>NC_069503.1:702681237-703002071 GCF_027579735.1 Bombina bombina
AGGCTTACACCGTGTGTGCCCACATCTGTACATCCCACAGTGTCTTAACCATGAACCAGACTTATTCTGTAGGGGGTTAAGTTGTGAGGGAGAAAGTATGTTACCTATAGTAGGGCTCTTTTTGTATGAACATCTCACCTCTTCCCACCACATCAATTCATTTGTCATCCGCAGCAAGCAGACCAAAGTGTTTACGAATAATTTTACAAATGTTCTAACACTGCATACTATGGGCCGTTACAAACGTAACTTGTTGCAATGTTTTTTTTGTTCCTCTCCTTGTCTTTGAGCAGTATTTTTTCTACTTCTGATCTGGCCTTATTAATATCCTTTCTGTAATAACCTCGGTCCAAAAGCCTCCTGGTCAAATCCATGGCTTCATCTGAAAAGTCTCTTTGCTTAGTACAATTCCTCTTAAGTCTAACAAACTGGCCCTTTGCAATCGCGTACAGAACATGCTTTGGATGATAACTAGCTGCATGTAACAGGGTGTTTCCAGAAATAGCTTTGCGGTAAACCCTTGAAACATCATTTCCATTATCACCTGTTAGGGTCACATCTAGAAAATTAATCTCAGATGTTTGATATTCAAAGGTAAAGCGCAGACCTATTCTGTTGTCATTTAGCCATTCAACCAAAGAAGTGGCCTGCTCTCTGGTTCCAGACCATATAAATAGCAGGTCATCTGTAAAGCATTTCTAGAAACATATATACTGTTTGTAAGGGTTACCATCTCCAACGATGCTGGCCAGCTCCTACTGAGCATGTGCAAGAACTCACATTGTATTCTATATGCATTTTGTTAATGGCTGATGGTAGTCACATGAAGCAGAATGAAGGAAAATTGAACTAACTGAAATTTGTCCAAAATGTGTCCACTACTTGTCTTTTTATCAGGCATTTGTTGATTATGCAATTCTACTGTATTTAATAGTCATTTAAACTGACTCGCACTAGTACATTTTCTTCTATGTGAAGAACTTTTAAATTGTAAACTATGCATAAGTACCTTTTGGTTTAACGCTGTAGGTCTAATGCGGTGTAGGGTTAGCACGTGATAAGTGTGTGTGGTGTTTATTTTTTTATTTTATTTATTTTTTTTAAAACGCATGCTCATTAGAAGTCGGGGGGGGAAGTTAGTGCAAGCGCGCTCCATTGAAGTCTGTGGGGAAAAGAAGTTGGCGCAGACGCTATATCAGAAGTCCTGAAGTAATTGCACATTGGGTTTCGCTCGCACGCAAACATTTTACTTTCAACTTGTAATACGCATGTTAAAAGTTTACTTGCAGCATTGTTTGAGCACGAGCGAAAGCAATGAGTAGCGCACTACTTGTAAGTGGGCCCATGGTTGTATGCAAGCAACAGTGCAATAATATTAAAATAAATTAGATCAGCTATCTTTTTAGTACTTATGTCCTTTTAAGTTTGACATATTACTTATAATGGTAATCAAATCTGCAATAGAAAAGTCTTATACAGAACCTGCTTATAACAACTGCATTCAATTTTCTTCTTTAGGATACTGCAGTATGTCCCTATGATGCTAATCACTGTATGCCCCAGTCATCCTTGGAGAAACATGTTGCAGCATGTAGGTTGCGGAAACTTGGCTATAGCAAAGAAGAGGTAGGTGTACTAAATTGTATTGGGGTAACAAGATATTTACATTTTTTTTTTTTTTATATATACTTAATTTTGCCTATCTTTTTATAATTTGGTTTAGGTGGAGGCAGTGAACCCACATTTTTTCTATGAAAATGCCAAAGTACATTCAGTAGTTATAGGTAAGTGCATATTAACACATGTATAGCCTATACTGCAATTAGTTATTTCAAACTTAATTGTTTTAACCTTTTTATCATTTATGGGTCCATAATTGGGTAATGCAGTGCGCAATCCCTGAATCTCTGAGTAATGTATGTAGTGCAAATTAATCCAGAGACTTACAACCTCCAAATGTATCGTGCTCCCTCTTTTTCCAGTTTAGCTGAATTTTTTTTTTTTTTAGTTTTTGTTTAGTCATTGCATTTACAAATCCATTTGAACTTTTTTTTTTTTTACCCTTTCCTTTTTTTTACCCTTTCCTCTCTGAGCTACACGCACGCATTATCTTGTTTTTATTTTCTCCACGGACCAAACTTTTCAAAATTAACTTTCAATAACGTGGTCATGTAACCTAATTTAGTTCTTTATATTGTGTGCTATGGCTCATTTTAAAATCCAGAGCACACTAAAAGTCACATAGTTAATGGGTAAATGCAATTCTGATGTCAATCACCTGTTACCCAGAGGATCATGAGACCTCATCTAAGAGGGTAAATCCTCTGTTTTCATATGAGGGGTATTGTGTTTTCTTGTGGTGTTTTCTGTTTTTTAGGGGATAGGAAGTTCTGCAACTAATTCCCCCATTTAGTGAATATATGAGGCTTGTGCTCTTCTTCCTTGTCAAATTATGCAATTGTGTATTTTGGATAGCTCAAGTAACACAAATTACAGAAAATGTTGTCATTTTGCAAAGTATTACACTGTTCCCACCCGTCAACCTCAGAATGGCACCCAGCTTGCAACATTTTCTGTGGATAACACTGCTACTAATGAAATATTAAAGGGATTCCTGCCATACCAGAATGGGGCCTGATGCTCCTCTAAGGAATGCTTTGTGGGTCATGCAATTTCCCTCTTATAAAACACACACTGCCTTTTTGCTAAATTGGGGCAAGTAATAACTATTACTATAGTAATAACCTGAGAAAGAAGAGCATGTGACCCCATCTTTCACCGAGGGGGCACTGAGAATATGGTGAGACCTTTGATTTATCCTAATTCTCTAACCATTACTGTGGGGTGTCCTGTTTGTCAACCTTCACGTAAAAGAGGAAAAGTAAAAGATGAGACTGGACCTGATTATCTAAAGGTATATGGGCTGGCAAGATTATTTAAGAATTCTCGCTAGTACTTCTATTTCCCTGGTGGAATTATATAAAGCCACTTTTTACCCTGAGAACAGAATGTCCTGCAAGGGGCGTATACTGTGAAGGAAATGCATACATTACAAAAGTGTGCAATTAAAATAGTAACTTCAAAATCGTACAAAGCAAATAATTGAGTCATTCGCACAAAAATACACATTGAAAAAAATTTGTTAAGGGGCAACATTTTGTTCACTAAAAATAGCATTTTTTCATAAACTTTAAAACTCGTAAATTACACAGGAATACATTTTATTAAATATGCACAGCATAAAGCGTAATTTAAGTACATTATGTGCAAAAAAACCCACATAATTCATACTTATAAGTACAAAATACAAAGCATAATTGTTTTTGTAAAAAGGGCTGAACATGGGTGTGTATGACACTTTCTTTCAAATCCCAGTGTAATTCTATAAACATTTACTGCTGTACAGTGCTCACTGTTCTTTCTCACAAATTAAAAAATGTTAAGGTTGCGACAAAATACTTCATAATACCCTAATAGTAAAACACATACTTATGAAAATATAGGCGATTGTAAGATGCTATATACAGAAAGCAGCGTAATGTGATTTATATTGGCTGCAAGGTTTTATTTTTAAAGTGCTGCTAACTTTGTCCTACACAGCAAAGTTTCCCTTTCCATCGAGCTCTACTAATTTCAATAGGAGACATCTTAACACTTGCAGGGGCTCCCTCTTTTAAAAGATAATTCCACCAGGGAAGCCCCTGCAAGGGTCGGTGTGAAAAACCAAGTCTTATCTGGCGAGGTTTAGATAATCGACCTCACTGTCATCTTCTGCATTCAAGGTTGAAAATAAATATTTTTGCTATTTCCTTTTATGTTTGTCTCTATCATCTCTCTATTCTGAATTCCATTCTAAATCGCCCATCTGCAAGAGGACTATTTTGTATCCACAACACTGTCCCCATCCTAATTGGTAAAGTAGTATGGAAGATGACAGACTAATCCATTTCCAGTGGTTGGTCTGACCTTATTTCTCTGCTTAGCACAAATCTTTTATTTTGTGAATGTCTTATTTGCTTTTGGATCCATGCTCTCTCTTCTTTCTCTAAAAAGGGTCGTCTTTGGCTGTGTTTGAAATAAACAGATGGTTTACTTGCTGAATTCATGTTTTCTATCTTCTCTGCTTTCTGGAGGTGTTACTACCTTCTCCAGTGGTCAGAGGGCTCTCCTCCACCACTACTGATAAAGTTCTGCTGCAGTTGTTAAAGTGATAAGTAAATCCTAGCTTTTACTTCATGCTGAAAGTTCCTTTAATTGTCTGCACCGTTCGCTGCGCTGAGCTCCTCAGGCTGCCCACAGCAGATTGCTATTTCCAGTGAGGTGACGTTTCCACCTCTTAACAATTAGCCGTGTGGGCCAGCTGGCATTATGCCAGATATCTAGCACGCTATTGGTTAAAATCACCTCAGTTATGATATAGCGTTCTGCCGTGGGCTTCCTGAGGTGCTCTGCTCGGTGAACGCTGCAGACAAATAAAGGAACTTTCAGCATGAAGTATTTTATACTTCATGATTGAAAGTCCCCTTTATTTGTTGCACTGGTAAATCCTATTGTTTCACAAAGTCAAAGATTTACTATCACACTCCTTTGGCACTTAAATCATTATCTGGAATCTTTGCCAATATATCTATAAATAAAGTAGATGAAAGTACTTGTAATGTTAGTGGAAATGTTATGTATTTTGTTTTGTTAACATGTTTTGGTTATAAAATTTAGAGATAAAATCATGTATAATATTTGTGTGCACTGAACCATATATACTCTGAACAGAGTCTAACACTTTCTTGTTTTGACTCACTAGATAAAGCTAAGCAGTTTCAGATAATCAGGCAAGCAAAGGATTCTGCATCCGGTGGAAGAGAAAATGGGTCATATGATACAAGTAAGTTGAACAATAATGTATGCATTTTTGAAATACTATTTAGTGATTGTGCATAGTGGCAAAAACATGTGAAATACAGGGACTTGGTGTTTAAAATCACTCTCTATGGTAGAATTAGCAGAACCCAGACATGTTGATTGTTGCCGGGCACAACATGCTTGCAATGTTTCACACTTTAAAAACTTTGTAGAACTCTCTCAGCCACACAGATCAGCACCTAATTGCTCTACAAAACTACTCCATCAAGTGGAAGAAAGAGGCAAGACCTCACAGGAAAAGTATCTATAGTTGCTTTGTGGTACTAATCCTTAATCAGAGCCTATGTAATAAGTATGTTTTGTATTGTGTTTTTTGCAGATGTTTTATTAAGATAAAAACTACAAGCTTTTATGTATGTATGTTGCATGTGAAAATACAAATTCTTTACATGAATTTTACTTGCTCATTAAAACCTTTTACATGTGTGTGTGTTTTTTTTTTTTTTCCCCCCTGGAAAAAAACAACAATTGAAAGTCACTGCAGTGCAAACATACCCTCTGTTTTTAGCCCCTTTGCAGCCCCAAATAATTTATTTATGACCAAGTTAAATGTTTGTGGTAATGCTTGTGCTGTTTTAGAGAGAGGGGGAAAAATAGGTTATAAATGATGTACTTTGCCTGATCAAAGGGATGGAGTGTTTATGGTTCTCAGTTCAATTGGTTGGACTCATTCCACTTTCCATAAGGGCAGCTTTGAAATGTGTAAGACTTGAGTGTCCCAGTCCCGGATAAAAAGCAGATAAATGCCTGTTTCAGCTGTTCTATAGAGGAAATTTAAAACCCAAATGCTTTATTAAAAGTCAAAATTAAACTTTCATGATTCAGACATAACATGCATAAAACCTTCCCATTTACTTCCATTATCAAACTGCACAATCTTCCCCTTTTTTTATGTGCACACTTTGAGGCACCAGCTGCTACTGGAAATTTGTCACAAAAATGACTGCTCATCTGAAATGTTTTGGTTATGCAAACACCTTGATATTTTTATTAACAATGTTTAGTAATGTGCAATGAAGCAGCTTTGCAGTGTACTTTCATTATTTTTGCTTACCTTTTTTCATGTAAATTTACCTTTTAAAAATTGAGGATTTTCTAATAAGAACTTAGCGGAATATGAAACAGTACACATTTTTTAGAATATATATATATATATATATATATATATATATATATATATATATATATATATATATATATATATATTTTTTTTTTATAATCAAAGTAAACATAAAAGGAAACTGTGTGTTAAAAAAAACAGCAAGCAACTTGTTTTCTTGCAAAATGAGCAGTGTATCCCCCTACAGCTAAAAAAGGGAGTAGACATGCTGAGATCTTAGGTTGCATTCTGCCTCTTCTGAGCATGGGCAGAACCTGACTTCCTATCTCTCTAGCGTTCACCGACTAGTAAACCTGCTCACGTTACTCTAGAAGTTGTATGACATCAAGCTTAATATTCCTTCCTGTAGAGACCAGCCCACTTGCAAGGCCTTGACAGGAAGCTCTGCACCTCACCAAAGAGCATTAGGATAAGGAAGTAAAAAAACAAAACAAAAAAAAACCTTTATTTGCCACTCTATTAGGATAACTAAACCGTGTAGTTTAAAAGCATCAAATAATTCAGTGTATATAGGTATGTGAAGTAATAGCCATACATGTATAGGAAGGATCCTAACCCTTGTTCGCAGGCTGTGACTAAAAGTAATGGACACTGCTCAAATGGAGTTAAGAAATTAAATAAAAGGTAAATGATGATACTTCACTGCTTAGTGCTTTTTTATTACAACAATGAAATGGATCGATTTATATACCTTTTTAAAATTCACCATGCTGAGTTCTCAAAATTAACCATGTTACATATCTTTCCCTAAGTGGTTAATTTGCAAAACAAATGCACTTTACACTATCATTATGACCATAGCTAGCCTGTGTGGAATTTTGCTATTAAATGGATACTAATACAATTTTTTTTTCTTTCATGCTTCAGATAGAGCATGAGATTTTAAGCAACTTTCTAATTAACTCATATTATCAATTTTTCTTTGTTCTCATGTTATCTTGATTTGAAAAAGCAGTACTGTAAGCTTTAGAGCCAGCCCATTTTTTGTTCAGCACCTGGGTTGCACTTGCTGATTTGTGGCTAAATGTAGCAAACCAATTAGCAAGCGCTACCCAGTTGCTGAACTAAAAATGGGCCGGCTCCTAACCTTTCATTACTGCTTTTTCAAATCAAGATAACATGAGAACAAAGAAAAATTGATAATAGGAGTACATTAGAAAGTTGCTTAAAACTGCATGCTCTATCTGAATCATGAAAGAAAAAATTTGGGGTTAGTATCCCTTTAATAAACAATTGTAGTACAAAGGTTGTTTTAAAACTTTAGACTTGGTTGGTATGTTATTCTATATCAACACATTTATTCTGTAAGGGAGAGTAAAATATAAAACTGATTTCTTAATCATTTTCAGTCTATTGGTTTTAATGTTACTCAGCCTCAGACATTATATATATATATATATATATATATATATATATATATATATATATATATATATATATATATATATATATATATATATATATATATATTTATATAACACAGGCACACCTTTACTGTAATTTAACTCTTAAAATTGTGACCCGATTTCCTGTAAGGTGATGGGTGCCACCATGTTGAAACCTGTTATGCTTATTTTATCTCTTCTGCTGAGGAGAATTACGGACATATAATGGCGGTTTAAACTGTTAAAAAGTTACTTTAACGTTGAACAAAGCCAGTGTCTGCACACTTAAAGGGACAGTCTAGGCCAAAATAAACTTTCATGATTCAGATAGAGCATGTAATTTTAAACAATTTTCCAATTTACTTTTATCACCAATTTTGCTTTGTTCTTTTGGTATTCTTAGTTGAAAGCTTAACCTAGGAGGTTCATATGCTTATTTCTTAGACCTTGAAGTCCACCTCTTTTCAGAATGCATTTAAAAGTTTTTCACCACTAGAGGGTGTTGGTTCACGTATTTCATATAGATAACACTGTGCTCGTGCACGTGAAGTTATCTGGGAGCAGGCACTGATTGGCTAGACTGCAAGTCTGTCAAAAGAATTGAAAAAAGGGGCAGTTTGCAGAGGCTTAGATACAAGATAATCACAGAGGTTAAAAGTATATTATTATAACTGTGTTGGTTATGCAAAACTGGGGAATGGGTAATAAAGGGATTATCTATATTTTAAAACAATAAAAATTCTGGTGTAGACTGTCCCTTTAATGTTTTATATTCTTAGTTTTATCAGGGACCCGTTATAAAAACTTAAACTTTACACTTATTTAATAATCTCAAGCTAATCTTTGTTTTTAAATACATTATATCTAATTTTTGAATGTCCTTTAAAGGTAGTTTGTGAGATGCCATTTACTTTGTACACCCCTTAATAACAGTTATTTATGATTAATAGCTGTGAATTTCCACTAACCTGTCTAGTTAAAGGGACAGTTTACTCAAAAAATCTCCCCCCCCCTTAATGTGTTTCCAATTATCCACTTTACCTGCTGGAGTTTATTACATTGTTTACAAGTATTTCCTTTATGCGTATATTACCATTTGAAATAGTTAATTTAGCCTGTGGTATCCCCACCTATTCTGAAAGTTTCTGGCCTTAGGTCCAAGCTATAAATAAGCTGTGTAAACACAGCCAGCAGAATAAATTATACTCAAAATGGGGTATAGAAGAGATAAGGTAGTAAAATGTTAATTTTCCACTGTTCTCTCCAAGTATTGCTCTTTGGTTTACAGACAGGTATAAGATAAAGAAGCGTGTATATGTACACAATGTGATAAAGTAATGAGATCTGATTATACCTACAAGCTCAACCCATTTTATTAGGTTGTGGCTTCAAAACACAAAATAGGCTATTTTATACACAATAAACCTTAAAAAGCAAATTCTCATACATTTTATAATCTGCTGTTGGTAAAAAAAAATTGGAAACACATTAAGTGAAAAATTATTTTACAGTATACTGTCCTTTTTAAATAAACACATTAGATGGGTAAGATTAGGAGGCTTTTGCCGATCTTTTAGCAGTTGTCAAACTAGTTTTCTCTGCCCCGTGACTAATACAGCTCTTCTCTGATAGCTGTCTATAATTTTTTTTTTTTTTTTTTCAGCCCTCAAATTATATTAATGCATTTTATTTAATACTACTGTTATTTTACTTATTCAGTATCCTCAATAAAACACAAACTTTTCTTTGGTTTTTTTTTCTTTCCATAACAGGGGTGAGTATAAAGCGGAATACAATCTTGAATTTTCACAGAACCACTATGTATATTCAGTATCCTTTTACAAGTGATATCCTTTTCAAATGATGCAATGCTTTAGATCTTTTTTTATAAAGAAATTAGTGTTTGGTGTGTTGTATGTGCAGCTTTTAGTTAAAAGCTTGCAGAATCCAGTTTTTTATTTTAAGGGGACACTAAACACAAATTATAAACCTTAATATAAAAGAATAATTTTGCAATTAAAACTGCAGCTTTTTTTTTTTTTTTTTGTCAAATGAGTATTGTTTTATGTTTATTCTTTTCACTGATTTCCCTGTCCCCAAGAACAAAAGAACCCTTGCTAACCAATCGCAAACTAATATTCAGATATAGTATAAACTGTTTGCACATGTGCAGACTGGGGTAGCCTGCCCTCTTGTATTCCATTTTAGCACTGATTCAACTTGGTTATATTGCATAGAATGATTTGCTTATCATGATTGTTGATGCAAAACTGATAATCCCCCAAAGTATGTGACACTATAGAAGCTTAAAGGGACATTATACACATTTTTTCTTTGCATAAATGTTTTGTAGATGATCTATTTATATAGCCCATTAAGTTTTTTTTTTTTTTTTTTGTTTTTTTTTTTAAATGTGTAGTTTTGCTTATTTTTAAATAACATTGCTCTGATTTTCAGACTCCTAACCAAGCCCCAAAGGTTTATGTGAATACCGTCAGCTACCTTCTCCAGCTTGCTCCTGTTTGTGTAAAGGGTCTTTTCATATGCAAAAGAAGGGGGAAGGGGGGGAAAGTGTCTTATTTCCCACTTGCAGTGGGCTTTCCAACTACCTTTTCAACAAAGCTAAACTGAAAGCTTCTAAGTAAGTTTTTAAACAGTTTTATACTGGATTTTTATATCAGTATCTGTGCATCTTATTCTTTATAGTGGTGTCTATTACATGCAGTTATATGAAATTGAGTGTATACTGTCCCTTTAAGGAGGGAGGGAAATGTAAACAAATGCTTGCATAAATTGCCTTAAAGTACTAACCCAAGCCTTCCTGTGAGAAAGTGAAACAAACACATTTTTAGATGTATTTCACAACAAAAAGGCTGCAAAATAATGTATTTTGTAATAATGTTTACCTTGCAATAATGAAACTTTTTATGCGTTGTTGAAATGTCAAGTTTAATGGTCCTTTTAATATTCTTAGTAATATTTTGTTAAGTTTACACACAGCTACCAAAGCAACATCAGTGCAGGAATAAACTACCCTGAAAAATTAGAACACTGTATAATAACAATTTAAATATTCAATGGCCATTAACCTCTTTGCTACCAAGAATTTTAGAGAAAAACTTGCCCAAAATGAATTTTTACGATTTTTGCTATCACTAGATTTAAGCAGAAATAGAACCTTGCTTTTTTGTTAATTTCTCAATACTCTCTCTCATGTCTATATAGTATAATCGCGTTTGTAACGCGTCCGTGGGTGTCGCCAGTTGCGCACACATCCTCAAAGGAATGTTGGCTGTGCGAGGCATCCAAAGGAATGTTGGCTGCACGCGCAGCCAAAAGAATCCACCTGGATGCAGCGTTGGCAAACCCGAAGCCTTAAAAAAAACAAAAAAAAAAACATGCAATCGCCTGCACGAAATAACTAAAAACCCCATAACCGCCAGCACGAAGTATAAAAAAAAAATTAACCTCCCGCACAAAGTATTAACACCTAAACCGTCAACCCCCACATCGCAAAACAATAAAGTAATTAACCCCTAATCCGCATATGACATAATTAAAATATTAACCCCTTAACCGTCAACCACCCACATCGCAATCAACCTATTTAACCTCTAAACCGCCAAACCCCCCAAAACACAAATAACTAATTTAATTACTAAGCCCCCTAACCTAACACCCCATAAATTAACCCCAATTACTACTAAATTAGAATTAAAATAAAAAAAACTAACATTAAATTTCAAAAAATAAGTCTATTACAGAAAAAATGAACAATTATCAAAAATAAAAAAATATATCTAATCCCTATGAAAATAAAAAAGCCCCCCAAAGTAAAAACACCCCCTAATCTAAACTACCAATAGCCCTTAAAAAGGGCCTTTTGTAGGGCATTGCCCTAAGTTAAACAGCTCTTTTACCTCCAAAAAAAAAAATGCCAAACCCCCCAAAATAAAAAAATAAACTATCCATTGTCCCTAAAGGAGCATTTGTATGGGCATTGGCTATCGGCTCTTTTTTTTTTTTTTCAAGCCCAAAAAAACCTAATCTAAAAAAATAAAACACCCCAAAAATTAAACCAAATAAACCTAATACCCAAATATAGGTACTCACTGTTCCTGACGTCCGGTGGAGAAGGTCTTCTTCCAAGCAGCTCCATCATCTTCTATCTTCATCCAGAGCGAAGATGGCGCAGAGTTGCAGTGCTGTCTTCCCGATGCCTGGATACTCGGCGGCGGTTCTCAGCGGCATGGAGGCTCCTCTTCATGCGATCGTCCATCGCACACTGAAGATTGAATGCAAGGTACCCCATATTTATTGGGGTACCTTGCATTCCTATTGGCTGAAATTTTTAAATCCGCCAATAGGATGAGAGCTACTGAAACCTTATTTGAACAGCCAATAGTATTTCAGTAGCTCTAATCCTATTGGCTGATTTTAAAATTTCAGCCAATAGGAATGTTTGGTACCCCAAATTGATTGCGGTACCTTGCATTCAATCTTTAGTATACAACAGACATCGAATGAAGAGGAGCCTTCATGCCGCTGAAAACCACCACCGCTGAGGATCCACACGTTGGAAGACAGCTCCGCCACCAGTGAGGACTGCCGCTGATGATCCACAGCTCCGCACCTTCGCTCCGCCGCCTTCACACCGGATGAAGATAGAAGATGATGGAGCAGCCTGGAAGAAGACCTCCGCCGGAATTCAGGGACGGTGAGTACCTATTTGGGGCTTTGTGTTAGGATTTATTTTTTATTTTTAAGATTAGGGATTTAATGGGCTGGAAAAGAGCTGATTGTCCTTTTAAGGGCAATGCCCATACAAATGCCCCATTAGGGGGGCAATGGGTAGTTTAGTTTTTTTGTTTTTTTTGGGGGGGGGGGTGCGTTTGGTGGGTGGGGCTTTTTTACTGTTAGGGGGTAATTTGTTTAGGTAAAAGAGCTGTTTAACTTATAGGGCAATACCCTACAAAAGCCCTTTTTTAAGGGCTATTGGTTTTTTAGTATTAGATTAGGGGGTGTTTTTATTTTGGGCGTTTTTTTTTTTTTTTTTTTTTAATAGGGGAATTAGTTTAGGCTTGATTTTTCTATTTTGGATAGCTTTTTTTTTTTTCTGTAATTTGAATTTTTTTTATTTTTTGTAATTTTTAGCTTTGTGGGTTGTAGTTTGTGTGGTGTGTTTTTATTATTATTATTATTATTAAAAAATTCTGTAGTTTAGCTGCCCCCCATTACAGTAACCCCCCCTCCCAGATCGCTTTCCCAACCTTTACCCCACTTTCCACTATATGTAGTTCCACTATAGGAACTCCCTGCTTCCCACTCACTGCCGCTGTTCACTGCTACTACGTAGCGGTCTCTCCTCCCTCCTTACCCTCCCACCCAGCAACGACCGATGCAGAGAGGGCCACAGACTCTGCATCTCTATTTCTGTAGTGCCCCACTTGTGGGGCATGCAGAAATAGCACTATCTCGCTACTTTTAACGAGATTGCGGCAGAGAGAAGCCCAGGACTGCAGCGTCGTACAGGGTTAAGATCAGAAAAGGTTTGGATTTTGGAAAATTTGCATTTGCAAAATGGAACCAAGTGTACAATATCTTATGTCATTTAAACAATATTTACATATCATAATTTAGCTTATACATGTAACCTAAAGGTAGTTTTATATAATTGTAAATACTTTTGTACACATTACCCTCAGAAAGGTAATACAGTAAAGTAATCAAAAAGTTATTATAGACTATAATTTACATTTTAGAGCACACACTCTTCTTTGCCCTGTGTCTTTGATTTGGTTTTTGTCTTACTGATGGGGAAAAATGGTAATTTTTAATAACTTTATTTTTAAAAAAGTCTGGATTTTGAAATTCTGTATTTGGTCATATGTACATGTGTAATAAGATTATAGTTTATAAACTATTAGCACTATGTATATCTTCAATTATAAAATATGTAATGGCAGCACATATTTGGAAGCTGTCTTCTCTCTCAACACTTCCTTTTATGATGAATTCCCTTTATTATAAGCTTTAAATCAAAAAAAGGAAGCAGCACCACCAAAGTATCTTCAACAGATTTATTTGTGCAGACTGCACAGTAACAATGCCAGACCACAAAATAGCAACGTTTAGGACTTAGTCCTTTATCAACGGATTTAGGATTTATTCTGATTCTTTGGTGGTGGTGCTGCTTCCTTTTTGTGATTTATACTTGTTTGGGTATTGTGCAGTACCCGTGAAGCTTGCACACCCTCCTGCTCCCAGGTGCTGGAAATTTCTTTGTACTTACTACTTTATTATAAGCTTTGCAACCACTAGTAAAGTTTTTGTTTTAGAGGTTTCTGAATGATTGGAAAGTGTTTGCAGCAGTGCTAATTCTTCCTTTCTGTGATTTAGGTGCATACTCCTCTTATCCTGTTGAAGTCCCTTATAATCACAAGCGTGCTATCTGTGATCTGACGTCTGCTGACCGCCTTGCCGTTTATGATTTTGTAACTGAAGAGGCAAAGAAGCAAAGATCAATAATGCCAGTTGCTCAGAATGAGTCTGATCTGTTTGAAGATTTGACCGCCAAGATTAATCAAGGTAAAATATCATCTTAGATTTTTCATTTTTAATTCTGTCAGTTTACCCTATTTTTTTGTTTTTTTTGTTAGAGCTTTATTAGGAACTTTTTTTAGCAGTCTATGGTAGCAGTATTTGCAACTATGTGTAACATTGCTCTAAAGATTGTTGTAAACACTGCTACCAGATTGCTAAATACAAATGCACGCTCCTGAGCTCACCTAGCATTACTCTTTTTAACAAATAACAAAAGTTAAGCAAATTTGATAGTAAAATTAATTTGCAAAGCTTCTTTCCAATCCGTTTAAATTTTAATATTGGCTTTACTGTCAATTAACAACAAAAATCTCCAGTAATATCTGTGCAGAATTTTTTTTTATGAATAGTTGGTAAAATTTCAGATGCCATAGAATCTGTCAGTTATTTAGTATTTTAACTATACAAAGAAAATCAATAATAAAATAAAATATAATAAAAACAAACAATATATATTAGTGCAAACACTGTGTCAAAATTATTTTGAACACACACTCACTCCACTGTGTTCAAACCTTTAAAGGATATATTCCCTTTTAACTGATATCTTCCAATACTGTGTTGGTTTCAGACCTAAATACACACACAGAGAAGCACAGTCACAGGAACGAACAACCGGCTCAATACCATTGTTCTATGGCGATTTACCACCTGGGTGCAGCTTCTTTTAGCCCAGTAATGCTTTCACAGAGAAGAACTTTTCTGTAGTATATCAGTCTGATCCCGCCTATTACGGTCAGTCCAGCGCCGAAATACCAGGCAATTCCTCTCTGAACAAGGAACACAGCAACCCCAGACGATCGTTGTTAGTTTCAGATCTCAAAGAAAGAGAAATACTATTGTGTGGTTCAGTATCATATAGGTAACACCAGGATGAGGGAGAACCTTACCTACATGGAATAGACTTATAACTGAGCTCTCAGGTTAGATTCTGTGGTAAAACACCATGGACATCAACTGTGTCTTGATATAAAAACAATTTGTTGTTTAAAAACAAGTTTACACAAACAATAATTAGTGGGACTTGTATACTCCAGAGCAAGTTCTATGGGGAAGTTGTACCGCACACTAAACCGATCTTTGAACCGTTATGATCAATACAGCTTGTAAAGTCCTTCCTCCTGTAACGTGTCAGTCCTTGTATCAGTTTAAAGGGACTATATCCTTTCAAGTTTTGAACACAGTGGAGTGTGCATTCAAAATAATTTTTGACACAGTGTTTGCACTAATATATATTGTTAGTTATTTAGTATTTGTTTGTAATACTTTTGAAATCATATTGTAATAACAGCTATTTTGGAGTTAATCAGTTTCTTGTTTTTTAGGGTTGAAAGTAAACATTTTGAAACCATAGCTGTTAAAGAATATTGTATCTTCTAGTTGATGTGCAGGAACTTAACTACAAATAGTCACAAAAAGACTGTCTGATGGTTAGGTCTTACATTAATAGTATTCCTGGACCTTGTGTGTTTTTAGATGACGGAGATAAAGGCCCAAAATCACACCTTGAACTCATGGCAGAAATGAGAGACTATAAACGACGTCGGCAGTCTTATAGGGCAAAGAATGTTCATATAACTAAGAAGTCTTACACTGAGGTAAGAGTACTGTTGTTTTTTAAGAGGTGCCTGCTTTTTTAGTCAGTGGAAATGTCATTTTGATTTATTTTATATAACCTATATTTCCTTTATGTATAGTATACATATATACAGAGCTGGAAATTTCTCAAAGTTCAATAGTTTTAAACTACTAAAAAATTAGACTTGTCCATATATTTAACATTGAGCGGACTAGCAAATGTTTTCCTGCCTGAGAGATATTAGAGAGAGAGAGATATATTGGAGAGGGGATATAGATACATTAAGATAGAGATACACACTCTCTAATATAAAATTAATCTTGGCTTTTTCAGATCATCCGGGATGTCATTGGTGTCCATATGGATGAGTTGAGCAACCATTGGCGTGATGAAATGCATGATGAAGTTGGCTCCACAGTATCTTCTTCTTCCCTTAAACGGTAACTAATTAATCTTTTATGAATTGGTGGCATTCTTATTACATGAAAATTATAATTTTGACTTGTTATAACTTTTCTTTAGGCGAGAATCACAGAGATCTCCCTCTGTGGAATCCAGACAGTCAGTTGGCAGCCATAGGGGCAAGCACCGTACTGAGAGCCGCAGAGACAGGAGCAGGAGTCCACGCAGACACCGCAGTCGTGAAAAAGAGTCTAGAAAGAGAGAGAGGTACTATTTTATCACTTCTATTTTTTATTTATTTTTTGCATAATTTACATGTATGTCATAACAAACGTGAAGATGTAAGATGCCATCCATTTTGGTTCTTTGTTGAACTATAATGCTAAGTGCTTTAACTATTTTGTACACAAACAAGTAAAACTGTTGTTAAAACAGTTAATGTATTGTCTTTAACTGTATTTATGGTAAGCAAATATGTAAAACTAGTACTCCTCTAAACTAGGTATTAAGCCTGAGGCCACCGTATTCTTGGTTAGTATTTCAAGAAGTCATTCTCAGTTCATCACTATTTACCATAGTCTTGTGTTTTTCTCTACCTAATATCCACTATTTTATCAGTTATTCATCTTGTATTTTTCATTTTTAGGAGCAAAGAAAAGCATCACCACCATAAAAGAAGAAAACATAATTGACAACTTTTGGATTTTTTTCATAAAAAATAAAGAAATAAAAAAGATAACATTTTGTGTTTTTTAATAAAAATGATATATATATATATTTTTTTTAATTTATATATTCACTGCACCTTGATGAATGTTATCTCACACAATGTAGTAATACATACTCTTGTTAGCTTCTGGGATTGAGTGTGTAGCAGTCACCTTTTGATTTCCTTCTAGCATTCTGTAAGTTGCTAGTTTATATTATATTTTGCAGTGTGGACTGTTTTTAAACCTGGGGTGCTCAACCTTGGCACTCCAGAGGGTTTGGAACTACATTTCCCATGATGCTCGGCCAGCTTAAAGTGTATGACCATCACAGGAAATGCTGGCTGAGCATCATGGGAAATGTAGTTCCAAAACCTCTGCCGTGCCAATGTTGAGCACCCCTGGTTTAAGCTTTGACACAATTTCGCCCCAAAATTTACTTGTGTATTGTACCCATAAAACATGTTCATTTATCAAGGAATTGTTAAAGATTTTTGTGTTAACAAAAAAATGTTTTTGCTAAATTAGTAGCACCATGGGCAAGATTACATATGCGGTGTCGCCCGCAAAAGCCGACAATGATGGTTTTTATGTGGTTTTGGTATCACATATACGGCGCTACATATGAATGCGGCGTGTGTATTTCACCCGTCCGCAATTTTTACTCCCATAAGCTAACAAAGAACAGCGTCGCAAATCAGTATCACATATTCAGCGCAAGGACTTACACGTCGAAAATTGAGACTTTTTACTCCATTTTCACCTCGCCACACACATGCAGGCGCGCAGCAAGCCTTACACTGAAAATGTGAGCACCATAACTCCCTGAAAATATTTTTTGACCCCCCAAAATCTGTTACACATCTACAACCACCAAAAAACAACCATGTTTAATAGTTTCTAAATTGTGTCCTGAGTTTAGAAATACCCAATGTTTACATGTGTTTTGCTTTTTCTGCAAGTTATAGGGCAATAAATACAAGTAGCACTTTGCTATTTCCAAACCATTTTTTTTTTTTCAAAATTAGCGTTAGTTACATTGGAACACTGATATCTGTCAGGAATTCCTGAATATCCCTTGATAACCCAACGTATTGATCTAGGCCCATTTTGGTATATTTCATGCCACCATTTCACCTCCAAATGCGATCAAATAAAGAAAATCTTCACTTTTTCACAAACTTTAGGTTTCACACTGAAATTATTTGCAAACAGCTTGTGCAATTATGGCACAAATGGTTTTAAATGCTTCTCTGGGATCCCCTTTGTTCAGAAATAGCAGACCTATATGACTTTGGAATTGCTTTTTGGTTATTAGAAGGCTGCTAAATGTGGCTGCGCACCACACTTGTATTATGCCCAGCAGTGAAGGGGTTAATTAGGTAGCTTGTAGGGTTAATTTTAGCTTTAGTGTAGAGATCGGCCTCCCACCTGACACATCCCACCCCCTGACCCATCTCTTCCCTCCCCCACCCCACAATTGTCCCGCCATCTTAAGTACTGGCAGAAAATCTGCCAGTACTAAAATAAAAGGCTTTTTTTTTTTTTTTTTAAATCTGTTCAGCTGTGATGAACCTCCCCTTAGCCCCCAACCTTCCTTATCCCCTCAACCTTGTCTGCCATCTTGGGTACTGGCAGCTGTCTGTCAGACCCGTGCGTGCTCCCGCCCCTGCGGTCATCATTACCCCCAGCGATGGCTGCTATTGCAGTGATGCCCCAATATCGAGGCATCACGGCAATACCTTGAAAGCAGCTGGAAGCGATCAGGATCGCTTCCGGCCGCTTTAAACCCCTAACGTCGTACATGGTACGTCGCTGGTCTTTACAGACCAGTTTGTGTCTGTACAACGTGTGTCATTAAGGGGTTAACATAACATAATAAACCAAATGATCAAAATTAAAAAAAAATTAAACCTAATCTCTATGAAAATAAAACACCCCCTAATACTAAACTACCAATAGCCCTTAAAAGGGCCTTATGTAAGGCATTGCCCTAAGTTAAACAGCTCTTTTACCTTAAAAAAATACTAAGTCCCCCCCTCTAACAGTAAAACCCACCACCCAACAAACCCCCCAAAATAAAAACCTAACACTAAAAAAATCTTAAACTACCCATTGCCCCTAAAGGGGCATTTATATGGGCATTGCCCTTTAAAAGGGCATTCAGCTCTTTTAAGAGTGCCCAATAAATCCCTAATCTAAAAAACAAACACAATAAATAAAAAACAAAAGCCTAAGTCTAACCCCCAAATAGGTACTCACCGTCCCTGAAGTCCGGCTGAGAAGGTCCTGTTCCAGGCGGTGAAGTCTTCTTCTAAGCGGGGACCCCTTCCTTCTTCATCCAGGACCAAGCCGGTGTGGAGCAGGACCGGCGACCGCGGAGCCATGGTGTATGGAGGATCCTCCGTACGATCGCCGCCTTGAATATTGAATTCAAGGTACATGTTTAAATATGGTGTCCCTTGCATTCCTATAAGCGGATTTGATTTTTCTAATTCAAAGCAGCCAATAGGATGAGAGCTACTGAAATCCTATTGGCTGATCAAATCAGTCGCCGGCCCTGCTCTGCGCTCATTTCTGCTCCATGCCGGCTTGGTCCTGGATGAAGAAGGAAGTGGTCCCCGCTTGTAATAAGATGTCGGCCGCTTGGGAGAAGTCTTCACCGCTTGGAATAGGACCTTCTCCGCCGGATTTCAGGAACGGGGAGTACCTATTTGGGGGTTAGACTTTAGATTTTTTTTTATATTTTTTTTTATTAGGGTTTTAATGGGCAATTGTAAAACAGCTGAATGCCCTTTTTTAAGGGCAATGGGTAGTTATAGGTTTTTTTAGTGTTAGGTTTATTTATTTTGGTGGGTTTATTCTGTTAGGGTGGGACATAGCATTTTTTTTAAAATGCTAAAGAGCTGTTTAACTTAGGGCAATGCCCTACAAAAAGCCATTTTAAGGGCTATTGGTAGTTTAGCATTAGATTAGGGGGTGTTTTTATTTTGGGGGTGTTTTCATAAGTATTAGGTTTCATTTTTTTATTTTGGATAACTTTTGTTTATTTTCTGTAATGTTGGACTTTTTTTATTTTTGGTAATTTTTAGATTAATTTAATATTAGGTTTATTTTTCTAAGTACTGTTAGGATTTTTTATTTTAATTATAATTTAGTATTTTATGTAATTTGGAGTTGATTTAGGGGACATACTAAACTGCATATTGGGATGATGGGATGATTGGCTGCAATGCTTAACACTATCAATAGGTGTCAGTATATTTTTTACACACTGCTGTAACTAAAAATGTTTTCTGCAGTGCTTGATACTAAGTTGCATAAAGTAGTTGCACATGTTTAACTATTCACTTGCATGTATATATATATATATATATATATATATATATATATAATACACATACAGCTGTATAATGAAATCGTAAATTATATAGAAATAGGAAAAGGAGTCAATACTTTTGAAGGACTACATTACTGATCTAATATAGTAAATGTATGTGCAAAGCACTACATTTGACCTGTTTTAATAGGAACCTGGGAATAGATGTTTTAAACATGGGGATTATGGGTTACTCATGCCAAAGAGAATATTTGTTTTATTTCTAATAGGAATATGGTTATAATTACTTTTATACATGGGGATTATGGGTGCAATATCATGGTTACATATGCAGAGGAATACATTTGACCTGATTCTGAAAGGAATATGGTTTATAATTTTTCTACTTGGGGATTATGGGTGGAATATCATGGTTACACGTGCAGAGGAACATATTTGACTTGTTACTGCTAAGAATATGGGTATACAAGATTTTTATATATGGGGATTATGGATGGAATATTATAGTTACATGTGCCAATGAACATATTTGACCGGTTTCTGATAGGAATATGGGTCTAATTATTTTTCAACATGGTGCTTATGGGTGGAATATCATGGTTACACATGCCAAGGAACATATTTGACCTGTTTCTGATAGGAATATGGGTATAAATATTTTTATATATGGGGATTATGGGCGGAATATCAGGGTTACACATGCCAAAGAACATATTTAACTTGTTACTGCTAGGATTATGGGTATACATATTTTTGTATATGGGGATTATGGGTGGAATATTATAGTTACATGTGTGAAGAAGCATATTTGACCGGTATCTGATAGTAATATGGGTATAAATATTTTTATATAAGGGGATTATGGGTGGAATATCATGGTTACACATGCCAAGGAACATATTTTACTTGTTTCTGATAGAAATATGGGTATAAATATTTTTTTTTATATTTGTATTTTTATTGAGGATAAAAAAAAGAAAAAATTATACATACACAAGTTTGCAAGGTACAAATAAGATCACGAATATACATCTTATGTTTGGAAAACCAAAGCTTCAAATATTCACAGCCTATTTGATTGTACTATTGTACCTAAATAAAAAATAAGTTCTTTCCTCACTTTTTATCCCCTTAACTAACAGGTCACTCTTGGACCCTATTATTGAGCTTTATTGGAATCCGGGGTTAACATTATATAAACAAGTGCATCACTGAACTGAATTATGTTAGACTGGTGATGGCATACATATGGTAGGATGCATACGCCAGAGCTAGAGACACCCAACAAACATGAAACAATATGAATTAAATTGGTGATGGCCTATACATTTTCTGACTAAAACAGGGGAGTAAAAGATTCCACTAGCATAAATTTATACTTCTTCAGGCAAATTTCTCTTATTCTATGCTTGAGTGGGTATACTGTGTCTGCAATATTGGGTAATGGCACTAACTCAAAGGGAGCTTAGTTTCAGGTTCCTTAAAGAATAAATGTGTGCAAATGTTTTCCAAACTACTATAAGCTATATCAGGCAGAGAATTGTCTATGTAGAATAGGTTGATATAAGCTATGCAGAGTCTTCCATTATTATTATCTCCCCAAGGCTTCGGCCGCTAGCTCCAAGGGAGAAGCCCGTATCAAGTAAAAATAGCCTACATTACAAACCCATCAAGAGTGGCAACATCTGTTGTGTAATTTGTCATTACGGGGGTCCCCCCTCAAAACCCCCCAAGATAAGGACACAAACAAAGTGGTATATTCTCCACAATAAACATGGTATTAACAGAAATCAGCTAATGCATACAGTAGTATAAATGGGTTATTTGGAAACTGAAGTTACAAGATCTCAATATATATATATATAGCAGTAGCAGAATGATAATTATATGAAAAAACAATATCGCTAATTGTAATGATATGCTCTAGTTTTGCTTTGGGTATACTTTACTTGCAATATGCCCCCTGTGTTGAGACACGTGATTATAAGAAATAATACTGAGTACATTTAAATTTCTTAATAATAACATTAACTATAGTAATGATATGTTAAACCTCAGACATAACAGTGTGAAAAACCTATACTCGGTAGTCTAAGCAGTTTGCAAAGGACTCCACAGTACAGAGTCTGTAATATCCATCGGAGCTTTATGGTACCTCAAATACCC
The DNA here is from genome assembly GCF_027579735.1 of Bombina bombina. Taxonomy (NCBI): domain Eukaryota; kingdom Metazoa; phylum Chordata; class Amphibia; order Anura; family Bombinatoridae; genus Bombina; species Bombina bombina. The sequence goes on from NC_069503.1 coordinate 702,703,460, forward strand.
GTCTTCCGTGTACTCCATTTGCCTGTGAGTAAAGCAGATCCCCAACACCTGCGTAGAAAAGAATCCCTGGGTGTAATAGATTAAGCCAGTTTGGGAGACCTAAGTGTTTTTTTGGAGTATCGGCTGGTGGTGTTTTTTGTAAGCATTTGTTCCCCAAGAGATCCAGCGATACTTCCAGGGCCCTGGCCCCCTGGGTATTTATTAGGTTGCTGTCTGGAATAAAGCTGTAAAAGAGCCGTTCCATCCAAAAGGGCCAGCCTAGAATGCCAGTACTGTCTGTAGACACAGCTGTAGAAGAAGGTGATCCTCCCCCTCCGACTTTGATGATTACCGTGATCCCTTTTAAGGAAGGAGTCTGGGGACTTGATACCTTCATAGGCGCCATCTTAGAATACTCGGCCGGGTTTCCCCACTCCTCTGCGCCAACTGTACCAAAGAGGTGAATAACTTGATAATCCAGGCGGGCTAAATTTTCTTTGCTGATATGCTCAGAGTCTGGCAGCGTTAGTAAAAGCGGTTCCCTGACTGTGTTTCCTGAGCGCTTGTTCTCTTTGTCTAAGAAGACTGTAGGTTGTGCGTTCTTTTCTCCCCGGCATGTTCCACCTGGTTCACCCCTGTTCTGATACTGTAAGGATGTTACATACTGTTGCTCTGGGGTAATTTTATCGATCAGGTTCTGGAGATCCCGCTCTGAAGGTGCTTTGTCTATTAAAGTCTGCAGCAGCTTTTCCAATTTTGCCAAGCCCCAATCCATATTGTCTGATGAGTTAGTGGCCCTCATGGTTCCAGATGCCTATTGAGTCACTGATTTCTACTTGTCGTGTCCGTATCAGATAGTAGAATAGGCTTGACGAGTTATGTGATACTTTTGCGTTAAACGCGCTCTGCTCGGGCTAATTGCCCCGGTCTCCCGGGGGGGTGCGCTTGCCTGTAAAATTGCCGCCACTACAGGCCTCGATTGTCCTGTCCCGCCTCCTGGGTCATAAACACAGCAAATTCAGCTATTAAGAGTTTCTTCCTGTGGTAGTGGGTACGATACCAGTCGTAATTCTTATGGATGCTGTAATTATATAGCAATAATTGGCGGATTACCGCTATTTCTCTTGGAGCCTAAGGAAGATGCGGTCACTCAGAGCCGCTGCTTGGACACGCCATAAATATTTTTATATAAGGGGATTATGGGCAGAATATCATGGTTACACATGCCAAGGAACATATTTGACTTGTTACTGCTAGGAATATGGATATACATATTTCTTTTTAAAGACATAATGAGTCCACGGATCATCATCCTTACTTGTGGGATATCACCTCCTGGTCAGCAGGAGGAGGCAGAGCACCACAGCAGAACTGTTAAATAGCTCCTCCCTTCCCTCCCACTCCAGTCGTTCTCTTTTCTTTCATGTAATTGTCGAGTCCATGAGCTAGTGATGTATGGGATAATCAATCCTACCAGGAGCGGCAAAGTTTCCCAAACCTGAAATGCCTATAAATATACCCCTCACCACACCCACAATTCAGTTTTACAAACTTTGCCTCCTATGGAGGTGGTGAAGTAAAGTTTGTGCTAAGATTTCTACGTTGACATGCGCTTCTCAGCATTTTGAAGCCTGATTCCTCACAGAGTACAGCGAATGTCAGAGGGATGTGAAGGAGTATCACCTATTGAATGCAATGATTTCCCTAACGGGGGTCTATTTCATAGGTTCTCTGTTATCGGTCGTAGAGATTCATCTCCTACCTCCGTTTTCAGATCGACGATATACTCTCATATACCATTACCTCTACTGATAACTGTTTCAGTACTGGTTTGGCTATCTGCTATTAGTGATGTTGCGAACAGTTCGCCAGAGAACAGTTCCCGGCAATCATAGCTTGTTTGCGTTCGCCGCGGCGGGTGAACATATGCGATGTTCAATCCGCCCCCTAGTCGTGCAGACACATTTCAGCCAATCAGCAGCAGACACTCCCTCCCAGCTCCTGGGCAGCAGCCATTTTAGATTCATTCTGATCCTGCATTCTTAGTGAGAGGAGGGATAGTGCTGCTGCTGCTGATTTTATAGGGAAATTGATAGCTAGGCTAGTGTATTCAGTGTCCACTACAGTCCTGAAGGACTCATCTGATCTCTGCTGTAAGGACAGCACCCCAAAAAGCCCTTTTTAGGGCTACATCAGTCGTTGTTTTTTTTCTTTGTAATCTTAATAGTTGCCTGCCTGGCACTGCCAGCCTGTGTGTCAGGCTCACAGCATATACTGTGACTACTTGCTCAGTGCCACCAGTCATATCTGGTGTAACATTAGTGTAAATTTTTTTAAAAAAAACTTTTACATCAGTCTGCTAGTGTAATCTAATTTCAGTTGCCTGCTTGCCAGCGTGTGTTCCAGGCCCACTTGCCAACTAGTGCCACCAATCATATTTGTTATAACAGTAGTGTAAATATTTAAAAAAAAAAAAAACTTTTTTCACTGTGAAACATCAATCTGCTAGTGTAATCTAATTGCAGTTGCCTGCCTGCCTGCCAGCGTGTGTGCCAGGCCCACTTGCTAAGTGCCACCAATCATATTTGTTATAACAGTAGTGTAAATATTTAAAAAAAAAAAAACTTTTTTGACTGTGAAACATCAGTCTGCTAGTGTAATCTAATTGCAGTTGCCTGCCTGCCAGCGTGTGTGCCAGGCCCACTTGCTAAGTGCCACCAATCATATTTGTTATAACCAGTGATAGGCACGGACCGAGGCTACGGCGGACATTTTCCAAAGTACAGACCTTAGTGAAGGACAACAAGGTATATTACAAATTAAAAACATTAAAAAACACTCTTTACCGAGATGGTAGTGGATGCATGGTGGAATAGCTATCCAGCAGAAGTGGTATAGACAGTGAAGGAGTTTAAAAATGCATCGGATATCCATAAGGCTATGCTAGAATTAAGGCCAGGAAATAATGAAAGTATTCAGAAAATTGGGCTGACTAGATGGGCCGACTAGTTCCTATCTGCTGACACATTCTATTTTCTATAAGTAAGAAGAGCGGCACTTTGCTGTCAAATGGGCTGCTTGTTGGACGCCCTGGTCTAGTTCCACGAGTAAAAATTAGTCATCTAATAAAACAAGTTTAAAATAACATTTATATAAAGATTGCTTATGGTATACTAGTATAAAATGTTTTCAAAATTCTAACCTTTCATTTTTTTTTTGTTGTATTGAGAGTCTGCAACTCCTGACCAAGCTCATCGCAAACTTGATGTTAATCGCATGATCATCATTGTTGGTTACTTGGTTAGGTAAGGTTATCAGAGTAGGCAGCCGTCTTCTACACACAGGCACCAGCACCACGTTGCAGCACAGATCAAGGAATCGGAACGGGTCACAACTCACAGGTGGTGGACACTGGCTGCACTGCAGGCAGCTTGCTTCTTCCCTCTCCCTCAATTTCCCGCTCCTGAGCGGCATCACGCGAGTGTGGCCCCAACCCCGCAAAACGTGGTACTGCCTACGTCAAAGAGGAGTCAGGACCTGTATTCATCTGTCCTACTCCTCACTCCCCACTGCAAAATGGGTGGCGGACACTGCAAGGACTAGTCACGGACACCAGTGTCCGTATACGGACACCTTGCCTATCCCTGGTTATAACAGTAGTGTAAATAATTTTAAAAAAAATCTATCTATATATCAAATGTATATTGCATCTGTTGATCTATGTAATCTATTTATCTATCAAATCTATCTCGTGGTTGTGCAAATGGACTGTTTGCAGTTGTTTGCGGTGCGCTACACGGGAGTTTGGTCTGTCACTGTGAAGCGGGCGTAACCCTTACACTACCTGATCGATACAACATCATACCTGATGTTTTAAAGCACGTTATTCCAAACAATTTAGGAATGTTAGGTGATTTATGCCCTTTATGGCTTAAACCCAAACTCTGCATCAACTATCTAATGTTCCATGGGAGTTTTGCCATGGATCCCCCTCCGGCATGCCACAGTCCAGGTGTTAGTCCCCTTGAAACAACTTTTCCATCACTATTGTGGCCAGAAAGAGTCCCTGTGGGTTTTAAAGTTCGCCTGCCTATTGAAGTCAATGGCGGTTCGCCGGTTCGGAAACAGTTGCGGAAGTTCGAGTCCGCCGTTCGCGAACCGAAATTATTAGGTTCACTACATCACTATCTGCTATATGTGGATGAGTGTCTTTCGGTAAGTATGTTTTTTATTACTTAAGACACCCCAGCTATGGTTCTAAATATATGTATTGTACTTATATTTGCCATGAGTCAGGTTCATGTATTTCCTTGTGCAGACTGTCGGTTTCATATTTAGGGAAAATAAACATATTAAGAAATATTTTTCTTACCAGGGGTTTAGTCTTTTTTTTCAAATTGACTACTTTTTTTTTCTTGCAAATTGCGGGCAGTACTAGGCCGCGGGTGCGCCAAATGCTAGACTTTAGTGCGTCTTTTTTGGCGCGAGAATTTTTTGGCGCGAAAAGTACATCCGTTGACGCAAGTTCGTCATTTCCGGCGTCATAGTTGACACCGAAGCCTTACACACGGTGGCATCGTTAGTGACGCAATTGTGTCATTTCCGGATATTGTTGGCGCCAAAAAAATTCAGTTATGTTGTGCGTCATACTTGGCGCCAAATTTTTTTCATTAATTTAATACCCCATTGCTATTTGCCTCTTGCCTTTCTCTATGTCAGAGGCTATGCTATTTGCATTTTTTCCCATTCCTGAAACTGTCATTTAAGGAAATTGAAAAATTTTGCTTTACATGTTGTTTTTTATTTTACATTTTGCAAGATGTCTCAATTTGATCCTGCCTCAGAAGCATCTGTTGGAACTTTGCTGCCTGATGTCGGTTCTACTAAAGCTAAGTGCATTATATTTCCGAATGTCATTGTATTGGTTATTATGATAAACTTTTACATGCAGATATTGTGTCCATCAGTAAATAGTACATTTCCTGTTGTTGTTCCTTCAACTTTTCATGTACATGTTATACCTATGAAAATTAAAGAATTTGTTACTTATTCTAATCAGAAGGCTTTATCTGCTATTCTGCCTTCTAATTAATATAAAGGTCTTTTAAAACTTCTCATAAGGTTGATGAAATTTCAAATGACCGACAACATAATGAATTATCCTCTTCTGATGAGGATCTATCTGATTCAGAAGATCTTTCCTCATATATTGACACTAACAAATCTACTTATTTATTTAAAATTAAGTATTTTTGTTTTTTGTTAAAGAAGTGTTAATTATTTTGGATATCGTGGAAACTAGTCCTCTTGACATTAGAACTAGTAAATTCTGTTTTCTAAACCTCCTGTGGTTACTCCAGAGGTTTTTTCCTGTTCCTGATGCTATTTCTGTTATGATTTCTAAGGAATGGAATTAGCCGGGTACTTCTTTTATTCCTTCAAGGTTTAAAAAATTGTATCTTTTTACCAGCAATTTCTATAGAGTTTTGAGAAAAGATCCTCAAAGTTAATGGGGCTAATTCTACTCTTGCTGAACGTACCCCTATTCCTATGGAAGATAGTACTTAAGTTCCTTTAGATAGGAAAATTTAATCTTATCTAAGGAAAGCTTATTTATATTCAGGTTGTCTCAGGCCTGCAATTTCTTTGGCTGATGTTGCAGCTGCATCAACTTTTTTGTTGGAGATTTAGCGCAACAAGAATTGGATTCTGATTTATCTCGTATTGTTCGCTTACTGCAACATACTAATCAGTTCTGATGCCAGATGCATGTTAGAGTTATGTCTTTAGCTATTTTTAGCTAGAAGAGTTTTGAGGCTTAAATCTTGGAATGCTGATATGACTTTTTTTAAGTCTAGATTGCTTTCTCTTTCTTTCCAAGATAATAAGAGACCTAAGGGTAAATATAAAGCTTCTAATCGTTTTTGTTCTTTTTGTTAAATAAGGGACAAATACCTAATCCTTCCCTATGGAATCTGTTTCCAATTGGAAACCTTCATTAAATGGAATAAATCCAACCCATTTAAGAAACCAAAAGCTTGCCCCTAAGTCCGCATGAAGGGGCGACTCTCATTCCAGCCTCAGCTGGTAGGGGGCAGATTAAGGTTTTTTTCAAGAATGTTTGGATAAATTCGGTCCAAAATTAATGGTTTCAGAGTATTGTCTCTCAGGGGTTTCAAATAGGATTCTGAGTAAATCCTCCTGTGAGAAGATTTTTTTCTCTCTCACGCATCCCAGCAAATCCAGTTAAAGCTCAGGCTGTCCTGAAGTGTGCTTCAGACCTGGAGTTTCAGGGGTAGTCATGCCAGTTCCTTTTCAGGGACAAGGTCTGGGGTTTTATTCAAATCTATTCATTGTCCCAAAGTAGGAAATTTCATTCAGACCAATTCTGGATCTGAAAATTTTGAATAGTTATGTAAGAGTACCAATTTTCAAATGTTGACTTTAAGGACTGTTCTGCCTTTTATTCAGCAAGGACATTTTAGGTCCACAATGGATTGCAGGATGTATACCTTCATATTCCGATTCATTCAGATCATTATCAGTTCCTGAGATTCTCTTTTCTAGACAAGCGTTACCAATTCAATGCTTTTCCATTTGGACTAGCAACCGCTCAAAGAGTCTTTTTTAAAGGTTCTAGGTGCCCTGCTTTATGGAAACCAGAGAGCAGGGTATTGCGGTGTTTCCTTATTTGGACGATATCTTGGTACTAGCCCAGTCTTTCCGTTCTGCAGAATCTCACACGAATCAACTAGTGTTGTTTCTTCGAAAAACATGGTTGGAGGATCAATTTACCAAAAAGTTTCTTGATTCCTCAGACAAGGGTTTACGTTTTTAGGTTTCCAGATAGATTCAGTGTCCATGACTCTGTCTCTAACAGACAAGAGACGTTTGAAAGTGGTTGCAGCCTGTCGGCACCTTCAGTCTCAGTCATTCCTTTCAGTAGTTATATGTTTTATGCTTTGTTTGCTGAATCCATGGTGCAGGGATTATACAAAGATATTACAATTAATATCCTTAAATCCCAATGTTTGACACTCTCTAACGCTGTGGTAAATCACCAGCGTTTAGTTCAAGGGGCTTCTTTGTTCCGCTAACCTGGACTATGATCACTACAGATGCAAGTCTTTCAGGTTGAGGAGCTGTTTGAGGATCTCTGACAGCACAAGAGGTTTGGAAATCTCAAGAGGCGAGATTACCAATTATTACTTTAGAACTCCGTGCAATTCTCAGAGCTCTTCAGTTTTGGCCTCTGTTGAAGAGAGAACTGTTCATTTAATTTCAAACAGACAATATCACAAACAGTGGCGTTTGTCAATCAGCAGGGTGGGACTCACAGTCCACAAGCTATGAAGAAGTATCTCGGATACTTGCTTGGGCGGAATCCAGCTCCTGTCTATTTTCTGCGGTGCATTTCCCAGGTATAGACATTGGGAGGCGGATTATCTCAGCCGTCAGACTTTACATCCTGGGGAGTGGTCCCTCCATCCAGATGTGTTTTCTCAGATTGTTCAGATATGGGGTTTTCTACAGATAGATCTGATGACCTCTCATCTAAACAAGAGACTTCCCAAACGCCTGTCCAGGTTCAGGGATTTTCAGGCGGAAGCAGTGGGTGCGCTGACACTTCCTTGGTGTTATCAACCTGCTTTTATTTTCCCGCCTCTATTTCTTCTTCCAAGAGTGATCTCCAGAATCATCATGGAACAATTGTTTGTGTTGCGGGTGGCTCCAGCATGGCATCACAGGTTTTGGTATGCGGGTCTTGTTTGGATATCCAGCTGCCAACCTTGGCCACTTCTGTTAAGGCTGGACCTATTGTCTCAAGGTCCGTTTTTCCATCAGATTTTCAAATCATTAAATTTGAAGATATGGAAATTGATCGCTTAGTGCTAAGTCATAGAGGTTTCTCTGACTCAGTGATTAATACTATGTTACAAGTTTGTAAATCTGTCTCTTGAAAGATTTATTATCAAGTTTGGAAGACTTACATTTCATGGTGTTCTTCTCATAAATTCTCTTGGCATTCTTTTAGAGTTGCAAGAATTTTACAGTTTCTTCAGGATGGTTTGGATAAGGTTTTGTCTGCAAGTTCCTTGAAGGGACAAATCTCTGCTCTTTCTGTTTTATTCACAGAAAGATTGCTAAACTTCCTGATATTCACTGTTTTGTACAGGCTTTAGTTCGTATTTAGCCTGTCATTAAACCAATCTCTCCTCCTTGGAGTCTTAATTTGGTTTGGAGGGCTTTACAGGCTCCTCCATTTTGAGCCTATGCATTACTTTGGACATTTAACTACTTTCTTGGAAAGTATTGTTCCTTTTGGCCATCTCTTCTGCTAGAAGAGTTTCTGAGTTATCTGCTCTTTCTTGTGAATCTCCTTTTCTGATTTTTCATCAGGATAAGGTGGTTTTGCAGACTAAATTTAAATTTTATCCTAAGGTTGTGATTTCTAACAACATTAGTAGAGAAATTGTTGTCCCTTCCTTGTGTCCTAATCCTCAGAATTCTTTGGAAAGATCCTTTCATTCTTTGGATGTGGTGAGAGCTTTGAAATATTATATTGAAGCTACTAAAGTTTTCAGGAAGACTTCTAGTCTATTTGTTATATTTTCTGGTCCTAGGAAAGTTCAGAAAGCTTCTGCTATTTCCTTGGTTTCTTGGTTAAAGCTTTTGATTCTTCAAGCTTATTGGAGTCGGGACAGGCCCCTTCTAAGAGAATTACAGCTCATTCTGCTAGATCAGTCTCCACTTCGTGAGCTTTTAAGAATGAAGCTTCAGTTGATCAAATTTGCAAAGCGGCAACTTGGTCTTCTTTACATACATTTAGTAAATTCTACCATTTTAATGTATTTGCTTCTTCAGAAGCAGTTTTTGGTAGAAGTTCTTCAGGCAGCTGTTTCATTTTTATTCTTCTGCTGATGTTTTAAGTTTTTCTTGTCATTAAAGAATAAACTTATATTTTGGGTTGTGGATTATTTTTTCAGCGGAAAATGGCTGTTGTTTATTTTTATCCCTCCCTCTCTAGTGACTTTTGTGTGGAATTCCATATCTTGGGTATTGATATCCTATACGTCACTAGCTCATGGACTCTTGCCAATTACATGAAAGAAAACATAATTTATGTAAGAACTTACCTGATAAATTCATTTCTTTCATATTGGCAAGAGTCCATGAGGCCCACCCTTTTTATGGTGGTTATGATTTTTCTTCTATAAGATACGACAAGTCCACGGATTCATCCTTTACTTGTGGGATATTATCCTCCTGCTAACAGGAAGTGGCAAAGAGCACCACAGCAGAGCTGTCTATATAGCTCTTCCCTTGACTCCACCCCCCAGTCATTCTCTTTGCCTGCTCTAAGTAATAGGAAGGGTAAAGTGAAAGAGGTGATAAAATGTTGGTTTTTATTTTCTTCAAGCAAGAGTTTTTTATTTTAAATGGTACCGGTGTGTACTATTTTCTCCCAGGCAGCAGATGGATGAAGACTTCTGCCTGGAGGCTGAAGATCTTAGCAGTTGTTACTAAGATCCAGAGTAGTTCCCAGAGAATGGCTGAGAAGTACTTAAGAAACTTCAGTGTGAGGGACGTTTTTTCATGCTATAAGCAGTGAGGTATGTTCAGTCATTTTTTTTTCTGGAGAGTCTGTGTTATTTCAGAATTGGCTGACAGTATCCCCATGAGGGAAAGGGTAAGCAGTAATCCTAAAGTATAAAGAGGGGTATTACTGAGCTTGCATATTGGGCTATAAAAAAATGGTTGACACTGATGTTATGTTTGTGGGCAAAAGTTTACATGACTGGGAGTACAGATAACTTTTTTTATAAGAGACTTTTTTATACTTTATTGTGTATAAGAGGGTACACATGGCTTCATTTATGGGTATATGAACCCACATGGCTAGGTTTTAGACTGCTCTGGTGCGGTTATTTTAGGCTGTGAGACATTGAGTGAGATGTGCGGGGCCTATTTTCGCACCTCAGTTGCGCAGTTGTTTTTCCCAGACAAGCAACAAGCTCCAACTCCAGTGGGCCTTTGAGAGCAGTATTGGGCCAAATCGAAGGTTTGATCCAATTTATACAGACCCCTGAGGGCAGGTAGGCGCCACAGCAGGGCTGTGGCGAGGTGCAGGGGGTGTTTTTTTATTGAAATAAGCGTTTTATAGCACTCCGTTTTTTTCTGGTAAGGGTTAAGTATTCCTTTCCTTGTGGGGCAAACTTAGCTGCAAAGTTGGGATGCTTTTATCATAAAATTGGGATAATTTGATTGTTTTCAAGCAGTTTGGGAAAAATTGTATGCTTTTTTTTTTCTCTTAATGGCGCAGTACCGTTTTTTCAGATTGTTATTTTTTTCACTAAATAAAGTGTTTTCAAGCCTGTTTGTGGTCATTACTAACCTGTTTAACATGTCTGACATTGAGGAAAGCCAATGTTCCATGTGTTTAGAATCCATTGTGGAACCCCCACTTAAAATGTGTCCCTCATGTACTGAAAGGGCCTTACATTGCAAAGAACATATTTTAGCTGATAAAAGTATGTCTCAGGATGATTCTCAGTCAGAAGAGAATCAGGTTATGCCATCTACTTCTCCCCAAGTGTCCCAACCTTTAACGCCCGCCCATGCGACGCCAAGTACTTCTAGTGCGTCTAATTCTTTTACCCTGCAAGATATGGCCGCAGTTATGTCTACTAACCTCACAGAGGTATTATCTAAACTGCCTGGTTTGCAGGGGAAGCGCAGTAGGTCCGGTATTAGAGTAAATGCTGAGCCCTCTGACGCTTTATTAGCCATCTCCGATGTACCCTCACAATGTTCTGAATTGGGGGTGGGGGAATTGCTCTCTGAGGGAGAGCTTTCTGATTCAGGAAAGATGTTCCCTCAAACAGACTCAGATATGACGGCTTTTAAGTTAAAGCTTGAACACCTCCGCTTGTTGCTCAGGGAGGTTTTAGCGACTCTGGATGATTGTGACCCTATTGTAATTCCACCAGAGAAATTGTGTAAAATGGATAGATATCTAGAGGTTCCTACTTACACTAATGTTTTTCCGGTCACTAAGAGGATTTTGGACATTGTTACTAAGGAATGGGATAGAACAGGCATTCCGTTCTCTCCCCCTCCTACTTTTAAGAAAATGTTTCCCATATCTGACACCATTCGGGATTAGTGGCAGACGGTCCCTAAGGTGGAGGGAGCTATTTCTACCCTGGCTAAGTGTACAACTATACCTATTGAGGACAGTTGTGCTTTCAAAGATCCTGTGGATAAAAAAATTAGAGGGTCTTCTAAAGAAAATATTCATCAGGGTTTTCTTCTGCAACCTATAGCGTGCATTGTTCCTGTAACTACTGCAGCTGCTTTTTGGTTCAAGGCTCTAGGGGAGGCTCTTAAGGTTGAGACCCCATTAGATGATATTTTAGATAGAATTAAGGCTCTCAAGCTAGCTAATTCTTTTATTACAGATGCTGCTTTTCAACTGGCTAAATTAGCGACAAACAAATCCAGGTTTTTCCATTTTAGCGCGTAGAGCGTTATGGCTTAAGTCCTGGTCTGCTGATGTGTCATCAAAATCTAAGCTATTAGCTATTCCTTTCAAAGGTAAGACCCTATTCGGGCCTGAACTGAAGTAGATCATTTCCGACATCACTGGAGGAAAAGGCCATGCCCTTCCTCAGGATAGGACAAATAGAATGAGGGCCAAACAAAATAATTTTCGTTCCTTTCGAAACTTCAAAGGTGGTCCCTCTACCTCCTCCCCTGCCACAAAGCAGGAGGGGAATTTTGCTCAATCCAAGTCAGTCTGGAGACCTAACCAGACCTGGAATAAAGGTAAACAGGCCAAGAAGCCCGCAACTGCTACCAAGACAGCATGAAGGGGCAGCCCCCGATCCGGGACCGGATCTAGTAGGGGGCAGACTTTCTCTCTTAGCTCAGGCTTGGGCAAGAGACGTTCAGGATTCCTGTGCTTTAGAAATCGTGACCGGGGGGGGGGGGGGTATCTTCTAGACTTCAAAGATTCTCCTCCAAGGGGGAGATTTCATCTTTCACGGTTGTCTGTAAACCAGACAAAAAGAGAGGCGTTCTTACGCTGTGTAGAAGACCTATATACTATGGGTGTAATCTGCCCAGTTCCAAAAGCAGAACAGGGGCAGGAGTTTTACTCCAATCTGTTCGTGGTTCCCAAAAAAGAGGGAACCTTCAGACCGATTTTAGATCTCAAGATCCTAAACAAATTTCTCAGAGTCCCGTCCTTCAAGATGGAGACCATTCGGACAATTTTATCAATGATCCAGGAGGGTCAATATATGACCACCGTGGATTTGAAGGATGCGTATCTTCACATTCCTATCCACAAAGATCATCCCCAGTTCCTCTGGTTCGCCTTCCTGGACAAGCGTTACCAGTTTGTGGCTCTTCCTTTTGGGTTGGCAACAGCTCCCAGAATTTTCACAAAGGTGCTAGGGTCCCTTCTGGCGGTTCTAAGGCCGCGGCAGGCGTCAACTTACCAACTAGCCAAATCTCACACGGACATCATGTTGGCTTTTCTAAGATCTCACGGGTGGAAGGTGAACATAAAGAAGAGTTCGCTTATCCCTCTCAAAAGAGTTCCATTCCTGGGAACTCTGATAGACTCGGTAGACATGAAAAATTTTCTGACGGAGGTCAGAAAATCAAAGATCTTAACCACCTGCCGAGCACTTCATTCCATTCCTCGGCCGTCAGTGGCTCAGTGTATGGAGGTAATTGGACTAATGGTAGCGGCAATGGACATAGCTCCGTTTGCTCGCTTGCATCTCAGACCACTGCAACTGTGCATGCTCAGACAGTGGAATGGGGATTATGCAAATTTATCTCCTCAGATAAATCTGGATGAAGAGACCAGAGACTCTCTCTTCTTTGGTGGTTGTCACAGGATCATCTGTCCCAGGGAATGCATGGGTCATACTTGGGCTGGGGTGCAGTCTGGAATTCCCTGAAGGCACAGGGTGTGTGGACTCAGGAGGAGGCTCTCCTTCCAATAAATATTCTAGAACTGAGAGCAATATTCAACGCGCTTCAGGCGTGGCCTCAGCTGGCTTCGGACAAATTCATAAGATTCCAGTCGGACAATATCACGACTGTAGCATATATCAATCATCAACGGGGAACAAAGAGTTCTCTAGCGATGATAGAGGTTTCCAAAATCATTCGATGGGCAGAGACTCACTCTTGCAATCTATCAGCAATCTATATCCCAGGAGTGGAGAACTAGGAAGCAAATTTTCTCAGTCGTCAGACTTTTCATCCGGGGGCGTGGGAGCTCCATCCGGAGGTGTTTGCACAATTGATTCATCAATGGGGCACACCAGAATTGAATCTGATGGCATCCCGTCAGAATGCCAAACTTCCTTGTTATGGGTCCAGATCAAGGGATCCTCAAGCAGTACTGATAGAGGCTCTAGCAGTACTGTGGTTGTTCAACCTTGCTTATGTGTTTCCTCCTTTTCCTCTCCTTCCTCGTCTGATAGCCAGAATCAAACAGGAGAGGGCTTCGGTAATTTTGATAGCACCTGCGTGGCCACGCAGGACTTGGTATGCAGATCTGGTGGAGATGTCATCTCTGCCACCGTGGAAACTGCCAATAAGACAGGACCTGCTCATTCAGGGTCCGTTCCAACATCCAAATCTAGTTTCTCTGCGGCTGACTGCCTGGAGATTGAACGCTTGATTTTATCTAAGCAGAGATTCTCTGAGTCGGTCATAGATACCTTGATTCAGGCTCAAAAGCCTGTCACTAGGAAAATTTACCATAAGATATGGCGTAAATATCTTAATTGGTGCGAATCCAAAGGCTACTTATAGAGTAAGATCAGGATTCCTAGGATTTTGTCCTTTCTCCAAGAAGGATTGGAGAAGGGGTTATCAGCTAGTTCCTTAAAGGGACAGATATCTGCTTTGTCAATCCTACTGCACAAGCGTCTGGCAGATGTCCCAGACGTTCAGTCGTTTTGTCAGGCTTTGGTTAGAAATAAGCCTGTGTTTAAACCTTTTTCTCCGCCATGGAGTTTGAATTTAATTCTGAATGTTCTTCAAGGGGTTCCATTTGAACCTATGCATTCCATAGATATTAAGCTTCTATCTTGGAAAGTTCTGTTTTTAGTTGCTATCTCTTCTGCTCGAAGAGTTTCTGAACTATCTGCATTACAATGCGACTCGCCTTATCTTATTTTCCATTCTGATAAGGTGGTTTTGCGTACCAAACCTGGATTCCTTCCTAAGGTTGTTTCTAATAAGAATATTAATCAGGAAATTGTTGTTCCTTCTCTGTGTCCTAACCCTTCTTCTAAGAAGGAGCGTCTGTTACATAACTTGGACGTGGTTCGTGCCTTGAAGTTTTACTTGCAAGCGACCAAAGATTTCCGTCAAACATCTTCTCTATTTGTTGTCTATTCTGGAAAAAGCTACGGCTACCTCTCTCTTTTTGGCTGAAAAGCATCATCCGTTTGGCATACGAGACTGCTGGACAGCAGCCTCCTGAAAGGATTACAGCTCATTCTACTAGAGAGGTGGTTTCCACATGGGCTTTTAAAAAAGATGCTTCTGTTGAACAGATTTGTAAGGCTGCGACTTGGTCTTCCCTTCATACCTTTTACAAATTTTACACTTTTGCTTCTTCGGAGGCTATTTTTGGGAGAAAAGTTCTTCAAGCAGTGGTGCCTTCTGTTTAGGTATCTGTCTTGTCCCTCCTGTTCATCCGTGTCCTTTAGCTTTGGTATTGTATCCCACAAGTAAAGGATGGATCCGTGGACTCGTCGTATCTTATAGAAGAAAAGGAAATTTATGCTTACCTGATAAATTGATTTCTTCTATGATACGACGAGTCCACGGCCCGCCCTGTCAATTTAAGACAGATTATATTTTTTGATTTAAAACTTCAGTCACCTCTACACCTTTTAGTTTCTCCTTTTTCTTCCTATACCTTCGGTCGAATGACTGGGGGGTGGAGTCAAGGGAGGATCTATATAGATAGCTCTGCTGTGGTGCTCTTTGCCACTTCCTGTTAGCAGGAGGATAATATCCCACAAGTAAAGGATGAATCCGTGGACTCGTCGTATCATAGAAGAAATCAATTTATCAGGTAAGCATAAATTTACTTATTTGTATAAAGCACAATTATTTCCAAATTCCTTTTGTTGATGCTTTTTACTCCTTTCTTTATCACCCCACTACTTGGCTATTCATTAAACTGAATTGTGGGTGTGGTGAGGGGTGTATTTATAGGCATTTGAGGTTTTGGAAACTTTGCTCCTCCTGGTAGGATTGTATATCCCATATGTCACTAGCTCATGGACTCTTGCCAATATGAAAGAAATGAATTTATCAGGTAAGTTCTTACATAAATTATGTTTCTTTTACAAGATATGACGAGTCCACGGATTTCATCCTTATGGGTTATCGCCTCGTAGTCAGCAGGAGGAGGCAAAGTGCACCACAGCAGAGCTGTATATATAGCTCCTCCCTTCCCTTCCACCCCAGTTATTCTCTTTGCCTGCGTTACTGATATGATAGAAGTAAAGTGAGGTGTTAGTTTAGATTCTTCAATCAAGAGTTTTTTATTTTTAAATGGTACCGAAGTGTGCTGTTTTATTACAGAGCAGCTTCTGAATAGCCTTTTAGGCTATGGGAACTGGTGCATTTTTGTATCCACTGCGCCTCCCTTATTTGTATTTGAAGTTGTAACTAAGACCCTTCTGTTTCACAGGACCTCAGGAGGAAGAGTGGACCTCTTGACACTGTGAAGTTGCCATGCTGTTCCTCAGCATGGAATAATACGATAAATGTATTATTAAGCTTTAATTCAGACTGATTTTCTTAATGGATAGAATTAAGTCACTTAAGCTGGCTAATTCTTTTATTACGGATGCCGCCTTTCAGATCGCCAAATTGGCGGCTAAAAAATCAGGATTCTCCATTTTGGTGTGCAGAGCCTTATTGTTAAAATCTTGGTCTGCGGATGTGTCCTCTAAATCAAAGCTCTTGGCGATTCCTTTCAAGGGTAAGACCCTGTTCGGCCTGACCTGTAGGAGATCATTTTTGACATTACGGGAGGTAAGGGTCACCTTCTCCCTCAGGACAAAACAGCTAAACAAAGGGGACGACAGAATAATTTTCGTTCCTTTCGAAACTTTAAGGGAGTCCCCTCTTACTTTTCTGGTAAGCAAGAAGGTAATTACTCTCAAGCCAAACCCACCTGGAAACCTAACCAGGGTTGGAACAAGGGTAAACAACACAAGAAACCTGCCGCTGCTACCAAGGCAGCATGAAGGGGCGGCCCCCGATCCGGGAACGGATCTAGTAGGGGGCAGACTTTCACTCTTTGTCCAGGCTTGGATAAGAGATGTTCAGGATCCCTGGACACTAGAAATCGTGTCTCAAGGGTATCAGTTGGAGTTCAAAAATTCCTCCCCAAGGGGAAGGTTTCTTCTTTCACGATTGTCGGTAGACCAGATAAAAAGAGAGGCGTTCTTACGTTGTGTAAAAGACCTCTCCACTATGGGAGTACCGTTCCAATACAGGGACAGGGGTTTTACTCAAATCTTTTTGTGGTTCCCAAAAAAGAGGGAACGTTCCGACCCATTTTAGATCTCAAGAGTCTAAACAAGTTTCTCAGAGTTCCATCCTTCAAGATGGAGACTATCTGGACAATTCTTCCATTGATCCAGGAGGGTCAATATATGACTACTGTGGACTTAAAGGATACATATCTTCACATTCCTATCCACAGAGATCACCACCAGTTCCTGAGGTTTGCCTTTCTGGACAAACACTTTCAGTTCGTGGCCCTTCCTTTCGGGCTGGCCACAGCACCCAGGATCTTCACAAAGGTTCTAGGGTCTCTGCTGGCGGTTCTCAGACCGCGGGGCATTGCAGTGGTGCCTTATCTGGACGATATTCTGATCCAGGCGTCGTCTTATCAGCTGACAAAGTCTCATACCGACATTGTTCTATCCTTTCTAAGGACTCACGGGTGGAAGGTGAATCTAGAAAAGAGTTCACTAATTCCACGGACAAGGGTTCCTTTCCTGGGAACTCTAATAGACTCTGTATCCATGAAAATCTTTTTGACGGAAGTCAGAAAGTTAAAGATTCTGAATACATGCCGATCCCTTCAGTCCAATCCTCGGCCATCAGTGGCTCAGTGCATGGAGGTAATTGGATTGATGGTGGTGGCAATGGACATCATTCCGTTTGCTCGTTTTCATCTCAGACCTCTACAACTGAGCATGCTCAGACAGTGGAATGGAGATTATGTAAATTTGTCTCCTCAGATAGATCTGGATCAGTAGACAAGGGACTCTCTTCTTTGGTGGTTGTCGCTGGATCATCTGTCCCAAGGGACGTGCTTCCACAGACCCTCATGGGTGATAGTGACAACGGACGCCAGTCTACTAGGATGGGGCGCAGTCTGGAATTTCCTGAAGGCTCAGGGTGTGTGGACTCGGTCGGAGTCTCTA
The DNA here is from genome assembly GCF_027579735.1 of Bombina bombina. Lineage (NCBI taxonomy): Eukaryota > Metazoa > Chordata > Amphibia > Anura > Bombinatoridae > Bombina > Bombina bombina. The sequence continues at coordinate 702,720,934 of NC_069503.1, forward strand.
CTTCCAATCAATATTCTGGAGTTGAGAGCAATATTCAATGCGCTTCAGACTTGGCCTCAGTTGGCTTCGGCCAAATTCATTAGATTTCAGTCGGACAACATCAATCATCAGGGAGGAACAAGGAGTTCCTTAGCGATGACAGAAGTATCCATGATAATTCGGTGGGCGGAGGCTCACTCCTGTTATCTGTCAGCAATCTACATCCCAGGAGTGGACAACTGGGAGGCGGATTTTTGAGCAGACAGACGTTTCATCCGGGGGAATGGGAACTCAATCCGGAGGTCTTTGCCACCCTGATCTTCAGATGGGGCAGACTCGAGCTGGATCTTATGGCATCTCGTCAGAATGCCAAGTTTCCGAGATACGTATCCAGGTCCAGGGATCCTCAGGCCGAACTGATAGATGCCTTGGTGGTTCAACCTAGCTTATGTGTTTCCACTGTTTGCTCTCTACCCCGGGTGATTGCTCGGATCAAACAGGAGAGGACTTCGGTGATTCTCATCGCTTTTGTGTGGCCTCACAGGACTTGGTATGCCGATCTGGTGGACATGTCCTCTCTGCCACTGTGGAAGCTTCGATTGAGGCAAGACCTTCTCATTTAGGGACCCTTCCATCATCCAAATCTAGTTTCTCTGCAGCTGACTGCTTGGAGATTGAACGCTTGATTTTAGCTAAGCGAGGGTTCTCTGATTCGGTCATTGATACCTTGATCCAGGCACGTAAGCCTGTAACTAGAAAAATTTACCATAAGATATGGCGTAAATATCTTTCGGTGCGAATCCAAGGGCTACTCATGGAGTAGGGTTAGGATTCCCAGGATTTTATCTTTTCTCCAAGAAGGATTGGAGAAAGGGTTATCAGCAAGTTCCTTAAAGGGACAGATTTCTGCTTTATCTATTTTGCTACACAAACTTCTGGCAGATGTTTCAGATGTTCAATCTTTTTGTCAGGCTCTGACTAGAATCAGGCCTGTGTTTAGACCTATTGCTCCTCCTTGGAGTTTGAATTTAGTTCTTAAGGTTCTTCAAGGGGTTCTGTTTGAACCTATGCATTCCATAGATATTAAACTGTTATCTTGGAAAGTTTTATTTTTGGTTGCTATTTCTTCTGCTCGCAGAGTTTCTGAGCTTTCAGTATTACAATGTGATTCTCCTTACCTTATTTTTCATTCCGATAAGTAGTGTTACGTACCAAACCTGGGTTTCTTCCTAAGGTTGTTTCCAACAAAAATATTAATCAGGAAATTATTGTTCCTTCATTGTGTCCTAATCCTCCTCCTAAGAAGGAGCGTCTGTTACATAACTTGGACGTGGTCCGTGCCCTGAAGTTTTATTTACAGACGGCTAAGGAATTTCGCCAATCATCTTCATTATTTGTTGTCTTTTTTGAGAAACGTAGGGGTCAGAAAGCTACGGCTACCTCTCTCTTTCTGGCTGAAGAGTATCATCCGTTTTGCATATGAGACTGCTGGACAGCAGCGTCCTGAAAGAATTACGGCTCATTCTACTAGGGCTGTGGCTGCCGCTTCTGGATCATCCAAATGCTCTCTAGCATACTTCAGATGGGCCCGGACATGTACTGTCTTAAGCAGGGGTACACGTCTGGCACTGCAGGATCTGAGTCCCTGGCGGCGTAGTGTGTTACTGATGGTAGCCTTTGTTACGTTGGTCCCAGCTCTCTGCAGGTCATTCATTAGGTCCCCCCATGTGGTTCTGGGATGTTTGCTCACCATTCTTGTGATCATTTTAACCCCACGGGGTGAGATCTTGCGTGGAGCCCCAGATCGAGGGAGATTATCAGTGGTCTTGTATGTCTTCCATTTTCTAATTAGTGCTCCCACAGCTGATTTCTTCACACCAAGCTGCTTGCCTATTGCAGATTCAGTCTTCCCAGCCTGGTGCAGGTCTACAATTTTGTTTCCCCATAGTGTAGTTTGAAGTGTGACTGTTTGAGGTTGTGGACAGGTGTCTTTTATACTGATAACAAGTTCAAACAGGTGCCATTAATACAGGTAATGCGTGGAGGACAGAGGAGCCTCTTAAAGAAGAATCTTGCTTGTTTGTAGGTGACCAAATACTTATTTTCCACCATAATATGCAAATACATTCTTTCCAAATCAGACAATGTGATTGTCTGGATTTGTTTCCACATTTTGTCTCTCATAGTTGAGGTATACCTATGATGAAAATTACAGGCCTCTCTCATCTTCTTAAGTGGGAGAACTTGCACAATTGGTGGCTGACTAAATACTTTTTTGCCCCACTATATATATACTCTTAGCATCCTGGCATATGAAGCTTGTTAGTGGGAGTGCACCTATCTCTACATGTTTGATTATATATAGCTATATATATAAATATAAATTAGAGATGTGCATTCGTTTTCGTAAACAAAAACAAACATTCGAATGACTGTGCTAACAAAATTTATAGAAAACAAAAAAATACTGACAAACCGTCAGTATTTATTAGTTTCTTTTAAATTGTTTTTTTAGGCTTTATACTTACCTTAATATGCTTTGGAGGGCGCACTAACACATTCCTCTTCTTGCCAGGTCCCGGCCACGCTAACAGGAGGCTTCGTGTGATCGGCACCCAGGAACTTTTCACCTGTAGATTTGAAACATTTACATTCGTTTTAACGAAAACAAATATAAATGTTTAAAAAAAAAAGAATTTAATTTAGTTTTAAACAAAATAATAAATGAATAGTGCAGTGAATGAATATTTGTGGAAACTAATGTCCTTGAATATTCGTTACAAAATTTTCATCCAAAACAAAATTTTATTCCCTGCACATCTCTAATAGAAATATGTATTTAAAAATACTTAGAACATATTCCCCTATGTGAAGAACATTGGAATGTGAACTATTTACAGTAAATACACAGTAAAACACTTTATTAAATATGAATATTTCATAAATATGGTTTTTCATCTTTTAAGTTACTTAACTGCAAAGGGCTCCAATGCACATATATATATATATATATATATATATATATATATATATATATATATATATATATATATATATATATATATATATATATATATATATATATATATATATGTCTATATGTGTGTACATATGTATTTATTTCTTTATATGTGTATATGTCATTAAACCATCTCTGGTAAAGCCCTTTGCATGCCTTTTTTTTTTTTCCCTATCACTTGAAACATCATATCTTTGAGCCCTAATAACCTTTTCTTGCAATCTTTTAATAATACCAACTAATAAAAAAGTTTTAATAGGTATAACTGTACTTTTCTTTGTATTTTTGTTGTTTTGTGCAACTTTTTATTCAAGTGTAACAACCAGAGCTCTGAAATCGCTCTAACCCGTCGCATGCTCAATTCAATTGCGCTCAAGCGAACACATTTACTTACAACTTGCAATACATGCGCTACTTCCGACCCGTGCAAACACCTGTTTTAAATCTAGCCCTAAATCAATCAATGCAGTATTTTTTCTATATAGGGACATCAAACTCGTAGCATATATTAGCGAATACTCACTGCATTGCAAAAAAAGTTTTAATTTAACATAATTTTGTGAGCACAATTTACAAGGATTTGAAAAAGGAAAGCAGTTCAGGTATTCTCTTGAAAAACCTCGTGGAATCCATGTTCTATGTTTTAAGGACAGATGTAAATGAGCATGTGTTCTGATCTAACCAATCCCTGTTTAGAATGTTGCAGGCTCAGATACATTTCTCCATATATTTTTTATTAAAGTATCTGCAATCAGCTTATTTTCTTCAATGAATTTAATATTTGAATGACTTAACAACTCAGTTGTTTGATTAAAACCATTTTCTATACCATATGAGATATCTTCTAGCTTTATTTATTGGAAGCTCTGACTAAACGTGTCTGACTGAAAAATCTCTTATTTGAAGTCCGACGATCCAGCCAATCGTTTACCTGCCCTCAATATAATGGCTTCATTACTTCATAAATGTAAATGGGAAATTTCTGCATCTATTAACAACACTATAAAAGCTCTGTCTTTGTGTCTACATATGTCACCAAAGCATATATTCATTTTACAGCTATACAAACTAAAACTTCAGGAAGATTTGCATTATTTCCATCAACAACACATATATTACATTTGATCTATGTTACTAAAGAAAAGAATAACATTTATTATCTCATCGTCCATGATGTAAATGTGTGTAGTGTATGTGGTTTTTGTCACAAATATATTTCTGTGGAAAAAAATAAAAGTAAGTGTGTGTTTGCCAAAACTATATAACAAACAGTATACTCTGCAATATAGTAAAGAATATTTTATAATATATGCATCTTTAATAAGTCTGAGTTTATTAAAACTAGGGCATGTAATTTTAAACAACTTTCTAATTTACTTTAATCATCAATTTTGCTTTGTTCTTTTGGTATTCTTAGTTGAAAGCTAAACCTAGGTAGCCTCATATGCTAATTTCTAAGCCATTGAAGGCTGCCTCTAATCTGAATGCATTTGATAGTTTTTCACAGCTAGAGGGCATTAGTTCATGTGTTTCATATAGATAGCACTGTGCTCACGCATGTGCAGTAGGGTCAGCACTAATTGCCTAAAATGCAAGTCTATCAAAAGATCTGAGATAAGGAGGCAGTCAGCAGAAGCTTAGATCCAAGGTAATTACAGAGGTTTTTATAACAGTATAACAGTGTTGGTTATGCAAAACTGTGGAATGGTAAATAAAGGGATTATCAAACTTTTTAAACAATAAAAATGTTGGTGTTTACTATCCCTTTAAAAACATTGTTACTATTGACTGTAGAATTTTCTGATAAAGGCCAACTGCCCCTAAATTTTAAAACGTTGTTTTACTTTTTTTTTTTTTATTTATGTATTTATTTTTTTAGGCTTTCTACATTGTGTTTTTATTATAATTTTAGGTTTCACTTGAACTCCAAACATGGAAAGTACAAAAACATCCAGTTAAAGGCATATTATTCCTTGATGAGTATGTGTACAAATAACAAACAGCCAGATTACGAGTTTTGCGTTATGGCTGCTCGCTAATTACTTGTACGGTATTTTCACCGCTCACCTTTCATAGCGCCGCTATTACAGGTTTGCAAAAAGCAGGCTTGTGAAGGCGATATGGTTACGTTGAGCTCCATACCTCACCCAAATACAAGCGCTGCTTCGACGTGCTCGTGCACGATTTCCCCATAGACATCAATGGGGAAAGCCGTTAAAAAAGAAGCATAACACCTGCGATCGCGGAAACAAAAACTCTGTAATGCAACCCCATTGCTGTCTATGGGGAAAGAAAAAGTAACGTTAAAACTTAACTCCCTCACAAAAACCCCACGTCTAAACACCCCTAATCTGCTGCCCCCGACATCGCCGCCACCTACATAATGTTATTAACCCCTAATCTGCCATCCGCCCACACCTCCACTATAATAAACCTATTAACCTCTAACCCTAGCCCTAAACCTAACACCCCCTAACTTTAACATAATTAAAATCAAGCTAAATTAAAGTTACAATTATTAACTAAATAATACCTATTTAAAACTAAATACCTGTAAAATAAAACCTAAGCTAGCTACAATATAACTAATAGTTATAGTGTAGCTAGCTTAGGTTTTATTTTAATTTCACAGGTAAGTTTGTATTTATTTTAACCAAGTAAACTAGTTAGTAAATAGTTATTAACTATTTACTATCTAGCTAAAATAAATGCAAAGTTACCTGTAAAATAAAACCTAACCTGCCTTACACTAAAACCTAACATTACAATAAAATAAAATAAATTAATACAATACATTTATCTAAATTACAACAAAAAAAACACTAAATTACACAAAATAAAAAAGAATTACTCCTAATCTAATAACCCTATCAAAATAAAAAAGCCCCCCCCAAAATAAAAAAAACCCTAGCCTACACTAAACTGCCAATGGCCCTTAAAAGGGCCTTTTGCTGGGCATTGCCCCAAAGAAATCAGCTCTTTTACCTGTAAAAAAAATACAAACAACCCCCCAACAGTAAAACCCACCACCCACACAACCAAACCCCCCAAATAAAAACCTATCTAAATAGACCTAAGCTAACCATTGCCCTGAAACGGGCATTTGGATGGGCATTGCCCTTAAAATGGCATTTAGCTCTTTTACATTGACCAAACCCTAAGCTAAAAATAAAACCCACCCAATAAACCCTTAAAAAACCTAACACTAACCCCCGACAATCCACTTACAGTTTTCGAAGACCGGACATCCATCCTCATCCAGGTGGCAGAAGTCTTCATCCAAGCGAGCAGAAGTCCTCATCAAAGCCGGCAGAAATCTTCATTCAAGCAGGCAGAAGTCTTCATCCAGACGGCATCTTCAATCTTCATCCATCCGGCGCGGAGCAGGTCCATCTTCAAGACATCCGGCGTGGAGCATCCTCTTCTTCCGATGGTCAACGAAGAATGAAGTTTCCCTTTAAGGTACGTCATCCAAGATGGGGTCCTTTACATTCCGATTGGCTGATAGAGTTCTATCAGCCAATAGAAATTCAAGGGTAAAAAATCCTATTGGCTGTTGCAATCAGCCAATAGGTTTGAGCTTTCATCCTATTGGCTGATCCAATCAGCCAATAGGATTGAGCTCACATAGGATTTTTTTACCCTTTAATAACTATTTACTAACTAGTCTACCTAGTTAAAATAAATACAAATTTACCTGTGAAATAAAAATAAAACCTAACCCCTAGATTACGAGTTTTGCGGTAACAGGGGTGCGGTGCTAACTTGCACGTTATTCTCACCGCTCACTTCCCTGCAGCGCTGGTATTATGGGTTTTTACAAACCCAGCGTTAACAGGCAAGAAATGAGCGTAGAGCAAAATTGAGCTCCACACTTCACTCCAATACAAGCGCTGCTTAAGTCAGCGGTGAGCTGGTTGTACGTGCTTGTGCACGATTTCCCCATAGACATCAATGGGGAGAGCCGGCTGAAAAAAAGCCTAGCACCTGCAAAAAAGCTCAGTAACGCAGCTCTATTGATTCCTATGTGGAAACTAAATTTATGTTTACACCTAACACCCTAACATGAACCCCGAGTCTAAACACCCCTAATCTTATACTTATTAACCCCTAATCTGCCGCCCCCGACATCGCCGACACCTACATTATATATATGAACCCCTAATCTGCCTCTCCGTACATCGCCGCCACCTACATTATACTTATTAACATACACGGAAGGTAAGTGCGGTATAGCGGCGTCCGGAACCGGCAAATAAGGCTGAAGTCCTCCAAAGAAAACTACTGGCAGAGAGCCGTAGCCTGCGATAGACTCAAAATCGCTTGTAGACAACTAGAACAACAAGGTGAGTGGCAGGCTCTATATTAACCAGACTAGCGCTCAAAATTAGGATTAAAAAGAAAACTTTTAAAGAAAAAATACATATAAGGCTGTACACAGATACAGGGGGGGAACAAAACAAACAAGCCTGACGCGTTTCGCGCCCCCTAGTGGCGCTTATTCATAGGCTAGAGCACCAGGTGAGAAGTACCTATTTAAAGGGAAAAGACATTAACCCTTTATGTGCAAAACATGATTAAAAACAAATAAATTTTAAAAACATTCACAGATTTACAATGGAATCACTTAAACAGAGTAAATATACAGGATAAGATTAACCAACACAAGTCGAAGAGACTTAAGACTGCCTAACAATAACAGTTAGTAAATCAAATACCAACTACAAAAATATTTTTATATTTATATACAAATCCTAAGTAAGTATAACAGGGGTGCTAGATAAAGTATTGTAATGAGCAAGAACATAGAAATATCCTATAAGTAATTTGAGGGGATATAAGAGATTGTGAGTACAAAAACCTATTCTCTATAGTGAGATAGGAAGATAATAATAAGAAAATAAAAAAAGTACTTATATATAACCAAATGCTTAATCAGTTGTCTATGAGATAGTTAATATCACATGCTTTATTCATACCATGGGGATGACAGGTATTTAATTTAATGATCCAAAATATTTCTTTCTTGTCTAATATTTGTTGTCTATTGCCCCCCCTAATTAGGTAATAATAATTTGAACCGAAATATCTGCCAGATGTGTGAAGTGCAAAACCATTAAAATGACTGGCTACTGCTGAGTCCGTAGAATAATTTTTAACATCTCTTACATGTTCTCCATACCTGGTTCTGACTTCACGTGAGGTTTTACCTACATATTGACATTTGCAAATATTGCAGGTCAGAAGATAGATGGCAAATTTGGTTTTGCAATTGGCATAAAAGTCTATGGCATATTGTTTGTTATCTACACTAGAAGAGAAATGTTTACCCCTAATAAGATTAGGACAAGTCATACAATCCCTGCTCCCACATTTGAAAAGGCCCTTTTTTGATAGCCAATCAGTTGAAGGAACACTCTTAATATCAGAGACCAAACTGTGAGCAAGAACCTTCCCTAATGTCCTAGGTTTTTTAGAGACATACCTAAAGTTTTTTACATATGGTTTCAGAACATCATCCCCTAATAAAAAATGTGAATGTTTTTTTAAAATCTTCACTACCGCATCATAGTGCACAGAATATTCAGTAGTAAAGACAATAGTATCATTATTAGTTTGTTTAGGTTTGTTCTCAGTATTGACTAATTTGTTATAAGATTTTACTGCAAGCCTGCATTGCTCAAGTCTGTTGGGATTATAGCCTCTCCTAATTAGCCTTTCTTTTAACTGTAAGGATTGCTTCTCATAGATAGAATCACTTTTCGTATTCCTGCGTAGCCTGATAAACTGCCCTCTTGGTATGGCTTTTTTGACATGTTCTGGATGTTGGGATGCCGCATGCAGTATAGTGTTACCTGCCACTGGTTTTCTATAGGTTTGACTGACAATTTGATTGTCAAGAATTCTTAACGTTAAATCCAAATAATTGATCTCCTTGTTGTTTTGTTCACCTGTAAACTGCAAACCCATTGAATTGTCACTAAGGTAAGTAAAAAAATCATCCAAGATGACATCCTTCTTGTCATTATTGACAATTAACAACAAGTCATCAATGTAACAAACAAAAAGTACTACTTCATCGACCCAGGGGTTATTGGTTGTAAACATATATGTCAACTCCCACCATGAGACATAAATATTTGCAAATGCCGGGGCAAATTTCGCCCCCATGGCGGTCCCTCTGGTCTGTAAGTAGTACTCCTTGTTAAACATGAAATAATTATGCGAAAGCAAAAATTGTAAGATTTCGCATATATAATCAATTTCATGTTCACCTAGATCTGTGTCTCTCTTCAAAAAGTAATTGACTGCTCTTATACCTGAATGTTGAGGTATACTGGTATATAGTGAAACTATATCGGCAGTAATCCAACTGTAATTGGGCTGCCATTGAATGGTATTCAGTGTGGTTAACAAATGTGATGTATCCCTAAGATAACTAAGTTGTCTTTGTGCTATGGACTGTAGTATTGCATCGATCCATTCCCCCAGGGGTTCTAATAAGGAGCCTATTCCTGCAACAATAGGTCTTCCCGGCGGACAGTCCTTATTTTTATGAATTTTAGGGACATGATGGAATAGAGGAGTGATGGGATGTTCTGGGATTAATATATCAAAATCTTCTTCTTTAAACATACCCAAGATTTTGCCATCAGCTACCAACTTGCTCATCTCTTTTTTGAAAACATGTACAGGATTGTATGGTAACAGCCTATATACACTATTATCTGAAAGTTGTCTTTTCGCTTCTTCAAAATAATAAGACTTATCCATAACAACGATGCTGCCACCCTTATCCGAATTTTTTTTTTCTTTCTTGTTATTATCTTCCTATCTCACTATAGAGAATAGGTTTTTGTACTCACAATCTCTTATATCCCCTCAAATTACTTATAGGATATTTCTATGTTCTTGCTCATTACATTGCAGTTGGTATTTGATTTACTAACTGTTATTGTTAGGCAGTCTTAAGTCTCTTCGACTTGTGTTGGTTAATCTTATCCTGTATATTTACTCTGTTTAAGTGATTCCATTGTAAATCTGTGAATGTTTTTAAAATGTATTTGTTTTTAATCATGTTTTGCACATAAAGGGTTAATGTTTTTTCCCTTTAAATAGGTACTTCTCACCTGGTGCTCTAGCCTATGAATAAGCGCCACTAGGGGGCGCGAAACGTGTCAGGTTTGTTTGTTTTGTCCCCCCCCTGTATCTGTGTACAGCCTTATATGTATTTTTTCATTAAAAGTTTTCTTTTTAATCCTAATTTTGAGCGCTAGTCTGGTTAATGTAGAGTCTGCCACTCACCTTGTTGTTCTAATTATACTTATAAACCCCTAATCTAACGCCCCTAACATCGCAGCCATCTACCTACATTTATTAACCCCTAATCTGCCACTCCGGACATCACCACCACCTATATTAAATTTATTAACTCCTAATCTCCCTTCCCCAATGTCGCCGCAACCTACCTACATTTATTTGCCCCTAACATGCCGCCCCCAACGTCGCCGCCACTATTCTAAATTTATTAACCCCTAAACCTAAGTCTAACCCTTATCCTAACACCCCCTAACTTAAATATAATTTAAATAAATCTAACTAAAATTCCTATCATTAACTAAATTATTCCTATTTAAAACTAAATACTTACCTACAAAATAAACCCTAAGTTAGCTACAATATAAGTAATAGTTACATTGTAGCTAGCTTAGGTTTTATTTTTATTTCACAGGCAAGTTTGTATTTATTTTAACTAGGTAGAATAGTTACTAAATAGTTATTAACTATTTAATAATTACTTAGCTAAAATAAATACAAATTTACCTGTAAAATAAAACCTAACCTAAGTTATACTAACACCTAACCTTACACTACAATTAAATCAATTACCTAAATTAATACAATTAAATAAATTAAATACAAATAGCTAAATTACAAAAAAACAAACACTAAATTACAGAAAATAAAAAACAAATTACAAGATATTTGAACTAATTACACCTAGTCTAAGAGCCCTATAAAAAAAAAAGCTTCCCCAAAATAAAAAAACACTAGCCTAAACTAAACTATCAATAGCCCTTAAAAGGGCCTTTTGCGGGGCATTGCCCCAAAGAAATCAGCTCTATTACCTGAAAAATAAAATACAAAGAACCCCCAAACAGTAAAACCCACCACCCACACAACCAACCCTCCAAATAAAACCCTAACTAAAAAAACCTAAGCTCCCCATTGCCCTGAAAAGGGCATTTGGATGGGCATTGCATCAGCCAATATGATTTTTTCTACCTTAATTCCGATTGGCTGATAGAATTTATGAAGATGGACCCACTCCGCTCCGGATGGATGAAGATAGGAGATGCCGTCTGGATGAAGACTTCTGCCCGTCTGGAGGACCACTTCTGCCCGTCTGGAGGACCACTTCTGCCGGCTTTGTTGAGGACATCTTGCCGCTTAAATGAAGACTTCTCCCGGTAAGTGAATCTTCGGGGGTTAGTGTTAGGATTTTTTAAGGGTGTATTGGGTGGGTTTTAATTTTAGGTTAGGGCTTTGGGCAGCAATAGAGCTAAATGCCCTTTTAAGGGCAATGCCCATGCAAATGCCTTTTTCAGGGCAATGGGGAGCTTAGTTTTTTTTTAGTTAGGGTTTTATTTGCGGGGGTTTGTTGTGTGGGTGGTGGGTTTTACTGTTGGGGGGGGTTGCTTGTATTTTATTTTTCAGGTAAAAGAGCTGATTTCTTTGGGGCAATGCCCCGCAAAAGGCCCTTTTAAGGGCTATTGATATTTTAGTTTAAGCTAGGTTTTTTATTTTATTTTGGGGGGGCTTTTTATTTTTATAGGGCTCTTAGATTAGGTGTAATTAGTTTAAATATCTTGTAATTTGTTTTTTATTTTCTGTAATTTAGTGTTTTTTTGTAATTTAGCTATTTGTATTTAATTTATTCATTGTATTTAATTTAGGTAATTTATTTAATTGTAGTGTAGTGTTAGGTGTTAGTGTAACTTAGGTTAGGTTTTATTTTACAGGTACATTTGTATTTATTTTAGCTAGGTAGTTAGTAAATAGTTAATAACTATTTAGTAACTATTCTACCTAGTCAAAATAAATACAAACTTGCCTGTAAAATAAAAATAAACCCTAAGATAGATACAATGTAACTATTAGTTATATTGTAGCAAGTTTAGGGTTTATTTTACCGGTAAGTATTTAGTTTTAAATAGGAATAATTTAGTTAATGATAGGAATTTTATTTAGATTTCTTTTATTTATATTTAAGTTAGGGGGTGTTAGGGTTAGACTTAGGTTTAGGGGTTAATAAATTTAGAATAGTGGCGGCGACGTTGGGGGCTGCAGATTAGGGGTTAATAAGTGTAGGTAGGTTGCGGCGACATTAGGGGAGGAATATTAGGGGATAATAAATATAATATATGTGTCGGCAATGTTGGGGGCAGCAGTTTAGGGGTTCATAAGTATAATGTAGGTGGCGGTGATGTCCAGAGCGGCAGATTAGGGGTTAATAAATATAATGTAGGTGTTGGCAATGTCGGGGGTGGCAGATTAGGGGTTAATAATATATAACTATTGTTTGCGAGGCATGAGTTTTGCGGTTTAGGGGTTAATATGTTTATTCTAGTGGCGGCGATGTCCGGAGCTGCAGATTATGGGTTAATATTTTTAATATAGTGTTTGCGATGCTGGAGGGCATCGGTTTAGGGGTTAATAGGTAGTTTATGGGTGTTTAGTGTACTTTTTAGCACTTTACTTATGAGTTTTATGCTACGGCTTTGTAGCGTAAAACTCATAACTACTGACTTTAAAATGCGTTAGAAATCTTGGCGGTAGAGGGTGTACCGCTCACTTTTTGGCCTCCCAGGCAGACTCGTAATAACGGCGCTATGGAAGTCCCATAGAAAAAAGCCTTTACGAAATTTACGTCAGTTGGTTTGCGGTACTGCCAAAAAAGTGTGCGGTGCCCCTATACCTGCAAGACTTGTAATACCAGCAGGCATAAAAAAGCAGCGTTAGGACCTGTTAACGCTGCTTTTTCACCTTTTCTCAAAACTCGTAATCTAGCCGTTAGATAGATACAATATAACTATTAGTTATATTGTAGCTAGCTTAGGTTTTATTTTACAGGTAAGTATTTAGTTTTAAATAGGAATTATTTAGGTAATAATTGTAAGTTTTATTTAGATTTATTTTAATTATATTTAAGTTAGGGGGTGTTCGGGTTAGGGTTACGTTAGGGTTAGGATTAGTGTTAGGTTTAGGGGTTAATAGGTTTATTATAGTGGTGGTGTGGGCGGATGGCAGATTAGGGGTTAATAATATTTAAATAGGGGGTGCGGAGCAAGCCTGGAAACTGAGCAGTCACATGTTACTTTAGCTCAGTCGCAATGGTTTACTATTTCCAGACTGTTCAGTCCAGCTAAATATAACACCACAGGTTCATCTAGACCCGAAGATCAAGATAGTGTTACTTGGTATGCTAAATGGTACTTGAGGATAGGAAATAATCTCTGCTTTGTGGGCCGACTAACATACAGTTCCAGAAGCGGCCATCTTTGCGGTATCATGGATGCTCTCTGGCGCTGAAGCGCCAGAGATTATCTGACTCAAAAAGCAAGATCGCAGACACCAGACACAACGCCAAATAGCAGTTCACTATGGAGTACAACGCAAGCTTTTTGAAGGAGCTGCACTATCTAATAACGGATCATCATGCTGCTCTTGAAGCAACGATATATAAGGCATTCCAACCTACAGACACCTATTCTCCCCACGCACCAATTTACCAGAAGCCAGTTTTAATAGACCGAGAGGATGGAGGTGCTTTGGAGCCCCAAAGCTTACTATCTATCCGGCACAGTACTGAGAAAAAAACAGCTCTGACCACCATGCCACCCGTAGAAGAAGAAGGGAAGACTGAGGTCACATATGTAGGTGTCTCAGAGGGCACCACTAACACTACATGGATCAATCGTGATGGTTTTGCCGTGACCCATTCAGCCTCTATTCCTAACCAGGCGACCACGAGGGATATGCTTAAGAGACCTATCTTTAAAAATTTCTTTCAAGCCCAAGAAGAAATATGGCTGCATATAGGAAACCTTGCACTACCCTTGTTGCCTCCAAGCGGTGTGCATCATGCTGCCGTACTGTTATCCATTTGGAGACCCGGAGATATGGTTAACAAGTTGAGAAACTGCTATATATCATTAGCTACTGGTGTGGGGTAAATCTATAGAACATTGTTTTGGAACTGTATGCCATTCATCTTCTTTCTACTATTTTAAGCGTCTATGTTCGTTTACTTTAATAGCAATTATAAATGTTTATCCAACGGCATGTTTTACAGCCTCCCATGTGTTGATTTAGGGGCTACCCTTTTATCATCACCTTACAATTTTAAATGATAATTCATTGTATTAGTGCCCTTGTAAAACTATCCGCTAGATTTAGAGTTCTGCGGCCAAAGGGGTGCGTTAGCTACGCATGCTTTTTTTCTCCCGCACCTTTTAAATACCGCTGGTATTTAGAGTTCACAGAAGGGCTGCGTTAGGCTCCAAAAAGGGAGCGTAGAGCATAATTTACCGCCACTGCAGCTCTCAATACCAGCGGTGCTTACGGACGCGGCCAGCTTCAAAAACGTGTTTGTGCACGATTCCCACATAGGAAACAATGGGGCCGTTTGAGCTGAAAAAAAACCTAACACCTGCAAAAAAGCAGTGTTCAGCTCCTAACGTAGCCCCTTTGTTTCCTATGGGGAAACACTTCCTAAGTCTGCACCTAACACCCTAACATGTACCCCAAGTCTAAACACTCCTAGCCTTACACTTATTAACCCCTAATCTGCCACCCCCGCTATCGCTGACCCCTGCATATTTTTTTTTAACCCCTAATCTGCCGCTCCGTACACCGCCGCCACCTACGTTATCCCTATGTACCCCTAATCTGCTGCCCCTAAAACAGCCGACCCCTATATTATATTTATTAACCCCTAATCTGCCGCCCCCAACGTCGCCGCCACCTACCTACACTAATTAACCCCTAATCTGCTGACTGGACCTCACCGCTACTATAATAAAGTTATTAACCCCTAATCCGCCTCACTAACCCTATAATAAATAGTATTAACCCCTAATCTGCCCTCCCTAACACCGCTGACACCTAACTTCAAGTATTAACCCCTAATCTGCTGACCGGACCTCACCGCTACTCTATTAAATTTATTAACCCCTAAAGCTAAGTCTAACCCTAACACTAACACCCCCCTAAGTTAAATATAATTTTTATCTAACGAAATAAATTAACTCTTATTAAATAAATTAATCCTAATTAAAGCTAAATACTTACCTGTAAAATAAACCCTAATATAGCTACAATATAAATTATAATTATATTATAGCTATTTTAGGATTAATATTTATTTTACAGGCAACTTTGTATTTATTTTAACCAGGTACAATAGCTATTAAATAGTTAATAACTATTTAATAGCTACCTAGTTAAAATAATTACAAAATTACCTGTAAAATAAATCCTAACCTAAGTTACAATTAAACCTAACACTACACTATCAATAAATTAATGAAATAAAATACCTACAATTATACCTAACACTACACTATCAATAAGATAATTACATACAAATACCTACAAATAAATACAATTAAATAAACTAACTAAAGTACAAAAAATAAAAAAATGTTGGGGGGGTATTGTATGGTTTTTTTTTTACAGGCAAAAGAGCTGAATTCTTTGGGGCATGCCCCGCAAAAGGCCCTTTTAAGGGCTGGTAAGGTAAAAGAGCTTTTCTATTTATATTTTAGAATAGGGTAGGGCATTTTTTATTTTGGGGGGCTTTGTTATTTTATTAGGGGGCTTAGAGTAGGTGTAATTAGCTTAAAATTGTAATCTTTTTCTAATGTTTGTAAATTATTTTTTTATTTTTTGTAACTTAGTTCTTTTTTTATTTTTTGTACTTTAGTTAGTTTATTTAATTGTATTTATTTTTAGGTATTGTATTTAATTAATTTATTGATAGTGTAGTGTTAGGTTTAATTGTAGATAATTGTAGGTATTTTATTTCATTAATTTATTGATAGTGTAGTGTTAGGTTTAATTGTAACTTAGGTTAGGATTTATTTTACAGGTAATTTTGTAATTATTTTAACTAGGTAGCTATTAAATAGTTATTAACTATTTAATAGCTATTGTACCTGGTTAAAATAAATACAAAGTTGCCTGTAAAATAAATATTAATCCTAAAATAGCTATAATATAATTATAATTTATATTGTAGCTATATTAGGGTTTATTTTACAGGTAAGTATTTAGCTTTAATTAGGATTAATTTATTTAATAAGAGTTAATTTATTTAGTTAGATAAAAATTATATTTAATTTAGGGGGGTGTTAGTGTTAGGGTTAGACTTAGCTTTAGGGGTTAATAAATTTAATAGAGTAGCGGTGAGGTCCGGTCGGCAGATTAGGGGTTAATACTTGAAGTTAGGTGTCAGCGGTGTTAGGGAGGGCAGATTAGGGGTTAATACTATTTATTATAGAGTTATTGAGGCGGGAGTGAGGCAGATTAGGGGTTAATAACTTTATTATAGTAGCGGTGAGGTCCGGTCGGCAGATTAGGGGTTAATTATTGTAGGTAGGTGGCGGCGACGTTGCGGGGGGGCATATTAGGGGTTAATAAATATAATATAGGGGTTGGCAATGCTAGGGGCAGCAGATTATGGGTACATAGGGATAACGTAGGTTGCGGCGGTGTGCGGTCGGCAGATTAGGGGTTAAAAAAATTTAATAGAGTGGCGGCGATGTGGGGGGACCTCGGTTTAGGGGTGCATAGGTAGTTTATGGGTGTTAGTGTACTTTAGAGCACAGTAGTTAAGAGCTTTATCAACCAGTGTTAGCCCAGAAAGCTCTTAACTCCTGGCTTTTTGCTGCGGCTGGAGTCTTGTTGTTAGAGTTCTAACGCTCACTTCAGCCAAGACTCTAAATACCAGCGTTAGAAAGATCCCATTGAAAAGATAGGATACGCAAATGGCTGCAAAGTGAGTGTTAGACCCTTTCCTGACTGACTCTAAATACCAGCGGGCGGCCAAAACCAGCGTTAGGAGCCCCTAACGCTGGTTTTGATGGCTAACGCAGAACTCTAAATCTAGCGGTAAGTGACTGTTCTCTTAGAGCCTGACACCTGGACTTGACATGTACTGTTTTATTAACCAATGTAAGTTGCTCATTCTGTTCCTTTTTATATAGCGTTGCTCTGCAGTTGCTGAGATGTGGAACTCCAAGTTTAATGTTGGCAGGTTACTACTATATGCTCTCAATAGCCCATGTTGTAAGGCACATAGTTTTGATATTATATATTTCTGAGACAGAATAACTATCATCCTATCCTCCAGATAAACGATAACTCACTGTATTAATGCCCTTGTCAAATTATATGACTGTTCTCTTGAAGCTAGACACTTGGGCTTGCTATGTACTATTTTATTAACCAATGAAAGTTACTCACTATGTTCTTTTTCTATAAAACACTGTTCTGACGCTGCTAAGATGTGGGAATACCTGTTTAATGCCGGTGCAACAAACTCTAGGTATCTACAATGTGCAGTATATGTCAGGTCACATTTGATTCATCCCGAGTTTAGGAGCCTATTATGTGTATATCAACTGTTTATCCTGTTTCTGCTAAAAAGATAATCTATGTACCTAATATCTGTTCACTTGGAAGTGAGGTTTATATCCCTTTACATATTTATATTCTGGTATACTACAACAACATTTTTAGGGGCGATATTGTTATTTAACCTTTATCTATTAATCTATAGTATTATGTATGTGTAATAATTATGAGGCGCTCCTTAATTTCATTATGCTTAATTAATTACTAGATCGGACCAAGTTAGTTAGTCCAGGGAACTATTGCTATTGGAGAATATACTCTTTATTTCGCAAGTGCTACCTGCAACCACAAGTTCTCTTCCTGATTTTAACATTTTATGCAATCCTAGTATTCTTATTTTTCAAGCACCTTTAATACTGCTGTTCCCTGGTAATGAAGCATTTTTCATAAATATTATAACCTTGGTATTTGGAACTCTACTATTAGTCCCTAGCAGTACATGAGTGAGGGCATGTCATTAGAGCTTCCATTAAGTGAGTGGAGCAACTTTCCCATTATTTGTTTAGAAACATGATGATCCTGGGGTACTCCCCTCATTAGTTTATGTTGTGGGGGTTGTGGGCCCCGGTGCCAGCGGCCAAGGCAGCGTGGGCCTCTGTGCCTCTTCAATCATGAGTAGACTGTAGTATAACCCTGTCCCTTTTCTCTTTTTTTTAGACAAGGAACAAAGACCTCAAGGTAAAAGCTTTAACATTAGTATGTCGCCCCCAACCTACACCTCTATAGATAATAATTGTATATCCCAAATATACCATAAGGCTTCCAAAATCTAACAAGAGGTCCAGAGGAGACCAACATCCTTTATAGCAAACCATCAAAATTTTTGACGTATCAGAGCACAAAACCTTTTTTTTAGTACCTGTTACCCATCGCACTCAAACTACCACCCCCCCACGCATAATGAGCCCCCTAGTTTAGGAGGACTACATCTGCGACTTTTCTTGTATATGCCGCAACCATCACTACTCTCTTAGTATTTATTTCTCCATAATACTATAGTGTTGACTCTACCCATCATACCTAGCCCAGCAGGACTGACTAATATAACTTAACAGTTGAGTCTGCAATTTTAAAGTATTTTTCAATTGCCTTCTTTGAAGCTATTAAGTCCATGATAGGGCCCAAAAGTGACCCATTGTATCAGTTTGAAGGCTTCACTACTAATTCTATATTAAAATTCAAATTTGAGTTCTGTATATAGAGACCCATAAGTGGTCTACTATAATTGGTGTAACCTTTGGTTGTTGTTCCATATTTTTGTTGATTTGGGGCCCGAATGTGACCTCTTAAAAAGATATGAAGGTTTAAAATGTTTGCTCTGGCATGTTGCTGAATTACTTTTCTTTTCTTTTTGCAGCAATTGTTACTACTAATTGTTTTGTGCCATATAGATCGCAACTACTGTTTATTACCAGTGCAACCCTTATAAGTAACCCATAAGATGTAACTTGCAACAAGCAATTTCTAAATTTTATTGTATAATGCTGCAATTCCTTGTCTGTATGCCGAATCAATACCTCAATAAAAATAATACAAAAAATAAATAAATAATAATATTTAACTAGTGTTTGCAATGCGGGAGGGTGGCGTTTTAGGGGTTAATAGGTTTATTATAGTGGCGGCGATGTCTGGAGCGGCAGATTAGGGGTTAATAACTTTATTATAGTGTTTGCGATGCGGGAGGGCCTTGGTTTAGGTGTTAATAGGTAGTTTATGGGTGTTAGTGCACTTTTTAACACTTTAGTTATGAGTTTTATGTTACAGCTTTGTAGCGTAAAACTCATAGCTACTGACTTTAGATGGCGGTACGGATCTTGTCATTTTAGGCTGTACCGCTCACTTTTTGGCCGTACCGCAAAACTCGTAATACCGGCGCTATGGAAGTCCCATTGAAAAAGGACTTTTCTTAAAGTGCGGTACTGACGTTGCGTGACGGCCAAATAAGTGTGCGGTACAGCTATTCTGACAAGACTTGTAATAGCGTTAATGAAAAAGCATTGTTATGGGCCATAACAATATTTTTTTCACTCATAACACCAAACTCGTAATCTAGCTGTATGTTTACTATTTCCCTACTTATATTGGGCTAGATTACAAGTGGAGCTCTAATTTATTGTGCACCCGTAAATGGGCAAATTTGCCCGTTTACATGTGTAGGATAAATAACCAATCATTACAAGTAGCTGGTTAATGCTACCGTGAGCGTGTGGTAGCAATTAGCACTCTGAAAATTCACCAGAGATCAGATTTAAAAATGTCCCCAATTGCCCCCAAAATAAAGTGTAGTCTTGTTGTTTTTAAAATTAAAAAAGGTAGCATTTTGGTTTTAAATATAACTGCACAAAGCAGTTTTAAGGGGTTAAAGTGAGTGAGTGTGGGGTGTTAGAAAAATAAATATGGCACTGAAAAGTGCCTTTACATTGCAGTGGCGAAGTAGCGTATTATGTCCGCTGCACATCGATAAATGCCGACAGCATACGCTGGCGGCATTTATCATTGCACCAGCAGTTCTTGTGAACTGCTGATGCAATGCCGCTCCCTGCAGATTTGTGGCCAATCTGCCGCTAGCAGGGGGTGTCAATCATCCCGATCGTATTCGATTGGGTTGATTTGTGTCCGCAGCCTCAGAGCAGGCGGACAAGTTATGGAGCAGCGGTCTTTAGACCGCTGCTTCTGAACTTCTGTTTCCAGCAAACCTGAAGGCTCACCAGAAACAAGGGGCCTCAAGCTCCATACCAAGCTTGATAAATATGCCGCTATGGGGACTGTGTTATTCCTATAAATATATATATATGTATATGCTTATATACATATACAGTATATGTATGCGTTAATATGTGTATATACACATATAAACACATGAATATATATGTATATATTCATATACATACTGTATATATTTAAAATTTGCTGCCCATCGCTGTGTGACTTACCCCATTTGCTGCGCAAGGTTCTCTGCCATGTCTCACAGCATGAAAACAAGGCTCCATTGTAGCCTATGGAAGCCTGCAAAGCTTCCAGGCAATGCGAACGTGAGGTCACATTCACATTGTGCTTAATTTGTAATAAGAGTGTAAATTTGCTTGCGCCGGTGGACAGTGCACTAAGACAAACAGCCTTCCAGTAGGGACAGTTTTAATTGGTACATTTGAAATTGTAATATACTGTAATTCCCAGTTCTCTTTTTAATTAAAATATTACACAGTATCCCCGGATTAGGTTGGAATTTGGTCTTATTATTGGTTTTATTTAGATTTATTTTAATTATATTTAAGTTAGGGGGTGTTGGGGTTAGGGTTACGTTAGGGTTAGTGTTAGGTTTAGGGGTTAATAGGTTTATTATAGCGGCGGTGTGGGCGGACGGCAAATTAGGGATTAATAATATTTAAATAGGGGGTGCGGAGCAAGCCTGGAAACTGAGCAGTCGCATGTTACTTTAGCTCAGTCTCAATGGTTTACTATTTCACTTTCCAGACTGTTCAGTCCAGCTTAAAATAACACCACAGGTTCATCTAGACCCGAAGATCAAGATAGTGTTACTTGGTACGCTAAATGGTACTTGAGGATAGGAAATAATCTCTGCTTTGTGGGCCGACTAACATACAGTTCCAGGAGCGGCCATCTTTGCGGTCTCATGGACGCTCTCTGGCGCTGAAGCGCCAGAGATTATCTGACTCAAAGAGCAAGATCGCAGACACCAGACAGAACGCCAAATAGCAGTTCACTATGGAGTACAACGCCAGCTTTTTCCTGCTGCTCTCGAAGCAACGATATATAAGGCATTCCAACCTACAGACACCTATTCTCCCCACACACCAATTTACCAGAAGCCAGTTTTAATAGACCGAGAGGATGGAGGTGCTTTGGAGCCCCAAAGCTTACTATCTATCCGGCACAATATCGCACTCACATAAGCACAATTATGCGCTCCACTCGTCATCTGACCCTTAGTACTATGTATAATATAGCTGTTTAAAATAGATCTTTTTATAAATGGACAGTGCACTAAGACAAACAGCCTTCCAGTAGGGACAGTTTTAATTGGTACATTTGAAATTTTAATATACTGTAATTCCCAGTTCTCTTTTTAATTAAAATATTAAACAGTATCCCCAGATTAGGTTGGAATTTGGTCTCTGTCCTTTTAGCATAGTTTTAATCTGCAATCATATCACTATTTTTTAAACACACTACTATTTGTTAGCCCACTTCTTTTTTACCACAGTAATATAGTAAAAAAGTTAACAATATTAAGCATGCTCTTTGATTCTGCCATATGAGACCTGAAATTAAATAAAGTATAATCCTAAATGAATAAGGCAAACTCATAGGCATACAGTATTTATCACAAAAGATATATGTCAGCATTTTCATAATGTTATATTTAAGTTTTAATTTGTATTTAAAATGCTTCATTATTACCAAAGAAATTCCCAATTTTTTTCTCTATAGTCTCAGAAGCTGACTTTCTCAGGCAGGTGATATTTTTAAAGATACATGTTACTCAACATTGCCAAGTCATCTCATAACTCTTGCATTGTGAGAATATGTCTGAGGGTTGACATTGAATGCTAAATCTGTTTGGAGATATTTGCATTTCGTCGGTTCGGTATTTCTCACCTGCTTGGGTACCTCAAAGATGATCAGTCTCTGGACCTGTGAGATTAGTAGGAGTCATGACCATGAAATACTACTGTGAAGATCAGTGTAACTGAGCTTAGAGTTGTAGGATAAAGTTTAGTACGTTGTATGTATGTAAAAAGAGACTTTTAGAGAAAAACTCCTTGTATTAACTGAGATTGATAGGGTTCTGGAGAAAACTGGCATTTATCACAGGGATCATAGACAATGTCCCCATCAAGCTCAAAGGTAAGACATTGAGTTATTTTTTATATTTATATAAATATTATTATTTTTGTAAGTCTTCAGGTGATTATTGTACTACTGTAATGCAAAGTGAAAAATCCTTATCTGCATCTTTCAGATCAGAATATTTGTTATACTAACTGCTGTTTGAAACAAAAACATGTTTATTAGAAGTTGCAAGCATAAAATAGTTGCATGCATACCTTTTTTTTTAAATAAAATATGTCCTGTGTAACTCTTATATTTATTTGTTTAAAAAAATCAAAGTAGTTGTATCATAATTTGCATTCCATATATTGAAAGATGCTGGCTTTAAATATACAAAGAGTTCAGTCTAAATAAAAAGAGAACATGAAGTTGTGATTTGAAACAGAAATAACTGATATAGGGTTAACATTTTACTAACACTGAAGTATGCAGTGATAGTGCTGTGATAGTAACATTCATTATTTCTCTTAACTTTAAGTATATTTGTATTTTCAAACAAAATTTTAATTGATTAAATGTATCCTCCATTAGTGCAAAACTGTATATACACAGGCCCATATGTTGCTATATATATATATATATATATATATATATATATATATATATATATATATATATATATATATGAGTACCATTAAGTTGGGTAATAATAATACCTGTTATCAGTGCCGCGAGTCGATTAAGTTCGAGGTTGTGCGCTATACAAGTATCCAATTATTATTATTATATATGTATATATATATATATATATATATATACATGCTAATAAATGCATAACAAACTACCTTTGTATACAAATACATACTGTATGTATCCACAGACCCATATACAGTATATACCCCTGTATATACCCCAATCTTGCTAGGATGATATTCTCTCTTCTTTTTTTTTTTCTTCTTCTATGTAACAACTTACATAGCTGATGGGGCAAGAAAGTAGAGTTCTGTTCAAATCTATGGCCATTGTCAAATAAGAAGCCATTATTTATTTAGTGCACCAAGCATGCAGCCAGTTATGAACGGGCTCTCTGACTGCTGAATTAACAACGATTACTACACTTCTCCATGTGCTTAGGGTAGTGCCAGTAAATAGCCTGTAAGCTGCTCTATAGATTACGTCTTTGGGTCTTAGAAGCTGTCAGGAGGTACCTTTACTTACAATTACTATATGCAAAATGAAAAATGTTATAAGCACTAATAGCTCCCTTAGATAGACCAACAATCCAATGTATGATTTATATTAAACAAAGTAAGTCGCAAGTACTATAACAAACCATATATTACAAATTATCGGTGACACCAAAAACCTCTAAAAGATAAATTATTAGTACCTAATGCAAGATAATTGCTCCAGCGTGCAGCCATCATAATATCTAGCACCTCGTCCCACCCTATGCCAGAGAGAATTTTTAGACAGCTGGTTACAGAGATAGGGAAATACAATGACAAGGATTTGTAATAAGATACAAATACACAACAGGCTAAACAAATCTAGTACCAGAGGAAGAGGGCCCTGCTCCGAAGAGCTTACAGTTTAATACATTTTGTCTCCTTATGGAGCTGTGTGAATATTTCTCTGAACCATGTGTCTTTTATCTTTGTTTTTTTTGCCCTTTCAACACACTTCTTACTTTGTCCCTTTCCTTTTCATGTTTGTTCTTACTAATTATATATATATATATATATATATATATATATATATATATATATATATATATATATATATATATATATATATATATATATGTGTGTGTGTGTGTGTATATATATATATATATATTTTTTTTTTTAAGCCACCATCCAGGCACAAATTCTAGTCTTATATACAAATTCATCAAACAGCTTAAAATAAAAAATAGTAAATTTGTGCTCAAATGGTAGATCACAACTCTATCATAGAAGGCTTGACAAGCAGATCACAGATATTTAACTTGATTTACCAGTTTACCCACATGAAGTAGAGATAAAATTACTCCAAGGTCTCAAAAATCTGCAAGTTTTGTTTTGCATATGTGTATTTTACACCGCTAAAGTGGACCCTTTAAAACCAGGTATTACTGGTATCATTAAATTTCCTTTTGCTCGGCATAAGTGGAGCACGCTGATGAAATTAACACGAAAAAGTAGATCACATTTAAATCTGGCACCCATGTCCTGTAATGTATTAGATCGATATATTAGGCACGTTAATCTGTTTTAGTTAACAGGATTTCTCATTGAGATTAGAAGATATATTCCATGGTATATATTAGAAATAATTAAATGTTACAAATATGTAGTTATGCTTTTATTTATAATAGTCCAATGAATATTTTAAATCTATAAATGGAAACACAGAAAGCAAACTTTATCATTAAAGTAATTAGGCTCAGTTTACTTTGATTATTTGTTCATGACATAAATTATATATGTATGTGTGTGTGTATATATATAAATATATATATATATATATATATATACAGTATATATATATATATGTATATATATATATATATATATATATATATATATATATATATATATATATATATATATATATTATATACACACACACTTGTAATCTGACCCTTAGTAAGAATTTATTATGATTTGACTATGTACACTATTATTCTAGTTTAAGTAGGCATGATATAGGGAGAGCAGTGACAGCAATTTTTTATGGGTCTGTTTGACACCTAGATGTCTGTCTTTCTAGCCTTGCTATCCTGAACAGCCCATTTATTTTGCTGATGTTTGCATAGACTTTGAGTATAGATACTATTTCAGTGGGTTGGAATTTCTAGTCCTCATGAAAACTTTTCTTGCAGCCTCACCCAATAACTTTCTATTGCACTTTGTGTCATGACACAGTAGAAAGCCATATCAGTTTATAAAAACACCAGTGGTTTTCAATCAATTTGTAAATGCAGACAGATAAATCATCCCTTCCAACACTGGGTTCCAATACAGGAATAACATATTTATATACACCAAAAGAACATAGTGATCACTTTCATCAAAGTAATGAAATTTATATATGGAATATATAAAAATAATATGTAATAGTATCTTAAACACATATTCAAGCATAGATATTGACATTAATATAAGGAATTACAAAAGGAATAGAGTTAGAATTTATTTTAAATTTATAAAGGGATTTGAAAATCAGATGCAAAAAGCATTTTCAGTTACCATCAATCAGTTACTTTATTTGGATAAGCTTATTTTGCACCAGACACAGTCCCCAAAGGTCACTATGTCAGACTGTGCATTTCTTTTTGGAGGACAAATTTCAAGTAATCATTAATCTTTCTATGAAACTGCAGTCCCTTATTTTTAACAGTAATAATTATATAGTATTGTATTGTGCTGGAATTCAACCCCACATGCAACTCAGTAAAGTTTATATCAACTAAATGTCTATTTTTGATAAAATGTGGAAAATTAATTATGCTTTTCACCTATTGAGAACATCATCCTGACTCCTTTTAATCCTATATTTAGAGGGGGGGGGGGAATTTGGAACAGAAAGAATTTGCACCCATGAACACCCCCACTGAAACATTACACAGCTATAAAATTGTTAAATGGCAAAAACGGCTAAAAACGTTTGATTTAGACCAAGTATAACATACTCCTATATAAATAAATTACACATTTGCAAAATTTTGCAATTGATGTTATCGTATATTGACCCATACATATTTGAATGTGTTTCGAATAGTATATTAAACAAAATATTTCCAAACTCCTGATAAATATTGAAGAATTCCAAAAAAGAGCGCACAGCGAAAGCTCAGTTCATAGTTTACAATATGGCACCCACTTGGCTGATTTGCTTGACTGAGTGTATTATATAAACAGTCTTTGTTTTACTTTAGCCACAAGAAATAATTTGCAAGACTGCTAGAAACTTGTACTGACATATTCAACAGCAGACAGAGACTACATCACAAAAAAATGGAAGAATTAAGATTTATGTTTTAGGTTGTAAAATATTAAAAGTACACCAGTTATTGTAAAGTGGTTAAAAATAATGATCAGAAAAAAAGTAGTGAAATTGAAAATCGGTATGACTGTAAATTTAATCATTCAATTTTGAAATTGTATTTTACTGAAACCTTTTTCAGAAGCATCTTGATATATAGACTAGACTGTCTAAACAATTAGCTTTCCTGTTTTTTGCCACTGAGCATTTAGACCAGTGGTTCTCAACCAAAGTGACCTCAAGGCCCGGTAAATTTTAGCTGGACATGTCCAGGGCCCGGTAGTTTTATTATTTATTTATATATATATATATATATATATATATATATATATATATATATATATATATATATATATATATATATATATATATATATATATAGTAAGCAGCAGGGATTTGCCCTATCAGTAACTAAGCAGTTCAGTGTGGGTTTAGTGGGGGCCCTGGAGTGTGGGGGTCCTGCCGAGGGTCTGTCTCTGTGAGGGCCATGGAGTGTGAGCTCTGGCCCTGGAGGTTGGGGGCCCTTTCTTTGGCCCTTAATGTTGGGGGTCATGGCTCTGGAGGTTGATGGGCCTATTGGGATAAGGGCAGGGAGGCTACCATGTTCATTTGCATAAATTTGAATACATTTGGGTCAGTGTGAGACAGTTTTCCTGGGGCTTTGATTGGTCTCAGTCTGCCCCTTGTGTGCAGTGGGGTAAGAGTGTGCAGTGGGGGCAGGACAGGTCAGGGCCCACCAGCAGGGCTATCACGGCCCGGTACTGGGCCACGGCCCGGCTGTTGAGAAACCTGGATTTAGACATTCTCAGTGTAGCCACTGCCTTTAGTAAGATAAGGGAGTTGCCATTATAAACTAAAGTTTTATTTTGCAGCAAAGACCTCTACTGCGCATGGGCAAGAAAGTGACTGGAGCTAGTGCAGGTGACTCCTAGCAACTACTTAGAAAGGGGAAGCTAATCCTTTGTCTTCCTGTAGAGATCACAGCCCCTTTGTGGGGCAGTGACAGGAAGTAATGGTCCCTGCACAAATTATTTAAACAAAACCTAGAAATAAACTGATTTGTTTTATTGATGAATAATACATATTGTAATTATTCCTTTCTTTTTTCTTTTCTTTTTCTTTTAAATATTTTTTTATTGAGGTTACAATTATAGACACTGCCAAAAGGTTGACATATCAAAAATGACAAAATTATATTGACAATACAAACAGATTTGTGAATACAATACACATATCTTTGCATATCTATGTCTTTAATAGCTAAGTTCAAATGTAGGCTGCCATCTCCACATAATATGGCTAATAACCTTATTGGTCATTGTAATACTACTAGTTAAAAACATCATTATAATTATTATATACTAAAAGTTGCTACTTAGGGCTAGATATAAAAAAGTCAGGTAGACAGGGGAGAAGATGTACGCCCCTGTCCGTCTGGCTTCTACTTACCGCTGCTTCTTAAATCTCGGCTACAGGTTCAGCGGATGGCGCTCCAACACTTTGATAAATCTAAGCCTTAATAGAATAATATGCTATTATGCCAAGATTTAATATATAGCTATCTCAGGTACAAAGTGTTAAGTTGCAGATTAGTAAAAACTGTGAATACAGTTAAATCTGCCCAATTTTAGCCTTGCTGAAGCTTATCACTGATCCTCCACGAAATTTTACAGTGGGTGCGTGACACTGTGGCTTGTAGGTCTCTCAAATTACAAATAAAAATATTGTCATTTAGAGCATTTATTTGCAGAAAATGACAACTAGTCAAAATAACAATAAAGATGCAGTGTTTTTAGACTTTGAATAATGCAAAGAAAACAAGTTCATATTAATTTTTAAACAACACAATACAAATGTTTTAACTTAGCAAGGGTTCAGAAATAAATATTTGGTGGAATAACCCTAATTTTCAATCACAGCTTTCATGCATCTTGGCATGCTCTCCACCAGTCTATCACATTGCTGTTGGGTGACTTTATTCCACTCCTGGCACAAAAATTCAAGCAGCTTGGCTTTGTCTGATGCTTGTAACCATCCATCTTCCTCTTGATCTCATTCCAAAGGCTTCAATGGGGTTCAGGTCTGGAGATTGGGCTGGCCATGACATGGTCTTGATTTGGTGGTCCTCCATCCACACCTGGCTGGGTGGTATGGAGCAGTGTCCTGTTGGAAAGAGTAGAAGGATGCAAGTTTTCTTCTAGAATAACCTTGTATGTGACTTGATTCATGCATCCTTCACAAAGCTAAATCTTCCCTATTTTAGGTCATCCAATTTTCAGCGTTGCCCAACACCTGGTATAATAGTTAGATGAATGTGTTTTCAGGACGCCAAGGCTATTAAAATAAAAAAGTCCATGAATCCAGGAAAAATCTACCTGAAAAATGTGTTCTAATGGATTTGAATGCCAGTGTTGCTTACCTTAGTACATCATGGTATCATTGATTTAATTGGAGTAAAGGCAAGCTAGTAGAAAATCACTTTATTTTTTTAATATGTTGTAATGGCTTTGAATTTGATAACCCCATGAAAAGCTAGGTGAAATATTTTGCTCTTCTTTTCTGATGTAATTGAATAGACCTACATGTTTAAAAGTGTGAAAATGAATCATAATCTAATATGTGTTGAGCATATAAATTAACCACAAGGTCATTAAATAAGGACATGGGAAATCAAAATATTTATTTTATGTGTCTATGTGACCACAAGGCCACATGTGTGTGTGTGTGCTTGTGTGTGCTTGTGCTTGTGTGTATGTGTGTGTGTGTGTCCTTGCTTCAAGTCATTTATAAAAATATTAAAAAGAACAGGGCCCAAGACTGATCCCTGGGGGACTTTATTTTAATTGTTCTATTTTATTATTAGTTATTGTTGTTAATGTCTTATTGTGCCTAATTTATAAAATAAACTTTATTTCAGGTTTGTACATTATTTAGTGTTTTCTACTATCCTTGGTTTCAGGCACCCGCTGGGGGGCTTGGAACCTATCCCTCACAGATAAGGGGGTACTTCTGTATCTTATTTGATAAAAAAAACAAGTTTGAGGAGAAAGAATATAGAAAAAATTCTAAAGATAATAAACTGAAACCAACTAATTTGAATAGATTATTCTATAAATAATCAATAATCTTTCTATGAAACTGCCGTCCCTTATTTTGTACAGTAATAATTATATAGTATTATATTGTGCTGGAATTCAACCCCACATGCAGTAAAGTTTATATCAACTAAATGTCTATTTTTGATAAAATGTGCAAAATTAATGTTGCTATTCACCTATTGAGAACATCATCCTGCCTCCTTTTATTCCTATATTTAGAGGGGGGGGGGGATTGTCTATGTGACCACAAGGCCGCTTGTGTGTGTGTGTGCTTGTGTGTGTGTGTGTGTGTGTGTAAGAGAAAGCACTCGTGTTTGTGCTTGTGTGTGTGTGTGTGTGCTTGTGTGTGCTTGTGTGTGTGTGTGCTTGTGTGTGTGTGTGCTTGTGTGTGTGTAAGAGCAAGCACTCGTGTGTGTGTAAGAGCAAGCACTCGTGTGTGTGTAAGAGCAAGCAGTCGTGTGTGTGTGTAAGAGCATGCACTCGTGTGTGTGTAAGAGCAAGCACTCGTGTGTGTGTTCTCGTGTGTGTGTGTGTGTGTGTGTAAGAGCAAGCACTCGTGTTTGTGTGTGTGCTTGTTTTGGTATGTGTGTAAGAGAAAGCACTCGTGTGTGTGTGTGTGTGTAAGAGCAAGCACTCTGTTATGTTCTGTGTGTAGTCAGGATTAGAACATTCAGTTGTGTGCTGTTACCTTGTGTCTGATGTCTCTTGCACATATCATGAAGACTCTGCAGCAGGAACTTTAGATAACTTTTATTCAGCTACAGCCACATGGCTTATTCTCTAGCAGGTTCCATCAGTAAAACTAACATGGCTTCTGATGATGTCACAGAGACCCAGACACACCCAGGGGGTGTGGTGAGCTGAGCTTAAAGCTGCAGTAATCTTAACACACTCGTGTGTGTATGTAAGAGAAAGCACTCGTGTGTGTGTAAGATCAAGCATTCGTGTGTATGTGTGTGCTTGTGTGTGTGTGCTTGTGTGTAAGAGCAAGCACACGTGTGTGTGTGTGTAAGAGCAAGCACTCGTGTGTGTGTGCTTGTGTGTGTGTAAGAGCAAGCACTCGTGTGTGTGTGCTTGTGTGTGTGTGTAAGAGCAAGCACTCGTGTGTGTGTGTGTGTGTAAGAGCAAGCACTCGTGTGTGTGTGTGTGTGTGTGTGTAAGAGCAAGCACTCGTGTGTGTGTGTGTGTAAGAGCAAGCACTCGTGTGTGTGGGCTTGTGTGTGTGTAAGAGCAAGCACTCGTGTGTGTGTGTGTAAGAGCAAGCACTCGTGTGTGTAAGAGCAAGCACTCGTGTGTGTGTGTGTGTGTAAGAGCAAGCACTCGTGTGTGTGTGCTTATGTGTGTAAGAGCAAGCACTCGTGTGTGTGTGCTTGTGTGTGTGTAAGAGCAAGCACTCGTGTGTGTGTGTGTGTAAGAGCAAGCACTCGTGTGTGTGTGCTGGTGTGTGTGTAAGAGCAAGCACTCGTGTGTGTGTGCTTGTGTGTGTGTAAGAGCAAGCACTCATGTGTGTGTGCTTGTGTGTGTGTAAGAGCAAGCACTCGTGTGTGTGTGTGTGTAAGAGCAAGCACTCGTGTGTGTGTGTGTGTCTGTGTGTAAGAGCAAGCACTCGTGTGTGTGTGTGTGCTTGTGTGTAAGAGCAAGCACACGTGTGTGTGTAAGAGCAAGCACTCGTGTGTGCTTGTGTGTGTGTGTGTGTGTAAGAACAAGCACTCGTGTGTGTGCTTGTGTGTGTGTAAGAGCAAGCACTCGTGTGTGTGTGTGTAAGAGCAAGCACTCGTGTGTGTGCTTGTGTGTGTGTAAGAGCAAGCACTCGTGTGTGTGTGTGTAAGAGCAAGCACTTGTGTGTGTGCTTGTGTGTGTGTAAGAGCAAGCACTCGTGTGTTTGTGTGTGTAAGAGCAAGCACTCGTGTGTGTGTGTGTGTGCAAGAGCAAGCACTCGTGTGTGTGTGCTTGTGTGTGTGTAAGAGCAAGCACTCGTGTGTGTGTGTGTAAGAGCAAGCACTCGTGTGTGTGTGTAAGAGCAAGCACTCGTGTGTGTGTGTAAGAGCAAGCACTTGTGTGTGTGTGTGTGTGTAAGAGCAAGCACTCGTGTGTGTGTGTGTGTGTGTAAGAGCAAGCACTCATGTGTGTGTGCTTGTGTGTGTGTAAGAGCAAGCACTCGTGTGTGTGTGCTTGTGTGTGTGTAAGAGCAAGCACTCGTGTGTGTGTGCTTGTGTGTGTAAGAGCACTCGTTTGTGTGTGTGTAAGAGCAAGCACTCGTGTGTGTGTGTGTGTGTGTGTAAGAGCAAGCACTCTGTGTGTGTGTGTGTGTGTGTAAGAGCAAGCACTCGTGTGTGTGTGTGTGTGTAAGAGCAAGCACTCGTGTGTGTGTAAGAGCAAGCACTCGTGTGTGTGTGTGTGTGTAAGAGCAAGCACTCGTGTGTGTGTGTAAGAGCAAGCTCTCGTGTGTGTGCTTGTGTGTGTGTAAGAGCAAGCACTCGTGTGTGTGTGCTTGTGTGTGTAAGAGCACTCGTTTGTGTGTGTGTAAGAGCAAGCACTCGTGTGTGTGTGTGTGTGTGTGTGTGTAAGAGCAAGCACTCTGTGTGTGTGTGTGTGTGTGTGTGTGTAAGAGCAAGCACTCGTGTTTGTGTGTGTGCTTGTTTTGGTATGTGTGTAAGAGAAAGCACTCGTGTGTGTGTGTGTAAGAGCAAGCACTCGTGTGTGTATGTAAGAGAAAGCACTCGTGTGTGTGTAAGATCAAGCATTCGTGTGTATGTGTGTGCTTGTGTGTGTGTGCTTGTGTGTAAGAGCAAGCACACGTGTGTGTGTAAGAGCAAGCACTTGTGTGTGTGTGCTTGTGTGTGTAAGAGCAAGCACTCGTGTGTGTGTGCTTGTGTGTGTGTAAGAGCAAGCACTCGTGTGTGTGTGTGTGTGTAAGAGCAAGCACTCGTGTGTGTGTGCTTGTGTGTGTGTAAGAGCAAGCACTCGTGTGTGTGCTTGTGTGTGTGTAAGAGCAAGCACTCGTGTGTGTGTGTGTGTGTGTGTGTAAGAGCAAGCACTCGTGTGTGTGTGTGTGTAAGAGCAAGCACTTGTGTGTGTGGGCTTGTGTGTGTGTAAGAGCAAGCACTCGTGTGTGTGTGTGTAAGAGCAAGCACTCGTGTGTGTAAGAGCAAGCACTCGGGTGTGTGTGTGTGTGTAAGAGCAAGCACTCGTGTGTGTGTGCTTGTGTGTGTAAGAGCAAGCACTTGTGTGTGTGTGCTTGTGTGTGTGTGTAAGAGCAAGCACTCGTGTGTGTGTGTGTAAGAGCAAGCACTCGTGTGTGTGTGCTGGTGTGTGTGTAAGAGCAAGCACTCGTGTGTGTGTGCTTGTGTGTGTGTAAGAGCAAGCACTCATGTGTGTGTGCTTGTGTGTGTGTAAGAGCAAGCACTCGTGTGTGTGTGTGTAAGAGCAAGCACTCGTGTGTGTGTGTCTGTGTGTAAGAGCAAGCACTCGTGTGTGTGTGTGTGCTTGTGTGTAAGAGCAAGCACACGTGTGTGTAAGAGCAAGCACTCGTGTGTGTGCTTGTGTGTGTGTAAGAGCAAGCACTCGTGTGTGTGCTTGTGTGTGTGTGTGTAAGAACAAGCACTCGTGTGTGTGTGTGTGTGTAAGAACAAGCACTCGTGTGTGTGCTTGTGTGTGTGTAAGAGCAAGCACTCGTGTGTGTGTGTGTGTGTAAGAGCAAGCACTCGTGTGTGTGTGTGTGTGTGTGTGTGTGTAAGAGCAAGCACTCGTGTGTGTGTGTAAGAGCAAGCACTCGTGTGTGTGCTTGTGTGTGTGTAAGAGCAAGCACTCGTGTGTGTGTGTGTAAGAGCAAGCACTTGTGTGTGTGCTTGTGTGTGTGTAAGAGCAAGCACTCGTGTGTTTGTGTGTGTAAGAGCAAGCACTCGTGTGTGTGTGTGTGCAAGAGCAAGCACTCGTGTGTGTATGCTTGTGTGTGTGTAAGAGCAAGCACTCGTGTGTGTGCTTGTGTGTGTGTAAGAGCAAGCACTCGTGTGTGTGTGTGTGTAAGAGCAAGCACTCGTGTGTGTGTGTAAGAGCAAGCACTCGTGTGTGTGTGTAAGAGCAAGCACTTGTGTGTGTGTGTGTGTGTGTGTGTAAGAGCAAGCACTCGTGTGTGCGTGTGTGTGTGTGTAAGAGCAAGCACTCATGTGTGTGTGCTTGTGTGTGTGTAAGAGCAAGCACTTGTGTGTGTGTGCTTGTGTGTGTGTAAGAGCAAGCACTCGTGTGTGTGTGCTTGTGTGTGTAAGAGCACTCGTTTGTGTGTGTGTAAGAGCAAGCACTCGTGTGTGTGTGTGTGTAAGAGCAAGCACTCGTGTGTGTGTGTGTGTAAGAGCAAGCACTCTGTGTGTGTGTGTGTGTGTGTAAGAGCAAGCACTCGTGTGTGTGTGTGTGTGTAAGAGCAAGCACTCGTGTGTGTGTAAGAGCAAGCACTCGTGTGTGTGTGTGTGTGTAAGAGCAAGCACTCGTGTGTGTGTGTGTAAGAGCAAGCACTCGTGTGTGTGTGTAAGAGCAAGCACTCGTGTGTGTGTGCTTGTGTGTGTGTGTGTGTGTGTAAGAGCAAGCACTCGTGTGTGTGTGTGTAAGAGCAAGCACTTGTGTGTGCTTGTGTGTGTGTGTGTGTGTAAGAGCAAGCACTTGTGTGTGTGTGTGTGTGTGTGTGTAAGAGCAAGCACTCGTGTGTGTGTGTGTGTGTGTGTAAGAGCAAGCACTCGTGTTTGTGTGTGTGTGTGTAAGAGCAAGCACTCGTGTGTGTGCTTGTGTGTGTAAGAGCAAGCACTCGTGTGTGTGTCCTTGTGTGTGTGTAAGAGCAAGCACTCGTGTGTGTGTGCTTGTGTGTGTAAGAGCAAGCACTCTGTGTGTGTGTGTGTGTGTAAGAGCAAGCACTCATGTGTGTGTGTGTGTGTGTGTGTGTGTAAGAGCAAGCACTCGTGTGTGTGCTTGTGTGTGTGTAAGAGCAAGCACTCGTGTGTGTGCTTGTGTGTGTGTAAGAGCAAGCACTCGTGTGTGTGTGTGTAAGAGCAAGCACTCGTGTGTGTGTGTGTGTGTGTGTGTGTAAGAGCAAGCACTCGTGTGTGTGTGTGTAAGAGCAAGCACTCGTGTGTGTGTGCGTGTGTGTGTGTGTAAGAGCAAGCACTCGTGTGTGTTTGTATGTGTGTGTGTAAGAGCAAGCACTCGTGTGTGTGTGCTTGTGTGTAAGAGCAAGCACTCGTGTGTGTAAGAGCAAGCACTCGTGTGTGTGTACTTGTGTGTGTGTAAGAGCAAGCACTCGTGTGTGTGTGCTTGTGTGTGTGTAAGAACAAGCACTCGTGTGTGTAAGAGCAAGCACTTGTGTGTGTGTGTGTGTGTGTGTGTGTGTGTGTAAGAGCAGGCACTCGTGTGTGTGCTTGTGTGTGTGTAAGAGCAAGCACTCGTGTGTGTGCTTGTGTGTGTGTAAGAGCAAGCACTCATGTGTGTGCTTGTGTGTGTAAGAGCAAGCACTCATGTGTGTGTGTGTAAGAGCAAGCACTCGTGTGTGTGTGTGTGTAAGAGGAAGCACTTGTGTGTGTGTGTGTGTAAGAGCAAGCACTCGTGTGTGTGTATGTAAGAGCAAGCACTCGTGTGTGTGTGCTTGTGTGTGTGTAAGAGCAAGCACTCGTGTGTGTGTGTGTGTAAGAGCAAGCACTCGTGTGTGTGTGTGTGTGTGTGTAAGAGCAAGCACTCGTGTGTGTGTGTGTAAGAGCAAGCACTCGTGTGTGTGCTTGTGTGTGTGTAAGAGCAAGCACTCGTGTGTGTGCTTGTGTGTGTGTGTAAGAGCAAGCACTCGTGTGTGTGCTTGTGTGTGTGTGTGTGTAAGAGCAAGCACTCGTGTGTGTGTGTGTGTGTGTGTGTAAGAGCAAGCACTCGTGTGTGTGTGTATGTAAGAGCAAGCACTTGTGTGTGTGTGTGTGTGTAAGAGCAAGCACTCATGTGTGTGTGTGTGTGTAAGAGCAAGCACTCGTGTGTGTGTGTAAGAGCAAGCACTCGTGTGTGTGTGCTTGTGTGTGTGTAAGAGCAAGCACTCGTGTGTGTGTGTAAGAGCAAGCACTCGTGTGTGTGTGTGTGTGTGTAAGAGCAAGCACTCGTGTGTGTGTGTGTGTGTAAGAGCAAGCACTCGTGTGTGTGTGTATGTAAGAGCAAGCACTTGTGTGTGTGTGTGTGTGTAAGAGCAAGCACTCGTGTGTGTGTGTGTAAGAGCAAGCACTCGTGTGTGTGTGTGTAAGAGCAAGCACTCGTGTGTGTGTGCTTGTGTGTGTGTAAGAGCAAGCACTCGTGTGTGTAAGAGCAAGCACTCGTGTGTGTGTGTGTAAGAGCAAGCACTCGTGTGTGTGTGTGTGTGTGTGTAAGAGCAAGCACTCGTGTGTGTGTGTGTAAGAGCAAGCACTCGTGTGTGTGTGTAAGAGCAAGCACTCGTGTGTGTGTGTGTAAGAGCAAGCACTTGTGTGTGTGTGTGTAAGAGCAAGCACTCGTGTGTGTGTGTGTGTAAGAGCAAGCACTCGTGTGTGTGTAAGAGCAAGCACTCGTGTGTGTGTGTGTGTAAGAGCAAGCACTCGTGTGTGTGTGTGTAAGAGCAAGCACTCTAGTGTGTGTGTGTGTGTGTGTGTGTAAGAGCAAGCACTCGTGTGTGTGTGTGTGTGTAAGAGCAAGCACTCGTGTGTGTGTGTGTGTGTGTGTATGTAAGAGCAAGCACTCGTGTGTGTGTAAGAGCAAGCACTTGTGTGTGTGTGTGTAAGAGCAAGCACTCGTGTGTGTGTGTGTGTGTGTGTGTAAGAGTAAGCACTCGTGTGTGTGTGTGTAAGAGCAAGCACTCGTGTGTGTGTGTGTGTGTAAGAGCAAGCACTCGTGTGTGTGTGTGTAAGAGCCAGCACTCGTGTGTGTGTGTGTGTAAGAGCAAGCACTCGTGTGTGTGTGTGTGTGTGTGTAAGAGCAAGCACTCGTGTGTGTGTGTGTAAGAGCAAGCACTCGTGTGTGTGTGTGTGTGTGTGTAAGAGCAAGCACTCGTGTGTGTGTGTGTGTGTGTGTAAGAGCAAGCACTCGTGTGTGTGTGTGTGTGTATGTAAGAGCAAGCACTCGTGTGTGTGTGTGTAAGAGCAAGCACTTGTGTGTGTGTGTGTAAGAGCAAGCACTCGTGTGTGTGTGTGTGTGTGTAAGAGTAAGCACTCGTGTGTGTGTGTAAGAGCAAGCACTCGTGTGTGTGTGTGTGTGTAAGAGCAAGCACTCGTGTGTGTGTGTGTGTGTGTGTGTGTAAGAGCCAGCACTCGTGTGTGTGTGTGTAAGAGCAAGCACTCGTGTGTGTGTGTGTGTGTGTGTGTGTGTAAGAGCAAGCACTTGTGTGTGTGTGTGTAAGAGCAAGCACTCGTGTGTGTGTGTGTGTAAGAGCAAGCACTCGTGTGTGTGTAAGAGCAAGCACTCGTGTGTGTGTGTGTAAGAACAAGCACTTGTGTGTGTGTGTGTAAGAGCAAGCACTCGTGTGTGTGTGTGTGTAAGAGCAAGCACTCGTGTGTGTGTGTGTGTAAGAGCAAGCACTTGTGTGTGTGTGTGTGTAAGAGCAAGCACTCGTGTGTGTGTGTGTGTGTGTGTAAGAGCAAGCACTCGTGTGTGTGTGTGTGTGTAAGAGCAAGCACTTGTGTGTGTGTAAGAGCAAGCACTCGTGTGTGTGTGTAAGAGCAAGCACTCGTGTGTGTGTGTAAGAGCAAGCACTCGTGTGTGTGTGTAAGAGCAAGCACTCGTGTGTGTGTAAGAGCAAGCACTCGTGTGTGTGTGTAAGAGCAAGCACTCGTGTGTGTGTGTGTGTGTAAGAGTAAGCACTCGTGTGTGTGTGTAAGAGCAAGCACTCGTGTGTGTGTGTGTGTGTGTGTGTAAGAGCATGCATTCGTGTGTGTGTGTGTGTGTGTGTGTGTGTGTTAGAGCAAGCACTTGTGTGTGTGTGTGTAAGAGCAAGCACTCGTGTGTGTGAGTAAGAGCAAGCACTCGTGTGTGTGTGTGTAAGAGCAAGCACTCGTGTGTGTGTGTGTAAAAGCAAGCACTCGTGTGTGTGTGTGTGTGTGTGTGTGTAAGAGCAAGCACTCGTGTGTGTGTAAGAGCAAGCACTTGTGTGTGTGTGTGTGTGTGTAAGAGCAAGCACTCGTGTGTGTGTGTGCAAGAGCAAGCACTCGTGTGTGTGTGTGTAAGAGCAAGCACTTGTGTGTGTGTTTAAGAGCAAGCACTCGTGTGTGTGTGTGTGTGTGTGTGTAAGCAGTGAATGTAGTCCAGCGCTAGATTAGCACGGGTAGAGTATTTAGTTAAATTCTATAATTTGAATATATTGTATTTTGTGATTGGATAAATGTTTAATGTATGTACTGCAATGTTGTTATTATATATTTATTGTAGGTAATCCTAAGTATTTATCAACATTCAGTTAATAAAAAGATATAAACAGGTATATACAACTGATATATATATAAACTTGTTGTCTAATGTGAGCTTCTTATCTATATATAAAAACTAATAAAACATTTGTATAATTAGACAGAAATTTAATAACTTGTTAAAAGCATACATAAAATAAAAAGGGACATCTCCCTTATTACATCGATTTCATCAGAGAAAACAATTGAATAACTGTAGTATATATTTCCGCTATTTGATAATCAGGTACCTGTTATATAGTGTAACAAATGATAATGTCCAGAAATTGGATTAACCCCTTAGTGACCAGAGCACTTTTCCATTTTCTGTCCGTTTGGGACCAAGGCTATTTTTACATTTCTGCGGTGTTTGTGTTTAGCTGAAATTTTCCTCTTACTCATTTACTGTACCCACACATATTATATACCGTTTTTCTCGCCATTAAATGGACTTTCTAAAAATACCATTATTTTCATCATATCTTATCATTTACTATAAAATAATTTATAAAATATGAGGAAAAATGGAAAAAAACACACTTTTTCTAACTTTGAACCCCAAAATCTGTTACATATCTACAACCACCAAAAAACACCCATGCTAAATAGTTTCTAAATTTTGTCCTGAGTTTAGAAATACCCAATGTTTACAAGTTCTTTGCTTTTTTTGTAACTTATAGGGCCATAAATACAAGTAGCACTTTGCTATTTTCAAACCATTTTTTTTCAAAATTAGCGCTAGTTACATTGGGACACTGATATCTTTCAGGAATCCCTGAATATCCATTGACATGTATATATTTTTTTTTAGAAGACATCCCAAAGTATTGATCTAGGCCCATTTTGGTATATTTCATGCCACCATTTCACCGCCAAATGCGATCAAATACAAAAAATCGTTCACTTTTTCACAAATTTTTTCACAAACTTTCAGTTTCTCACTGAAATTATTTACAAACTGCTTGTGCAATTATGGCATAAATGGTTGTAAATTCTTCTCTGGGATCCCCTTTGTTCAGAAATAGCAGACATATATGGCTTTGGCTTTGCTTTTTGGTAATTAGAAGGCCGCTAAATGCCACTGCCCACCACACGTGTATTATGCCCAGCAGTGAAGGGGTTAATTAGGAAGCATGTAAGGAGCTTTTTGGGGTATTTTTAGCTTTAGTGTAGTGTAGTAGACAACCCCAAGTATTGATCTAGGCCCATTTTGGTATATTTCATGCCACCATTTCCCCGCCAAATGCGATCAAATTAAAAAAAATGTTACATTTTTCACAATTTTAGGTTTCTCACTGAAATCATTTACAAACAGCTTGTGCAATTATGGCACAAATGGTTGTAAATGCTTCTCTGGGATCCCCTTTGTTCAGAAATAGCAGACATATATGACTTTGGCGTTGCTTTTTGGTAATTAGAATGCTGCTAAATGGCGCTGCGCATCACACGTGTATTATGGCTAGCAGTGAAGGGGTTAATTAGGTAGCTTGTAGGGAGCTTGCAGGGTTAATTTTAGCTTTAGTGTAGAGATCAGCCTCCCACCTGAAACATCAGACCCCCTGATCCCTCCCAAACATCTCTCTTCCCTCCCCTACCCCACAAATGTCCCCGCCATCTTAAGTACTGGCAGAAACTCTGCCAGTACTAAAATAAAAGGAGAATTTTGGCTTTTTTGTGCATTTTTTTTAGCATATTTACATATGCTTATGTGTAGGATCCCCATTAGCCCCCAACCTCACTGATCCCCCACCAAACAGCTCTCTAACCCTCCCCCTCTGACTTAATGTGCGCCATCTTGGGTACTGGCAGCTGTCTGCCAGTACCCATTTTAGTGAAAAATATGCTGTTATATATTAAAAAAATGTCCCTTTTCTGTAGTGTAGTTTCCCCCCCCCAATACCAACCCCCCACCCCTTCCTGATCCCTTAGATGCTTTCA
Source organism: Bombina bombina (assembly GCF_027579735.1). Lineage (NCBI taxonomy): Eukaryota > Metazoa > Chordata > Amphibia > Anura > Bombinatoridae > Bombina > Bombina bombina. Next base: position 702,760,914 of record NC_069503.1, read on the forward strand.
AAAAAATAAGTTTATTATATATTTTTTTACAATCAACTTGTACCTTTTTTCTGTAGTGTAGCGGTTCCCACCCGCTCCCGCCCCGTGCACGCGCCCGCCCGCCACCCCCCCGTGCACGCGCGCGCGCCCGTGCGCGCCCCCGGCGATACCGCAACCGATCCCGCCCCCCTCTCTCACTAAGAAGCCATCGATGGCCGCCCACCCACCTCCCACTTCAGCTCCCACCCACCAACGAATGCGGCCATCGATGTCCGGTGCAGAGAGGGCCACAGAGTGGCTCTCTCTGCACCGGAGGGGTAAAAAATGTTATTGCAGGATGCCTCAATATCGAGGCATCCTGCAATAACCGGAAATCAGCTGGAAGTGATCAGGATCGCTTCCAGCTGCTTTCCAAGCCGAGGACGTGCAGGGTACGTCCTTGGTCGTTAAGTGACTTTTTTAAGAGGACGTACCCTGCACGTCCTCGGTCATTAAGGGGTTAAAAAAACTTAAAGATCCAAACGAGATGATCTCCCCGCTATTGTGGCGGGTGTGTGTTACCGGTCCGTTAGTGAGAGACTGGTATTTAAAAATATGTCATGTGACTTTTCCTATGTCACACTTGTGATCGTAGCTGTTTCAATATAGTTGTATTGTAACCAGTGATCCTTGATATTCTGTCAAGCGCTTATTATGTTGCATTTTTTTTTTCTTTAATCTGTATGTGTATCAGAAGGTGTATTCCCCTATTCCGTGTGTAATTAGGGAGTCTTGGGGGAGATTGCAACTTACGCTGGTCTCTTGGCACACCTGATTTCTCTTTTAGTGTGGTCTTTGCGGTCACATTCAGTGACTTCGATGGTAAACTTTGCGGTCACATGCAGTGACTATAATGCAATCCTTGCAGTGTGGACTTGGCTGTCACTTGTAGTGGTGGGAATTGAACTCGTGACCTGTAGGGTTAGAGAGGGAGATCTTAACCATTAGGCTATGTGTATCTCACTTTCTGTGTTAGCATAGTGGACTTGGCGGTCACTTGTAGTGACTGTAATGAGGTCTTTGCGGTCACGGAGGTGACTAGTGGTGGGGTCTTTGCGGTCACAAGTGGTGACTAGGAGTAGAATCTTTACCGGACATCAGTGATGTTATACAGCAAGGTCTTTGCAGTCACAGATTGTGACTTGCATGTATTAACTTGCGGTTGTATCTTTGCGGTCACAGATTGTGACTTAAAAGTGGTCTTTGCGGTCACTAACAGTGGTGACTTAGAGGAAATCTTTGCGGTCACTAGTAGTGACTAACAGAATGATCTGTATCGTTGGAGATCAAAGTAAAACTTGGCAATCTCTCTGTGCAACTGTGTGTGTGTAAGAGCAAGCACTTGTGTGTGTGTGTATGTGTAAGAGCAAGCACTTGTGTGTGTGTGTGTGCTTGTGTGTGTAAGAGCAAGCACTCGTGTGTGTGTAAGAGCAAGCACTTGCGTGTGTGCTTGTGTGTGTAAGCGCAAGCACTCGTGTGTGTGTGTGTAAGAGCAAGCACTCGTGTGTGTGTGTGTGTGTAAGAGCAAGCACTTGTGTGTGTGTGTGTGTGTGTAAGAGCAAGCACTCGTGTGTGTGCTTTTGTGTGTGTAAGAGCAAGCACTCGTGTGTAAAAAAATGTATGAAGTTATTTTTTGTTTATCAAATTATTACAAACTAATAAACTGTAAAAAATAGTGTGTTTGTGTGAATAATTACAACAATCGGTCACAATGGCTCTTAAAATATTTCTACATTTATTTCAGGTTTCAAGAGAAGAAAGGAGGAATATTATAGTGTGGCTATTTGTTAGCTTGTTGTTTGATATCCAGTTTATTCATACCTTTGGACAAGAGTATTCTGGAGATCATTCAGGTACCTGCAACTTCTATTTAGCCACTGGCCTGATCTATCTATCTATCTATCTATCTATCTATCTATCTATCTATCTATCTATCTATCTATCTATCTATCTATCTATCTATCTATCTATCTATCTATCTATCTATCTATCTCTATCTATCTTTCTATCTATCATCTATCATCTATCTATCTATCTATCTATCTATCTATCTATCTATCTATCTATCTATCTATCTATCTATCTATCTATCTATCTATCTATCTATCTATCTATCTATCTATCTATCTATCTATCTATCTATCTATCTATCTATCTATCTATCTATCTATCTATCTATCTATCTATCTATCTATCTATCTATCTATCTATCTATCTACAGTATCTATCTATCTATCTATCTATCTATCTATCTATCTATCTATCTATCTATCTATCTATCTATCTATCTATCTATCTATCTATCTATCTATCTATCTATCTATCTATCTACAGTATCTATCTATCTATCTATCTGTATCTCTGACTGTCTGTCTTTCTATCTATTTACTGTACATACATTGGACTTTCTGGATTATGACAAATTTACCAAATACAGTTGTTTCACAAGCCCCCTTATTTTACTTGGAATAAATTATTTAATCATCTGGCCTTTGAAGATAACTACTATCATAAGATTACTTAGTAATGATGGAATACAGTACAGTGAGTGTTTACAATTAGCTGATGTGTATGAGGCAATGGAAATGAATTACACTTTGCCATACATCTAGAGCAATTATGTTGATTACATGTTTGTATATGTGTGTTACATTTTGGACCTGATGAGTATATACATATTAACCCTTGTAATCATTTAGTATTTTAATGTGATATGATATACTAATATGATTATTATAAATCCCTTCCCTTGTCACTCTGTATTTAAAATGAGAGACTTAGAACTCAAGACTGCTTTATTGTAAAGTCTAATGAATGCCTACAGAGTGTGGATTATATAGTGTATTAGTAGGACAGTACACAAGGTAATCCTGAATAAAAGCATCTAATAATCTCTGAAAATAAAAATACTGTTGGTTCTGTACCTACATGCTTAAGAATTTAAAGAAAAAAGAGGGCGAGGTAACATAATTACAAACATACTAAGATTATATAAAATGTAATAAGTAGAGTGGACCAAATGAAAATGGTATACAGCACATAGTGGTGTTTGGGAAGAAGCAAACTGATAATTAGTTATAAGTTGGGAAAGTGTGAAAAGTTTCTGAACCCACTGGGAGTGTGATTTCTTCTGCACCTTTTTACATAGCTATTCTATAACCAATACTAGGCATGTCCTTTATTTTGGGCCTCGTGAATAGCTGAATGCTGCATACCACAGCCATTTTTTAGCTTTAATTCACTAATGAATAACAAGCCTAAAATAATGCATATTCCATTGCCTAACCAGTACTGCCGTACTAAAATCTTCAGTATAGGTGGCGGTTTCAACAGTCAAATGCTGCTGTTTCAAATGACTCATTTAGGCGTGTATCTAAACATTTGATTTTGATTGCAATTAGGAGACATTTTATTCCAGTGAGAGATTTATTTAGAAACACATGAATATGCAAGGAAATCATTTAATAGTTATGCATCAGGAGTTGATTGCTTGGTTACAGCAACAGATATTCCTTCTAACACAGGCCTCCCAGATGACTTTTACACAGAAGAAGTTACATTTTCTGGCTACTATCCTGACACCCAGCTTGTTACAGATGAGCCCAGACGTTACCCTTCTCCTACAGAATCATATTTTGCTGCAAGAGATGTAACTACGGTTACAACAAGACTTCCCTACCACCGTCAGACTATTCCAAGCGAAAGTGAAGACATTTTACCTGCCCCAGAAGTATCCTACTATAAAGAAGGTATGTAATTATTATTGTGGACAGAAATGAGCCATAACATATTCCCCAATGTAATGATGCACTTTGACTGCTGCATTTAGCATAATATATTTAGGGCTAGATTACAAATGGAGCCCAAAATATCACTTTTATGAAAGCGAATTTGCGCTCCACTGAGTAATACCAGTGCACGCAAATGCATTCGCATTGCTGGGAAGCATTGCACTCATGAGAGCGCGCTTCCATAGGCTCCAACTGGAGCCTCATTCTCATGCTGTGAGACACGGCATGAGAACTAGTGCAGCGAAGGGGGTAAGTCGTGCAATGATGGCAGTAAAATTGTAGATATATATGTATATGCTTAAATACATATATGTGTATGTGTTTATATTTTTATATACACAAATTAACACATACATATATATGTATATATATATAACAATATAAGCATATATATTTACAGGGAACACACAGTTCCCATAGACTGCAATGTAAAGGCACTTTTCAGTGGCGTTTTTTTTCCTTACACCCTACACCCACCAACTTTAGCCCCCAAAAACTGTTAAGTGCAGTTACTTTATTAAATTATAAAGATTCTACTATCTTTATTTTTTTTAATAAAGTATATTACACTTGACTTTGGGGGGAATTTGGTGGACATTTATAAAACTAACCAGAGATCTAATCTCTGGTTAATTTTATAAACGCTAATTACTAATTGATACTACGATTTGTAATGGTTGGTTATTAATTGCGTGCCCGCATAAATTTGCCCATTTGCGGGATCACGCTAAATTAGCTCTCCACTTGTAATCTAGGTCTAAATGTGAAACATATTAAGTAGTAATTTTGTGGTACTGGAAAGTTACTAGAGAAAGAGTTAACTGCATGAAAAATTATAATGGAATTGTAGTCACAATGGTAAAAATCACATGAGAGCACTAGATTGTTGTAAGAATGATAAATGGCTTTTAATGAGATTAGAAGCATTGGTAAATAAGTTGCAATGGTGTTTTAAATATATATATATTAAGGAATTACATTGTACATATAAAATATGACTATCTATATATATGTATGTTTCTCCACTCCTTTACCAAAACAACTATATATAGGTTATCTGCATGGTACATATGCAAATTAACCTTTTTTTAAAATTTAATTTCAATTAAAATTGTTTTTGAAGGGTCATATACACACACAAAAAATTACAGTAATAAAAAGACACATCTGCAACCTCCTATACATTTGCACACAAATATATAATTACCAGGACTTAATATGCAGTCCCCCTTCTTCCTCATTTCTTATAATCATACAGTAGATGTTTAAGAGAGGGTCAAAAGGGTGCAAATGCTCCCCACAGATGTTGTATAAACTGTAATATTTAAATTTTAAAACACAATGGTTTCCCCCTCTTTTACCTACCAGATAGCTCTCATTATTTGTACAGGAGACACCTTGGGGCCTATGTATCAAGCCGTCTTCTTAGCTGCATTCGCCGGCCCAATACGCTCGCCTAAGCTCGCCTACCATCGCCGCCGCGGACCTGAATACGTTCTCCAAAGTTATCAAAAAAGCTGTCAAGAAGCCGCGCACCAAGTACGGAGCGATGAGCAGCGGACTGTTGTTAACTAACAGTCATCGATCTCGCTGCTCATCGGCTTCTTCACAGCTTCTTTGATAGCCTGTCACTAAGCACCCACACTAAACTACACTGTTTTAACCCCTAAACCGCCGCTCCCGGAGCCCCTTGCACCTAAATAAAATTATTACCCCCTAAACCGCCGCTCCTGGACCCCGCCGCAACTATAATAAATGTATTAACCCCTAAACCGCCACTCCTGGACCCTGCCGCCATCTACATTATACCTATTAACCCCTATCCTGCCCCCCACTACACCGCCGCCACCTATATTCAAGTTATTAACCCCTATCCTGCGGATCCCGGACCCCGCCGTAAATAAATAATTGTTTAACTCCTAAACCACCGCACCCGGAGCCCACCGCCACCTATATTAAAGTTATTAACCCCTATCCTGCCCCCCACTACACCGCCGCCACCTACATTAAACTCATTAACCCCTAAACCGCCGCTCCCGGACCCCGCCGCAACTGAATTAAATGTTTAACCCCTAAACCTCTGCTCCCGGACCCTGCCGCCACCTATATTAAACTTATTAACCCCTAAACCTAAGTCTAACACTAACACCCCCCTAACTTTAATATTATTTTAATAAATCTAAATAAAACTTACTATTATTAACTAAATTATTCCTATTTAAAACTAAATACTTACCTATAAAATAAACCCTAAGATAGCTACAATATAACTAATAATTACATTGTAGCTATTTTAGGATTTATTTTTATTTTACAGGCAACTTTGTATTTATTTTAACTAGGTCCAATAGTTATTAAATAGTTATTAACTATTTAATATCTACCTAGTTAAAATACTTACAAAATTACCTGTAAAATAAATCCTAACCTAAGTTACAATTAAACCTAACACTACACTATCATTAAATAAATTAAATTAATTACCTACAATTACCTAAAATTAAATTAAATTAAATAAGCTAAACTATAATACAAAAAATAAAAAAACACTAAATTACAGAAAATAAAAAATAATTACAATAAGTTTAAACTAATTACACCTAATCTAAGCCCCCTAATAAAATAATAAAGCCCCCAAAATAAAAAATGCCCTACCCTATTCTAAATTACCAAGTAACCAGCTCTTTTACCAGCCCATAAAAGGGCTTTTTGCGGGGCATTGCCCCAAAGTAATCAGCTCTTTTACCTGTAAAAAAAATAATAAAGCCCCCCAAAATAAAAAATGCCCTACCCTATTCTAAATTACCAAGTAACCAGCTCTTTTACCAGCCCATAAAAGGGCTTTTTGCGGGGCATTGCCCCAAAGTAATCAGCTCTTTTACCTGTAAAAAAAATACAACCTCCCCAACATTAAAACCCACCACCCACATACCCCTACTCTAACCCACCCAAACCCCCCTTAAAAAACCTAACACTAACCCCCTGAAGATCTCCCTACCTTGAGTCGTCTTCACGCAGCCGAGCCGAATTCTTCACCCAATCCGGGCGATGTGGTCCTCCATCCGGGCGAAGTCTTGATCCAAGCGGCAAAGAAGAGGTCCTCCATCCGGGCGAAGTCTTGATCCAAGCGGCAAAGAAGAGGTCCTCCATCCAGGCGATGTCTTCCTCCAAGAGGCATCTTCTATCTTCTTTCTTCCGGCTCCATCTTCAGACCGCCGACGCGGAACATCCACCTTCCCCGACGGACTAACGACGAATGACGGTTCCTTTAAGGGACGTCATCCAAGATGGCGTCTCTCGAATTCCGATTGGCTGATAGGATTCTATCAGGCAATCGTAGTTAAGGTAGGAAAAATCTGATTGGCTGATTCAATCAGCAAATCAGATTGAAGTTCAATCCGATTGGCTGATCCAATCAGCCAATCGTATTGAGCTCGCATTCTATTGGCTGTTCCGACGCGGAACATCCACCTTCCCCGACGGACTAACGACGAATGACGGTTCCTTTAAGGGATGTCATCCAAGATGGCGTCCCTCGAATTCCAATTGGCTGATAGGATTCTATCAGCCAATTGGAATTAAGGTAGGGAAAATCTGATTGGCTGATTCAATCAGCCAATCAGTTTGAAGTTCAATCCGATTGGCTGATCCAATCAGCCAATCATATTGAGCTTGCATTCTATTGGCTGTTCGAATCTTGGATGACGGACGTTAGTCCGTCGGGGAAGGTGGATGTTCCGCGTCGGCGGTCTGAAGATGGAGCCGGAAGAAATAAGAAAGAAGATGCCGCTTGGAGGAAGACATCGCCCGGATGGAGGACCTCTTCTTTGCCGCTTGGATCAAGACTTCGCCCGGATGGAGGACCTCTTCTTTGCCGCTTGGATCAAGACTTCGCCCGGATGGAGGACCACATCGCCCGGATTGGATGAAGAATTCGGCTCGGCTGGGTGAAGATGACTCAAGGTAGGGAGATCTTCAGGGGGTTAGTGTTAGGTTTTTTTTAAGGGGGGTTTGGGTGGGTTAGAGTAGGGGTATGTGGGTGGTGGGTTTTAATGTTGGTGGGGGGTTGTATTTTTTTTTACAGGTAAAAGAGCTGATTACTTTGGGGCAATGCCCCGCAAAAAGCCCTTTTAAGGGCTGGTAAAAGAGCTGGTTACTTGGTAATTTAGAATAGGGTAGGGCATTTTTTTTATTTTGGGGTCTTTATTATTTTATTAGGGGGCTTAGATTAGGTGTAATTAGTTTAAACTTATTGTAATTCTTTTTTATTTTCTGTAATTTAGTGTTTTTTATTTTTTGTACTATAGTTTAGTTTATTTAATTTAATTTAATTTTAGGTAATTGTAGGTAATTAATTTAATTTATTTAATGATAGTGTAGTGTTAGGTTTAATTTTAACTTAGGTTAGGATTTATTTTACAGGTAATTTTGTAAGTATTTTAACTAGGTAGCTATTAAATAGTTATTAACTATTTAATAGCTATTGTACCTAGTTAAAATAAATACAAAGTTGCCTGTAAAATAAAAATAAATCCTAAAATAGCTACAATAGAATTATTAGTTAAATTGTTGCTATCTTAGGGTTTATTTTACAGGTAAGTATTTAGTTTTAAATAGGAATAATTTAGTTAATACGAGTAATATTATTTGTTAAAATAATATTTAATTTAGGGGGGTTAGTGTTAGTGTTAGACTTAGGTTTAAGGGTTAATAAGTTTAATATAGGTGGCAGCGGTATAGGGGGGGCAGGATAGGGGTTAATAACTTTAATATAGGTGGCGGCGGGGTCCGGGAGCGGCGGTTTAGGGGTTAAACAATTTATTTAGTTGCGGCGGGGACCAGGATCTGCAGGATAGGGGTTAATAAGTTTATGTAGGTGGCGGCGGTATAGGGGGCGGCAGATTAGGGGTTAATATGTATAATGTAGGTGGCGGCGGGGTCAGGGAGTGGTGGTTTAGGGGTTAACATGTTTAATATAGTTGCGGCGGGGTCCGGGAGCGGCGGTTTAGGGGTTAACATGTTTATTATAGTTGCGGCGGGGTCCGGGAGCGGCAGTTTAGGGGGTAATAACTTTATTTAGTTGCGGCGGTGTAGGGTGCGGCAGATTAGGGGTGTTTAGACTCGGGGTACATGTTAGGGTATTAGGTGCAGACATATCCCATAGGAATCAATGGGATATCGGGCAGGAGCGAACATGAGCTTTCGCTATGGTCAGACTCCCATTGATTCCTATTGAAATCCAGGTACGCTGGCCCAGAATAGTGACGAGCGTACCTGGTAGTAGTTTGATAATTACCAAAAGTAGTCAGATTGTGCCGAACTTGCGTTCGGAACATCTGTAGTGATGTAAGAATTGATCTGTGTCAGACTGAGTCCGGCGGATCGAAGCTTACGTCACTATATTCTACTTTTGCCGGGCAGTAGGGGTTGATAACTAAGGCGAATCAGCCTCGCCACAAATACGCTGCGGAATTCCAGCGTATTTGCGGTTGACGGCTTCATAACTAGACCCCCTTGCCTCAAGGGATGGGCAAATGTGCTGAAAGTGTAATTCATTTGGTAGAATGAATAGTCCTATGGATATTCGTTTTGGACAATCGAATGTTGATAAGAATGAAAATCCATTAAAATTTGTTAATCAAATTTTACTTTGATTTTCAAAAGTTTATAATGAAATCGAATATTCACATTCGAAATTTTGAATATCACATTCGATTTAAACAAATACTATTCCGAAGTTCAATAGTTCATGTGGTAGTGAATTTAGTAAATTGATACATAATAGATACAAATATATCAATTTGAATGTTTCTATTTTGAATATTACATAATTCAAATAATACATTTAAAGAGAACATTAGAAATATTATTACAAATATATAGATTCAAATATTTTGAATAGTGCATGATTAGAATATTAAATTTAAAGAGAGCATTAGAAATACTATTACAAATAGATAGATTTGAATTTTCGAATTTGAATATTGCATAATTCAAATCGAATTATTAGAAAAATTCTAATCAAATATTACATTTAATGAAAGCATTAGAAATACTATTACATAAAACGAATGTTAGAATGTTGTGCAAACATTCAAAATTCGACAAACGAACAAATGTGTTAAAATTTATTTCAATTTTAAAATCTTGCAAAACATTCGCTCATCCCTACTTGCCACTTTAAGGAACAGCCCCCTTTTAATAGAATTTGATGAGGGTTGCCCGTGCGAGTGTTGGCGTAGAAAACCACGTCTAGACTTGGGAACTTTATAGAATCGACCCTTTACTATGAGAGTCATTGAATCACAGTTTATGTGTTTGATGTCTGTTTCATGCAACATGTGCATTTTCAGGTCTAGGTGACAAAGAAAATTAGATAATAGAAGTAAATTGGAAAGTTGTGTAAAATGGCATGCTCTATCAAAATCACAAATATTTAATGTTGACTTTACTGTCCTTTTAAGAAGATTAAAAAATAAATCAACTATTCGTTTAAAAACAAATTCCTATTAATACACCGTAGGAGCAAGCAGAACGTTTATGAAATCTCAACTTGTTCACATCCATTAACGATTAGACTTTTGGCAATCTTGGAACAATAATTTTAACTAAAATTAGTTCTATTTTAATTATGCTATCTTTATCATAGCTGACCTGAAGTTATAGATACATAGACATAATTGTTTGGCAAATAATTAATTGGTTCTAAAATCAATTTCTTATTACTTTCTTTTGGAATTTAATTATAGGTTAGATAATTTATGTTTTACCAATGATGCACTTAACATTTCCTTTACATTTTTTTTTTAGGAATTAATTTGCTTGAGGAGTTCAGGGTACCCAGTGTTTCAGGAGTCCGGGTCATTACAGGATCACAGTCTCACCTTAAAGCGTATGAGCTAGGAGCACATGTGCGAGTTGGTCGACAATCAAGGTACTTTGAAGACTGCAGTCTAAATAAATAAATAAATCTGCTAAACACTACATTAACACTTATTTCTGTACTCATACTAACTTGAAGACGACAACCAGGGTGCTGGTATATTTAGAAATACAATTGAAGATTGACGGATCTTGCTGTATTTAACCCCTTAAGGACTGAGAATTTTAGAGAAAAACTTGCCTAAAATACCAGAGAATTTTTAGCATTTTTGCTATCACTCTAAACAGAAATATAGTCTTTTTTTTCTTTCAATTAGCTATCAAAACTATATATACATATTTTTTAGTTGACAACTCAAGGTATTAATCTAGGCCATTATGTTATATTTCATGTCACCATTTTGCCGCCTAATGTCATTATATTAAAAAACTGGATAACTTTTTCACAAACTTTCTCACTGGAATTATTTACACACAACTACTGCTGCCATAGGACAAATGATTGTAAAGAATTTTCTTGGGTCCCCTTTGTTCAGAAATAGCAGAAATACATAGCTTTGCTATTGTTTTTTGGTAATTAGAAGGCTATTAATTGCAGCTGCACACCACCTCACCATTCCCGGCAGTGAAGGGGTTAGTTAGCTGCGAAGGGTAATATTATTATAATGTAGGTATCACCCTCCCACCTCCCTGATACCTATCTGATTCTTTCCAAACAATTCTCCCCCATCACATTCCTCACCACCATCTTAGGTACTGGAGGATAATCTGCTAGTATTAAGTTTTAGGGCTTATTTTTTAATTGATTATTATTTTTAATTGTCTGCATTTGTAGAATCTCCCCTTACCCTCCCACCTCTCTGATGCTTCCCAAACACATCTTTAACCCCCCCTCTCCTAATGGTCTCCGCTATCTTAGGTAGCTGTCTGCCAGTATCTATGCATGTTAATATATTTTTAAATTTAATTTAAATTACAAAATGTTTATGTTGTATATCAGTCCCCCTCCCACATTCAATTGATCTTATGGTAGGGCCCCCTCTCCCCTCTAAAATACCCTTTCTTTCATATAGGTGGCGAGAGTCCACGAGCTAGTTATTGATGAGATATACATTCCTACTAGGAGGGGCAAAGTTTCCCAAACCTCAAATGCCTATAAATACACCTCCCACCTCACTCATAACTCAGAGCAGGGTATTGCAGTGTTTCCTTATTTGGATGATAACTTGGTTTCTAGCTCAATCTTTTAATTTATCAGAATCTCACACAAAACAACTTCTGTTGTTTCTTCAAAGACATGGTTGAAGGATCAATTTACTAAAGAGTTTCTTGATTCCTCAGACAAAGGTCACCTTTTTAGGTTTCCAGATAGATTCAGTGTGCATGACTCTAGCCCTAACATAAAATCTTAGACGTCCGTGCTATTTCCAGAGCTCTTCAGGCTTGGCCTCTATTAAAGAGAGAATCATATATTTGGTTTTAAACAGACAATGTCACAACAGTGGCATATGTCAGTCATCCAGGGGGGGGACTTGCAATACCCTAGCAATGAAAGAAGTATTTCTAATACTTTCTTGGGCTGAATCCAACTCTTGTCTAATCACTGTTATTCATATACCAGGTGTAGACAATTGGGAAGTGGATTATCTCAGCCGTCAGACTCTACATCCGGGGAGTGGTCTCTCCATCCATATGTGGGTTCTTCTAGACATAGATCTGATGGCCTCTCGTCTAAACAAGAAACTTCCCAGATACCTCTCCAGGTCGAGGGATCCTCAGGTGGAATTGATGGATGCTCTAGCAGTTCCATGATTTTACCAACCTGCTTACATCCCCCCCCCTCAGGTTCTTTTTCCAAGAGTGATCGCAAAGATCATAATGGATCAAACGTATGTGTTTCTGATAGCACCAGCATGGCCTCCCAGGTTCTGGTATGCAGACCTTGTAAGAATGTCCAGTTGCCAACCTTGGTCACTTCTTCTAAGACCAGACCTTCTGTCTCAATGCCCGGTTTTCCCTCCAGATCTCAAATCTCTAAATTTGAAGGAATAGAAATTGAACGCTTAGTCCTTAGTCATAGAGGTTTCTCTGACTCTGTGATTAACACTATGATACAGGCTCATAAGCCTGCTAGAAGAGTTTCTGAATTGTCTGCTCTCTCTTATGAGTCTCTTTATCTAATTTTCCATCACGATAAAGCTGTTTTGTGGATTTCACTTACATTTTTCCTAAAGTTGTGAATTCTAACAATATTAATAGGTAAATCATTGTTCCTTCCTTGTGTCCTAATCATAAGAATACTCTTGAAAGGTCTTACATTCTTTGGATGTGGAAAGAGCTTGGAAATAATATGTTGAGGCTACTAAAGATTTCAGAACGACTTCTAGTCTGTTATATTTTCTGGTTCCAGAAAAGGTCAGAAAGCCTCTGCCATTTCTTTGGCATCCTGGTTGAAACTTCTGATTCATAAAGCTTATTTGGAGGTGGGGCAGTTCTGCCTCAGAGGATAACAACTCATTCTACAAGATCAGTTGCCACATCTTGGGCTTTCAAGAATGAAGCTTCAGTTGAACAAATCTGTAAAGCAGCCACTTGGTCTTCTTTGCATACATTTACTAAATTTTACAATTTTTATGCTTTTGCTTCTTCGAAAGCAGCTTTTAATAGTAAGGTTCTTCAGGCAGCTGTCTTAGTTTGCTTCTAGTGCCTATGATTTAATTTTTTTTAATTTTTAAGAAAACGTAATTATTTTTTTTAATTTCTCAGCGGAAATAGCTGTTTTTATTTTATCCCTCCCTCCCTCTATAGTTACTTGTGGACTTCCACATCTTGGGTGTTATATCCCATCAGTAACTAGCTTGTGGACTCTCACCACCCATATGAAAGAAAACATAATTTATGTAAGAACTTACCTGATAAATTAATTTATTTCATGGTGGCGAGAGGCCACAAGACCCACCTATTTTTTGGGGTTATGATTTTTTTGATAAAGCACATTATTTATCCTTTTCCTTTTTTATGCTTTTACTCCTTATACACGTCACTAACTTGGCTATACGTTGAACTGAGTTATGAGTGAAGTGGGAGGTGTATTTATAGGCATTTGAGGTTTGGGAAGCTTTGCCCCCTCCTGGTAGGAAACATCAGTAACTAGCTTGTGGACTCTCACCACCATGAAAGAAATTAATTTATCAGGTAAGTTCTTACATAAATTATATTTTTCCATAATGTAGTGGAGTCCTCCCCCCTCTCTCAGTGTAAAAAACTTTCGGCAGTGTTGCGATTCTGCCTTCCCCTCTGGCAATGGTCCACCCACACGCCTCCCTCCTGACCCTCCTACACCACTAATGGCACCACCGCTGTTTGCATTAGTGATCTGCTAAATATGATACTGAGAGCATGATGAGCACTCCCTTACCATATGAAAGTAGATCCCTTCTCCCTCTGGCTGCGGTCTTAGCTGTCAGAGCTGACAGCCGGGACAGCAGCATGAGGGAGAAGGTTGGACGTAGCTACTACGTTAATAGGGTACGCTAGTCAAAGTACCCTGTGACGTAGTAGCTACTTCCAATAGGCTTAAGAGGTTAAACATCCATAGTTAATTTTACTCAAACTGTTTAAATAAAATTAATTAAAATTGTTTTAATCCAATGCGTGCGGTCAATTATGTATATACAGTTCCTGCTGTGGGGACGGTATTTTTAATATAGTAAGTCTAAACTGTTAGATTTTAATTTTACATAAGGATAAATACCCTACTGTAAAACTTAGAAGTAATGCAATTATTGATTTTCATTCCAATATTTGCCTCTTCCTAATTTGAGCTGCACAATGACACTTGGTTTTTAAAACGGCAGACATGGAATAGGTAAAGGGTTAATAGCTGGCCATGTTAGTACGTCACTAGCAATTAATGTTATTTAAAAAGACTGTTGAGCCAGGTATAGCACGGTCTATGAGTAAGGCAGGAGCTGAAACGCGTAAGACTGCTGTTACTCTGGCTGTTTGCTTGTGATGATATATTTTTTATCTTTTATATGCTTCAATAAAAGCTAAGTTTTAAACTTTACCTGGTCCCCCGCCACGCTTCTTTTCACTTTTTCTGATGTAGAATATATTTATCTCTCTTACACCTGAGATCTCTTATCTTTGAGCCTTTATAATTTTTTTGTGCAATTTTTTTTTTAAACAATTTTTATAAGATGGTGTTATTAGGAGTGTAACTATACTTTATAATGTATTTTTGATGTGTTGTGTGACACTTCTATGTTTTGCAAAACAGTTAACAAGAGCAATTATCATTCTAGCGTAAATCACAATTGCACTCAAACGATTGCCTTTTCTTTTAAGTGGTAATACCAGCGGTAAGCCTGACGAGTGCAAACCCCCATGATAAACCCCTTATCGCTCAGGCACCAACATTGGTGCTCTACTTGTATTCTGGCCCTTAGTGCTTAATGTATTTTTAATTGATTAAGAAATCTGAGTCCCTTCATTTCCTATCTTTAAAAAACATGTGACTAGATTGCGAGTTGTGCGTTAGGCTGAAAAAGCAGCGTTAACAGGTCCTAACGCTGCTTTTTCCCTACCGCTGCTATTACGAGTCATTGCCGCAACTATAATAAACATATTAACCCCTAAATCGCAAACATTAGTTAAATATTATTAACCACTAATCTGCCGTCCCTAACATCACCACCACCTACCTACATTTATTAACCCCTAATCTGCCCCCCTCAACGTCGCTGCCATTATATTAAATTTATTAACCCTAAGTCTAACCCTAACACCCCCTAACTTAAATATAATTACAATAAATCTAAATAAAAATGAATATTATTACCTAAATGATTCCTACTTAAAACTAAATACTTACCTATAAAATAAACCCTAAGATAGCTACAATATAACTAATAGTTACATTGTATCTAGCTTATGGTTTATTTTTATTTTACAGGCAAGTTTGTATTTTTTTTTACTAGGTAGAATAGTTATTAAATAGTTATTAACTATTTAATAACTACCTAGCTAAAATAAATACAAAAGTACCTGTAAAATAATACCTAACCTAAGTTACAATAACACCTAACCTAACCCTACAATTAAATAAATTAACTAAATTAAAAACAATTAAATAAATTAAATTAGCTAAAGTACAAAAAAAAAAAACACTAAATCACAGAAAATAATAAACAAATTACAAGATCTTTAAACTAATTACACCTAATCTAATATCCCTATCAAAATAAAAAAAGCCCCCCCCAAATAGCCAATAGAATGCGAGCTCAATCCTATTGGCTGATTGGATCATTTTTTCTACCTTAATTTCCGATTGGCTGATAGAATTCTATCAGCCAATCGGAATCTAAGGGACGCTATCTTGGATCACTTAAAGGAACCGTCATTCAGTAAGAAGACTTTGTTTGAAGAGGATGCTCCGCGTCGGATGTCTTGAAGATGGACCTGCTCCGCGTCGGATGGATGAAGATAGAAGATGCCGTCTGGATGAAGACTTCTGCCCGTCTGGAGGACCACTTCGCCCCGGCTTGGATGAAGACTTCTCCCGGCTTCGTTGAGGACTTCGGCCCAGTTGGATGAAGACTTCTGCCGCTTCCTTGAGGATGGATGTCCGGTCTTCAAAACAGTAAGTCGATCTTCAGGGGTTTAGTGTTAGGTTTTTTTAAGGGTGTATTGGGTGGGTTTTATTTTTTAGATTAGGGTTTGGGCCGCAAAAGAGCTAACTGCCCTTTTAAGGACAATGCCCATCCAAATGCCCTTTTCAGGGCAATGGGGAGCTTAGTTTTTTTTAGATAGTATTTTATTTGGGGGAGTTGGTTGAGTGGGTGGTGGGTTTTACTTTGGGGGGTTGTTTGTATTTTATTTTACAGGTAAAAGAGCTGATTTATTTGGGGCAATGCCCCACAACAGGCCCTTTTAAGGGCTATTGATAGTTTAGTTTAGGCTAGGGTTTTTTATTTGGGGGGGGGGGGGTATTTTGATAGGGCTATTAGATTAGGTGTAATTAGTTTAAAGATCTTGTAATTTGTTTATTATTTTCTGTAATTTAGTGGGGTTTTTTTGTACTTTAGCTAATTTAATTTAATGTATTTAATTGTTTTTAATTTATTTAATTGTAGGATTAGATTAGGTGTTATTGCAACTTAGGTGAGGTTTTATTTTACAGGTACTTTTGTATTTATTTTAGCTAGGTAATAATAACTATTTAAAAACTATTCTATCTAGTTAAAATAAATACAAACTTGCCTGTAAAATAAAAATAAACCCTAAGCTAGCTACAATGTAACTATTAGTTATATTGTAGCTAGCGTAGGGTTTATTTTACAGGTAAGTATTTAGTTTTAAATAGGAATTATTTATGTAATAATATTCATTTTTTTTTTAGATTTATTGTAATTATATTTAAGTTAGGGGGTGTTAGTGTTAGACTTAGGTTTAGGGGTTAATAAATATAATATAGTGGCAGCGACGTTGGGGGCGACAGATTAGGGGGTTAATAAATGTATTTAGGTGGCGGCGATGTTAGGGACGGCAGATTAGAGGTTAATAATATTTAACTAATGTTTGCGAGGCGGGAGTGCGGTGGATTAGGGGTTAATATGTTTATTATAGTGGCGGCGACGTTGGGGGCGGCAGATTAGGGGTTAATAAGTGTAGGTAGGTTGCAGCGACATTGGGGACGGGAGATTAGGAATTAATAAATATAATATAGGTGTCTGCGATGTTGGGGCAGCAGATTAGGGGTTAATAGTATACATATAATGTAGGTGGTGGCGATGTCCGGAGCAGCAGATTAGGGGTTAATAAGTATAATGTAGGTGTCAGCGATGTCGGGGGCAGCAGATTAGGGGTTAATAAGTGTAAGATTAGGGGTGTTTAGACTCAGGGTTCATGTTAGGGTGTTAGGTGTAAACATAAATTTTATTTCCCCATGGGAATCAATGGGGCTGCGTTACTGAGTTTTACGCTGCTTTTTTGCAGGTGTTAGACTTTTTCTCAGCCGGCTCTCCGCGTTGAATCCTATGGGGAAATCGTGCACGAGCACGTACAACCAGCTCACCGCTGACTTAAGCAGCGCTGGTATTGAAGTGCAGTAAGGAGCACAATTTTGCTCAATGCTCACTTCTTGCCTTTTAATGCCGGGTTTGCAAAAATCCGTAATACTAGCGCTGCAGGTAAGTGAGCAGTGAGAGAAAACTGCTCGTTAGCGCCGCATAGCCTCTAATGCAAAACTCGTAATCTAGCCGATGGAATTTAATCCCTCTGGAAATTCTAGATGACTTGTTATTGTAAAATATTGGGAAACCTGGTAGTTTATCTGTAGATCATTTTTAGTTTATTATTATGCAAATATGATACAGGTTTTCTGAATACAAGAGCTATGAAATTACAATGCCACAAAATAACAAAAATGCAAGGAAGCTTAAAATAAAAAATCTGGATTTGTTTCTCAAAATATTTTAGCTTTAAAAGTCAGTCCAATCAATCACATTATTTAATTCATAGAGACTATTCACTAAATCTTATTCACATATTCATTAATTTGTTTAAGTTTTACTTATTGCTATATTATTATTGCTATATTAAAGCTGTGAGATTATTTAGTGAACATAAATATTTTCATTGTAAAACACTTGGTACTCTTGACTGGTTCTCTTCAATTTATATTTGCAGGTTGATATTGCCGAATGGATTTCCATTAGAGTTTACTTTAGTTTCCACCTTCAAAATGCTCAGAAAGACATCTGCAAAAGTCTGGAATCTATGGGAAATGGAAGCAAAAAATGGGGCTGAGCAGTTTAGGGTAAGACTGTATGGGGAAATAAATGCGGTGGAAGTATACACCATTGCGGCAGCAAGCAGGGATAAAATCATTACATTTGAAAGCCAGGACACATTGTTTGATGGGAATTGGCATAAACTTTCACTGAGTGTCAAGAGAAACCAGCTTACACTCTATGTGGACTGCCAACAAGTGGGCACCTCACCTGTTGCTATTTATAGAACTATTATTCCAGATGGATTCAGCACCCTGGCAAGGATGGTAAAGGATGATGTCACAGCTAATGTAAGTACCAAGAATTCTGATGCTATTGCTCATATATCTGTAACTATCTATCTATCTATCTATCTATCTATCTATCTATCATCTATCTATCTTCATTCATCATCATCCATCTGCCTAGCTATTTATCTAAGTATTGTACACATTTTCTATTATAGGTTGATATTCAGCAGTTTGTGCTGTTACCAGATGCAGGGAGAGCAGCCGAAGAGACTTGCTGTGAGCTACCCGAAGTGGTGAGTATGTTGATGCTGGCATCTTGTCATGTTAATAAAAGGCATAACAAATTGATGATAATGATAACACCCTTAGCACCATTTGTAATTTTATATATACTAATAAAGCATATTGTGCTACACATGACATATCACCATTTACAAAGGCATTTATAGTTACACACACTTTATATAGCTAAACAACATATAGAATTCCTGTTAAATAAAGGGACAACATATTGTTAGATTTAAATTGTGCATTTTGAAGATATGAATTTAATGCTAAAGAATAACAATAACGTAAGCAAGATGGTTTCTAACCACAGCAACTAATTTTACATGGGAGAAAAAAAAGCATATTAATAGACTACTGTAAGAATAGGTTAGTGGGTCCTAAAACTAGTTAAGATGATGATGATTAGAGGTGAGCATGGGCAAAGCATTCAGTTTGGCAAAATGTTTCGGACTAAAAATTTGTAAAAATTAGTTTTCTAAATATTCGGCTCTAGAGCTATTTGGTATTTGTTTAATTTTACACAAAAGAATACTGAATATTGGTTGAACATTTATATTTGTTTTTGTTAAACAAATGTAAATGTTCCTTTGCTACAGTTGTAACGTTCACCTGTAGCGCCACATACTTGCCTCTAGCACACTGGAGAGCCACGCTAATCCCAACCCTTCTTCACAGAGCCCGGGGCCTCCTATTAGCACGGCAGATTCAAGGGCCTGCGCTAAATGACAACGCCTTCCAGTCAGGCCCTGGGATCCGCTGCGCCAAGCCTCCTATTAGAACTCCCCAGGCTCTGTAAAGAAGGATTGGGATTAGCACGGCACTCCAGTGTGCTAGAAGTATTTTTAAACCTTAAGGTAATTTAAGGGAAACAAATACAAAACTGATGAATTTCATCACTATTTATTTGTTTCTTTAAATTTCATGGTGCATTCGTTTGGATATTCGTTTCATGAAAACGAAACGAATATCCGTGTATTGTTAACAAATTAACATTTGTAGCTAAACTAATTCACATGTCTAATGATGATTATATTGTATCTGTTCTAAATGTCTTTTTTCTTTTCTCCATTCAGCAAGATGAAAGGGTAAGAAATGCAATAATATATTTATATTTCTCATGTTATGCTTTGTTACCTGTAACTTAACATGTGACTTAATATATGACCTTTGTGTGCAGTGTGCAAGTGTAGATCAAACCGCTACATCATCAAGCTGTAACTGCTTGCCAGGGGATCCTGGATTTCCCGGATTTCCTGGATCCAAGGTAAGAGTGGTGTAATGAGATCTTGCAGCGTTTGAATGCTAGATCGGTACAGGCATCATACATTTTTTATTATTTTTTATTTTAAAGGGTGAAAAGGGTATCCATGGAGCACAAGGATATGAAGGAATCTATGGCAGACAAGTAAGTTAACTGTTAAAACTCTGCTCATTAAACATATTAGGGAAACAAAATAATATCTTGCCATACACTTGTATATTGATCTAGACTAGGTTGAGAAAACATGTAGTTGTATGCCATCAATATATCTTATCTTATCTGAAAATATATGTGTCGGTTTTGTTATTTTGTATTCAAATACAAGAAGGATTTCTATATTCTAAAATACACATACGTATTCCCAATAACTAATTGCATTTAAATGTATAGGGATACAGAGGACCAAAAGGAGGTCAAGGGAGAAGAGGTGATCCTGGGCCAAGGGTATGTATGAAACTGATCTTTCATTTCTTATGTTCAACCAGCCATTATGCTTAGAGCACACTTACCATTAGAGGATTGCAGGATTGAATATATATTGGTTTATTGGGTTGGGAGGGGTTTGGTGCTTTCTGAATATACAGTTCATCTACACTTGGTTGCATAATCACTGTGTGTGTGTGTGTGTGTGTACGTATATATATAAATATAAATATAAATATAAATATATATATATATATATATATATATATATATATATATATATATATATATATATTTGCATTTGTATCCTTTACTGTGGCCATTTAGAGACAAATTTAAATAAGCTCCTGCACTAATCAAGCAGTCAATATTGTTGTAGAATCAGACCTCTGAATCCTGCAGGATGCATTCCAGCCTCTCTGAGCTAGTTGAAAAATATAATTGCACTCATTTTGATAATAGAATAAAATGGAAAGTTGTTTAAAATTGTGCGCTCTATCTGAATCATGAAAATTTTATTTTGAGTTTAGTGTTCCTTTAATCATTTTAGGCTAAAGTAAATTCCTCAAGTTAAACCACTTTTATTTTTGCTCTCTTATTACAAGTTGAAAATATTTTTTTTACTGCTTGATTGAATGTCTTGGGCGCACTAACATGTAATACACACACACACACACACACACTTTTGAGCCTTTCTCAATCCAGCACCTTTCCTATATCATATCCCTTTAAATCACTGTTAAAACGTTTTCCTTCAATAACAAACCTTTATTTCACATGTATTAATGTAAGTGTAAAACAATATTTTCATACATTTTGCTATGCATATTTTCAAGCGCTAACACTTACGTCGTCATGTCTCCAAAAGTGCAACATTTTTCAGCTTAACACATAGGTCACCATCTGTAATTTGAGCACTAATAGCGCTCCCTGCACTATATATAAAAAGTTTAGGAAGTTAGCTTTGTTAAGATTCTCTAGTTAATCACTTTTACCATCCACTTGTAATACCAGATTATGCTCTATTTTTCGCTCAGGTCCGAACGGAGGATAACACACTCTATGTTATTGATTGCACGCCCCTTAAAATCTAGTGCTTTATGGGGTAATTATATGTTGAGGGACACCTGTAACATCAAAAGATAAATAATTATACGTTGAGTTTACTGTCCAATTAATTCACAATAGTCAACACACAAATATATATCTAATTAGAAAGAGAAAACTATGTTAAAGAAGATTTTCTGGCTGACTGTAGGGACAACCATACATATGTGCAGAATGGGGACTGTAGGATGATTGGTAGCAGAATGGAACCACTTGATAAGCCAGAAAGTTGCTTTTCTGAGAATGAGGAACCCAGCTTTCTGGAAGTGTCTCAAACAATGGTAAAAATCATCAAAGTTTCAAGATAAAGAATAAATTAACCAGGGGAGTTATAGGTTACACAACATTGTATTTATATGCTTTATGACTATATTGTTTTACTTTGCAATTTTTTCTTGCTTTATTTCATGATTCTCTTTACCACAGGGAGATCCTGGTCCAGATGGTTCAGAAGGTCCTTCTGGGTTTCCCGGTGATGTCGTAAGTCAACTATTATTAACACACAAATTAAAATATATATTAAAATGTAATGCTATGAATTTATTCAGATTGTAACTTTATTGATTTATCTGCACTTTATTTTTTTAAACTAATTTTATTTAAGATATTCAAAAATTTGTAGTATTGCAAAGGGGTCACATTATGGTTAGAAAATTTAATGAAAATCAACAAAAGATGGTTGATAAATTATTTTGTTTTCTTTTCCCACTGTGACAGTATTATTATTATTATTATTGCTATTTATTTAATTTCTGCTTTAATAAATGCCACAATTAGAAACAAAACATAAACGGATCAGAAAGCCGGTTTCTACTTTGGTGTCTCTGAGGCTGTTAGGGAACCTAGACAGCTAAATAATAGAACATTATTATTATTATTATTATCATCATATATTTGTATAGCGCAGCAAAAATTCTGTAGAATGGACATACTCATTAAAATGTAATTCACTGAACTTTACCAGTGGATGGGAGCAATACTAACAATGTTTTATAAGCTTTTTTCATTACTTATGAATGTATGGCATATTAGAAATGATAAAATTCTGTGTATATTTTCATGAAAATGAACAAATAAAAATATGTTTATATTAGAAACAGTTTCTCTAATGTACAAACCACTACCCTCCCAATAAATTATTGCTTAGACGTTAAATGGAAAGCCAATACAACCACACAGAAAGGACTAGTGGGCTAGCACAACAAACACACGTATATGTCTGTTTAGTTTCCCTTACTTTTATAAAGGCATACTTAACATAAGAGTTTAAATTGTCTATAAAAACACATCTTTACACATAATACTCTTTTTTAGGGATTTCTTGGTATTCCTGGAGAAAAAGGTGAAGAAGGTATACCAGGGAAAAAGGTACAGCAATGACCCCACCTAGAAAGTTGATGTCATTGTATATTTCATTGCATCTCCATGGAAGTTTTGCCAATGATAACATAATAATCCAATATTTCTGTAAACCAGGGATGGCCAACTGGTGACTTGCGAACCAGATACTGCCCTCTTTATTTGTTTTTTCTTTGCCACCCCCCCCCCACAAAAAAAAAAAAGAATTTGTGCCTTAGTTTTTGTCACCCCAGAAAAATGAAAAATAAAATGTGTGCATTGGGTAATTGGCCAATAAGGTGGCCTCTAATGAAGAGAGCTCTCTGAAGAGGAGAACAGCAGGTAGAGGGTACGCTGCAACCTTACGTGTACCACATAAATGTATATGTGCTGGATCTGCAGCCTCCATGTGATAGGAAGTTGCCCATCACTGCTGTAGACTATTAATTACACAGAATAAAACATGTTTTTGCACATTTTCAAGTCTTTATCATACTTGTCAAGAAGGAAAAAAACTTAACTGTCAGAAAAGACAAACTGTGATTTTCAAGAATTCATGGAAATTGATAGAACTAAGTGACAACTGGGATAACTGACTTTAACTGACCTGTGTAAGGACCTTCACAAAGCATAGTCTGCGGGTTATTGGTTAAGCTATTGTATTTTCATGCCACGCATTACCGCTCAGGATGTCAAATATTATGTAGATAAGACATTCAACAGTACATACAATAGATATTAGCTTACGTGCAGGCATTAAGGAACAATGTAAACCCACATAAACTAGAAAATAACAAAAGTTTGACACATTCGTTTAACATGTTTTATTGTGCTTGCTATTTGTATCCCTTTAAATTATCTGCGTTCCACAGATTTTTGTTTGATTTCAATATATTATCATAGAAAATAGTTGTTTGAGAAATCATTCCATATTTTAATTTGCCTAGACAAGAAACCAAATTAGTAAAATGATTTTGCATGATAGATGATGTATTGGATGATGTATTCAGGTTACCCACAACAATCCTCAGTATTAATAGAAAGGAAAACTGAATATTGCACCAGTTAAAGGCACTTTTGCCATTTATGTTTTCTAAAATATATTCCAAATATGGGGAATACATATCAAGGAAATTGAATCAGTTTAAATTGCTTTAAAAGTTAGTATTTCTTAATAGTGCTAAATACTTCTTTACTTATATAGCAACATAGACAACAAGACTAATAAATGTTTATCTTATAGGGAGAACTTGGGTTGTCTGGACCGCAAGGAGAACCAGGAGAGAAAGGCAATATAGTAAGTACTAGTTTATTTCAAGAAATGTCATGGGTTTTAACCCACAAATTATTTTGGAGTCCTTTATTTGGAGTAAAAAATTGCTAGCTTTAGTATTAACATATTGTGAAACTAGTATGTGACATAACAGCGCCATGGAAATTTCGTAAAAAGGATTTCAGTAGAGTTGAAACTTTATATTCTTAAACTCATATTAACCACTTTGCAGCAATATCCTGTATTGAATTGTGTTAATTCCTGTTGTGTCAAGGGGTTAACCCTAATCTAATTATAACAATGACTACAACGTGTGTTTTAAAATGTCATACAAACTGTCTGAAATGGCATTATAACAGTATTATTTAAGTATTTTGTCTCAGCTGTTAAATATAAGTAGAATACCAATTTGTAATTTGTCAAACAATTTTCCATGTTAGATTAAAGGTGCAATACATTCAAACATTCTATAACACATATGACAGTGCAGCAATTATAAAAAGGTTAAACTATTCCTGTTTAAATGCATATTGAATTGAGAAAGGACAGATTGCTCATAGGATGATATGGACAAGGACATGCTTAAAAAATCATTAAAAAAATATGGTCTACACTAAGACCAGGGATATCTATTTTTATGCAACAAAGATGTACAAATATTTTAGATACCTTCTTTTAGTTGTAATAATGCAAATATTTACTTTAATGTCCTATTAATGGTAGGTATTTTGATTTAAAGGGACAGTACGTTCAAAATTTAAATGTACATAGATTTATTACATCTTTGAATAGAAATATATTTGCAATATACTTTTATTGGCAAAAATGCTTCTAGTAAAAGATATCACTGTTTTAGTGTTAACATTTTTCTCTGCACGTGCATGTGAAGCATAGCTAGATATTTTCAGTGCACCAGCATTTTAAATATTGCAGCTGCACAGAGCACCAGTGGGACTTGTATCATGTCAGCAATTAACAAATCGAGTCAGTACCAGATGGTACAAGCACCTTAGGCTCTCTGAGCAAGTGCTGTGTTTAAAATGCTGGTGCACGGTGCATACTTAAATTTATTTTTGAAACAGCTATAGCTTTTATTAGAAGCATTTGTGCTAATACATGTATATTACAAAAATGCTTCTATTCAAAATGGAAATGCATCCATGTGGAATTCAATTTTGCGTGGAATGTCCCTTTAAATTTCAAATGGTTGTTTTTATTAAATATAACTACTCAACACTAAAATGTGAAAATAACTGATAAGTTACTAGCACCTAGATTACGAGTCTTGCGTTAGCCTTAAAAAGCAGCGTTGAGAGGTCCCAACGCTGCTTTTTAACGCCCGCTGGTATTACGAGTCTGGCAGGTACAGGTGTACCGCTCACTTTTTGTCCGCGACTCGAGCATACCGCAAATCCCCTTACGTCAATTACATATCCTATCTTTTTAATGGGATTTTCCTAACGCTGGTATTACAAGTCTTGGAGAAAGTGAGCGGTAGACCCTCTCCTGTCAAGACTCCTACCACATTTAAATGTCAGTAGTTAAGAGTTTTATGAGCTAACGCCGTAACATAAAACTCTTAACTAAAGTGCTAAAAAGTACACTAACACCCATAAACTATCTATTAACCCCTAAACCTAGCCCCCCAACATCGCAAACACTTAAATAAAGTTTTTTGCCCCTAAACCGCCGCAATCCCACCTCGCAAACACTAGTTACATTTTATTAACCCCTAATCTGCCGTCCCTAACATCGCCGACACCTACCTACATTTATTAACCCCTAATCTGCCGCCCCCAACGTCGCCACCACTATATTAAATGTATTAACCCCTAAACTAAGTCTAACCCTAAACCTAACCCCCCCTAACTGAAATATAATTTAAATAAAACGAAATAAAATTACTACAATTAAATAAATTATTCCTATTTAAAACTTAATACTTACCTATAAAATAAACCCTAAGATAGCTACAATATAACTAATAGTTACATTGTAGCTATCTTAGGGTTTATTTTTATTTTACAGGCAAGTTTGTATTTATTTTAACTAGGTAGAATAGTTATTAAATAGTTATTAACTATTTAATAACTACCTAGTTAAAATAAAGATAAATTTACCTGTAAAATAAACCCTAAACTAACTACAATTAATTACAATTAAATTAAATAAACTAAAGTACGAAAAACCCCCACTAAATTACAGAAAATAATAAAATAATTACAAGAATTTTAAACTAATTACACCTAATCTAATGCCCCTAATAAAATAAAAAAGCCCCCCAAAATAATAAAAATCCCTACCCTATACTAAATTACAAATAGCCCTTAAAAGGGCTTTTTGTGGGGCATTGCCCTTAGTTATCAGCTCTTTTACCTGCAAAAAAAATATACGATACCCCCCAACATTGAAACCCACCACCCACACACCCAACCCTACTCTAAAATCCACCCAATCCCCCCTTAATAAAATCTAACACTACCCCCTTGAAGATCACCCTACCTTGAGACGTCTTCACCCAACCGGGCACAAGTGATCCTCCAGACGGCCAGAAGTCTTCATCCGATCCGGGCAGAAGAGGACCTCCAGACAGCCAGAAGTCTTCATACAGACGGCATCTTCTGTCTTCATCAATCCGGAGCGGAGCGGGTCCATCTTCAATCCAGCCGATGCGGAGCATCCTCTTCAAATGAAGTCCAACTGAAGAATGAAGGTTCCTTTAAATGACGTTATCCAAGATGGCGTCCCTTCAATTCCGATTGGCTGATAGAATTCTATCAGCCAATCGGAATTAAGGTAGGAAAAATCCTATTGGCTGATCCAATCAGCCAATAGAATTGAAGTTCAATCCTATTGGCTGATCCAATCAGCAAATAGGATTGAGCTCACATTCTATTGGTTGTTCCAATCAGCCAATAGAATGCGAGCTCAATTCTATTGGCTGATTGGATCAGCCAATAGGATTGAACTTCAATTCTATTGGCTGATTGGATCAGCCAATAGGATTTTTCCTACCTTAATTCCGATTGGCTTATAGAATCCTATCAGCCAATCGGAATTTACGGGAAGCCATCTTGGATGACGTCATTTAAAGGAAACTTCATTCTTCAGTTGGACTTTGTTTGAAGAGGATGCTCCGCGTCGGCTGGATTGAAGATGGACCCGCTCCGCTCCGGATGGATGAAGATAGAAGATGCCGCCTGGATGAAGACTTCTGGCCATCTGGAGGTCCTCTTCTGCCCAGATCGGATGAAGACTTCTACCCCTCTGGAGGACCACTTGTGCCCGGTTGTTTAAAGACGTCTCAAGGTAGGGTGATCTTCAAGGGGTTAGTGTTAGGTTTTATTAAGGGGGGATTGGGTGGGTTTTAGAGTAGGGTTAGGTGTATGGGTGGTGGGTTTTAATGTTGGGGGGTATTGTAATTTTTTTTTACAGGTAAAAGAGCTAATTACTTTGGGGTAATGCCCCGCAAAAAGCCCTTTTAAGGGCTATTTGTAATTTAGCATAAGGTAGGGATTTTTATTATTTTGGGGGGCTTTTTTATTTTATTAGGGGGATTAGATTAGGTGTAATTAGTTTAAAATTCTTGTAATTATTTTATTATTTTCTGTAATTTAGTGTTTGTTTGTTTTTGTACTTTAGTTTATTTAATTTAATTGTTGTTAATTGTAGTTAGTTTAGGTAATTAATTTAATTATAGTGTAGTGTTAGGTGTAATTGTAATTTAGGTTAGGTTTTATTTTACAGGTAAATTTGTCTTTATTTTAACTAGGTAGTTAAAATAAAGACAAAAAAATAAAGGTAGGTAACATAAAAATAAACCCTAAGCTAGCTACAATGTAACTATTAGTTATATTGTAGCTAGCTTAGGGTTTATTTTATAGGTAAGTATTTAGTTTTAAATAGGAATAGTTTATTTAATTGTACTAATTTTTCTTCGTTTTATTTAAATTATATTTAAATTGGGGGGTTAGACTTAGATTTAGGGGTTAATAACTTTATTATAGTGGTGGCGACGTTGGCGGCGGCAGATTAGGGGTTAATAAATTTAATATAGTTGCGGCGACGTTGGGGGGGCAGATTAGGGGTTAATAAATATAATGTAGGGTTCGGCGATGTTGGGGGCATCAGATTAGGGGTTCATTAGTATAATGTAGTTGGCGGCGGTGTCCGGAGCGGCAGATTAGGGGTTAATAATATAATGCAGGTGGCGACGATGTCGGGGGCGGCAGATTAGGGGTTAATAAGTGTAAGATTAGGGGTGTTTAGACTCGGGGTTCATGTTAGGGTGTTAGGTGTAAACATAAAAAGTATTTTCCCATAGGAATCAATGGGGCTGCGTTAGAAGCTAAACGCTGCTTTTTTGCAGGTGTTAGTTTTTTTTCCAGCCAATTCTGCCCCATTGATTCCTATGGGGAAATCGTGCATGAGCACGTTTAGCCAGCTCACCGCTACCGTAAGCAGTGCTGGTATTGAGGTGAGATGTGGAGCTAAATTTTGCTCCACGCTCACTTTTTAGAGGCTAACGCCGGGGCTGGAAAACCTGTAATACCAGCGCTGTTTGTAGGTGAGCTGAAACTGAGCGTTAGCACCGCACAGCCTTACCGACAAAACTCGTAATCTAGGTGTAGGTTTGCACTTCAAACTGAACTTATCAATACATGTTCAGTGATAATTATTTTACCACTATGCAAAATGCTTTTTAATTGTGTACATGATTAAACAAATTGTTCGCTGAATTTAGCTGAACATGCCCATGATTAAACAAATTGTGTGTATGTTTTTCTAGTTTAGGGCTAGATTGCAAGTGGCGCGCTTATGATAGCATGCGTATGATAACCAGGTTTGCATAGCCGTTCTACCATTAGTGCACCACTTTGATATTACAAGTCCATGGTAAAGTGCATTAACTAGAAAAGGGTTAGTGTGCCCGACTTTTCCAAGCGCAGCCTTTATTTTCAATGGATATTGTGACCATGCTAATTTGCGCTGGTATTACAAGTTAATAGTTATTGTTTGAGCTTTGAGGGAAAGTCGAAACTACACTAGAATATTTAGCATGACTTCAGACCTGAAGTAAACTGTAAGGGTTAATAAAAAGTTGCACAAAACACATCAAAAACACATTAAAATAAAGTATTTCATACATATATACACTTTTTAATAAAAATATATTGTAATATTAAAAAAGGATTAAAAAGAAATATGGTATATGTCAAGATGTTTAACTGGAAAGGGCTCTAGTTTATATAGATATGTCTAAATATGTGTGTGTATATGTTTGTATATAAGTGTATACATGTGTATTTATGTGTTATTTATATATATATATATATATATATATATATATATATACACTCATTAGACCAACTCCCAGGGTGCCTGCAAACAATGATACAGCAAAAGTCCCAAGAAAGCAAGCACTCACTGGCGTTTTAAACAGCAAATATTTTACTGTGCACAAAGCATATAGTAGTGAATGTTTTCGGGCCGTAGCCCGTCCTCAGACATGTTTGCATGTCTGAGGACGGGCTACGGCCCGAAAACGTTTACTACTATATGCTCTGTGCACAGTAAAATATTTGCTGTTTAAAACGCCAGTGAGTGCTTGCTTTCTTGGGACTTTTGCTATATCATCTATCTATCTATCTATCTATCTATCTATCTATCTATCTATCTATCTATCTATCTATATATAAATAAATATATACTGTATATACAGTATATGTATGTATATATGTATTTACAGATATATATACACACATATAAACATATAAATACATATGTAACATATATAGTCATGTATATAAGTTAATTGGAGCCCTTTACAGTCAAGTAGATGAATACATGTAAAAGCATATTTATGCAATATTCATATTTCATAAAGTGTTATACTGTGTATTTACTGTAAATATTTCACATTCTTCACATAGGGGAATATGTTCTATGTATTTTTAAATAGATATTCCTATATATCTGTATATATCAATACCTATATATAATTTTATATATATATATATATATATATATATATATATATATATATATATATATATATATATATATATATATATATATATATATATATATATATATATATATAATTATTATTATTATTCTTTATTCTTTATTTATAAAGCGCCAACAGATTCTGCAGCGCTGTCCATGGGTAACAAAGATAAAAGGACAGTACAATATGAGACACCAGACAAAATTTAGCAAACAAATACAGGGGGAATTGGGAGCCCTGTTCCCGTGGGAACTTACAATCTAAATGGTTAGGAGGGTGAGAAACAGGAGGTGGGGACTGCAAAGGTGGGAATGATGTTAGTGTGGAGTTAGATGAGGGCAACTATTAAGCAAGTGGAATTAATTAGTTACTGATTTGGTGATAGGCTTCCCTGAACAAGAAGGTCTTTAGGGAGCGTTTAAAGGAGGAGAGGTTGGGGGAAAGTCTGACAGCTTGAGGAAGTGCGTTCCAGAGGGTTGGTGCCGCACGAGAGAAGTCCTGTAGTCTAGAATGAGAGGAGGTGATGGTAGAAGAGGCAAGGAGTAGATGGTTGTTGGATCTTAGGAGACGGGTTGGAGTATATTTGTTGATGAGTGAGGACAGGTATGGGGGGGCTGCATTGGTAAGGGCTTTGTAGGTCAGAGTGAGAATTTTGAATTTAATTCTGCTGTGAATGAAGAGCCAGTGAAGGGACTCACAGAGGGGTGAAGCGGATACAGAGCGTCGAGAGAAGTGGATTATCCTAGCCAAAGCATTTAGGATGGATTGAAGGGGGGAGAAGCGGGAGAGAGGAAGGCCAGTTAGTAGGTTGTTACAGTAGTCAAGCCGGGAGATTACTAGGGAATGGATTTGTTGTTTAGTAGTTTCAGCACTCAGAAAAGGACGAATGTTGGAGATATTGCGTAGGTGGTTGCGACAGGATGAGGGGTATGAAGGACAGATTGGAGTCAAGTGTAACTCCTAGGCAGCGGACTTGGGGTGATGGGGAGATAGTGGTGTCACCAACAGTGATAGTAAAGTTAGATATTAGATGGGGGGATTAAAAGAAGCTCAGTCTTGGACATGTTGATTTTTAGGTGTTGAGAGGCCATCCAGGAAGAAATGCCAGATAAGCAGTCGCTGATGTGGGAAAGGAGAGAAGGAGAGAGTGCAGGGGTGGATAGGTAGAGCTGAGTATCATCAGCATAGAGGTGATAGTTGAAGCCATAACTACTGATAAGTTTACCCAGTGAGGAAGTATAAATAGAAAAGAGTAGAGGGCCTAGAACAGAGCCTTGAGCTACTCCAATAGACAGAGGCAATGGAGAGGAGGAGTCGCCAGCAAATGAGACAGAAAAGGACCTATTAGAGAGATAAGAGTGGATCCAGGAGAGGGCAATGTCACAGAGCCCAAGGGAGCTGAGAGTCCGTAGGAGGAGGGGATGGTCAACAGTGTCAAAGGCAGCAGATAGGTCAAGTAAGATAAGTATAGAATTGTGGCCATTGTTTTTAGCAGAAAGAAGATCGTTAGTAACCTTGGTGAGGGCAGTCTCAGTTGAGTGTTGGGGACAGAAGCCAGATTGCAGGGGGTCAAGCAATGAGTTGGAGGATAGGAAGTGTGTTAGGCGATCGAAAACTAGTTTTTCCAGGACTTTAGAAGCTAGCAGAAGTAGTGATATGGGGCGGTAGTTTGCAGGAGAATTGGGGTAGAGGGAGGGTTTTTTGAGGATGGGTGACCTTTGCATGTTTAAAGGATGATGGAAATGAACCAGTAGTAAGGGATCAGTTGAATATGTGAGTAAGAGCTGGGGTGAGGGTAGAGGACAGAGAAGGTATTAGATGTGAAGGGATAGGGTCAAGTGGGCAGGTAGTGAGGTGTGAGGAAGATATTAGGGAACTCACTTCATTCTCAGTGGTTGGGGGAAGGTACTGAGAGTGTTGGAGGGGGTGACCGGGGGCGGAGATGGAAGGTTGCAGTCTTGTGGTGGGATGTTACTTCGGATGGTAAGTGTTTTGTTGAAAAAGTAGTCTGCCAAGTCTTGAGCACTAAAGTCAGATGAAGAGGGTGGTGGTGCAGGTGGATAGAGGAGAGTGTTGAAAGTGGAGAAGAGACGTTTAGGGTTGTACCAAACAAAATATCAGATATATGTAGAAATACATATATATATATATATATATATATATATATATATATATATATATATATATATATATATATATATATATATAATATGAATAAATAGAACATATTCTGCTATGTGAAAAACATTGAAATGTGAAATATTCATATGCGATTGGGTTTGTGTGAGTAAGAGTGATTTTTTTTTGTTTCCACTTTTTTGCTTCATTATGCATTGGGTAGCGCACCAGCAAAAACTTTTTGTTTTCAAACTTGTAATACGAGCGCTACCTGATGCGTGCAAATAGCTTACTTCTAGCACGTGAGTGGGAGCATTAAGTACCACTCCACTTGTAATCTTGCCCTTAGTTAGCCCGCCACTTGTAATCTGGCCCTTAATGTGCATGGCATGAATTTGCTATTTTGTATGTATGTTTTATTAAATAATGCGCACTATTTGTAAAATCATGATTAGATTTCAGTATTTCCTCAGCACACATACTAACTAATATACATTTGAGAGTGTACAAGATTCATGTGCATTTTCTTATATTACAAATTGCTGTTATTATGCACTTTTTATGAGGACAATCATTTTTTTTTCCAGGGTGATATTGGTAAAATTGGCAGTGATGGCATTGATGGAGGACCTGGAGAGAAGGTATGTTCTAAAGCTGCAATGCTGTCAGATGTTCTTGCATTATGCATTTTAATTTAACTAAAATAAAGTAGGCAAAGAATAGATAAATACATGTGATCTTGTTTAACAAAGAGTGTTCTGTGTTTCAAAGACCAGCCTCCCTGATTGGTTAAGAGACATGTGGCGTAGGCATACAATGAACCAGGCAGTCGTATTATCTCAGGCTGTGAGAAACAGGCTAGGCCAGGTCTTCTAAAAATCTCTTATTACTGTTTTGATTATAGTCTCTGAATTGAACTCTCTGTTTCATTGCTTTTGTCTATATCAGTGTCTGCTCAGATATGCCATGCTGGGTATTTAGGTTCTATGTTACACACTGTATACCTTGTATAATTGTTAATGTTAGAATAGTGTTGTTGCAAGGGGGGCCTGGGGGGCATTCCCCCCTAGTAAAATGGCTCCCCCTCAACTGGTATAATTTATCATTTTCTAACAACTACTCTGTCCAGGCCCTTTAACTCCACCTGACTCCACAAACAACATGCCAGGTACCACCCCTCTTATCATGATTTTACCCACAACAGACAACGATGGGCCTCTGGGAAGGGCCCACCCTATATATGATATTTAATGCCCTTTGTATAGCACTGTATTAAATGTTGGTGATATTCCTACTGTATTATTTATTCCCTCTTTCTTTTTTTATATGCTGTCCACACTATGGGGTAGATTTAACAAGTGCCGGACGGACATGATTCGCTGTAGCAATCATGTCCACCCAACATCGCTAAATGCCGACAGCATACACTGTATGCATTTTACATTGCACAAGCATTTCTAGTGAAATACTTGTGCTATGTTCCCCCTGCTCATCGGCAGCCAATTGGTCGCTAACAGGGGGTGTCAATCATCCCGATCATATCTGATTGGGATGATTGCAGTGGCGGACAAGTTAAGGAGCAGCAGTCTTATGACCGCTGCTTCTTAACTTACGTTTTCAGCAAGCTGGGAAAGCAGCATCCACTGCTTGTTAAATCTACCCCTATATGTTGTTGTTTTGGAGTTATGTTTTTTTTCCATATAGGTGGTGAAAGTCCACGATCTATTACTCCTGGGAATTACTCTTCCCTGCCACTAGGAGGAGGCAAAGATTCCCAAACCCCAAGAGCTCTATAAAACCCTTCCCACCTCACTGGTACCTCAGTCTTGTCTTTGTCTCTGCTGGAGAAAGGTGAAGAATTAAATTAGTTGAGGCCCATTTCCCCTCAGAGTACAGTGATTGTTGTAGGGATGTATTTGGAGTATAGGTAGTGGCATATTTTTCACCTATTGAGATTTAGTCACAAGCCTTTCCACAAGTGTCACAGGGATTTGTCCTTTGACTCTTCCTGTTAGTTTGTCGATATATTCCTATTCCAGATCCTCTGCTGTTATGTTTCAGCACTGGTTTTAGCTTCCTACTGGTTTCCTCCA
This sequence comes from Bombina bombina, assembly GCF_027579735.1. Lineage (NCBI taxonomy): Eukaryota > Metazoa > Chordata > Amphibia > Anura > Bombinatoridae > Bombina > Bombina bombina. Next base: position 702,795,542 of record NC_069503.1, read on the forward strand.
GTAGTAGGGTGCCTAATGGTAAGTATTATATTTTTTATTATTTAGTACTCTATAAGCATCTTATGTTATTACTATATATGTATTGTATATGTATATGGCCTTGGGACAGTTATATATCTTTTAAGTAATTTCCCATTTATAAAGCTTTTTTATGTATTTTTAATTATACGTCATGTTTTTGCTCACATACATTTTTTAAAGCTTACCAGCATTTTCATGCGCATGTATTTTGAAACGCATGCTGAGTTTTTTCTTGACGCATCCCACCTGGGATGTTTCTGAATTACTGTACTAATCCTAGCTAAGCTTAACCCCTTAACGACCGAGGACGTGCAGGGTACGTCCTCACAAAAAAGGCAGTTAACGCCTGAGGACGTACCCTGCACGTCCTCGGTGTGGAAAGCAGCTGGAAGCGATCCTGCTCGCTTCCAGCTGCTTTCCGGTTATTGCAGTGATGCCTCGATATCGAGGCATCCTGCAATAACCATTTTTAGCCATCCGATGCAGAGAGAGCCACACTGTGGCCCTCTCTGCACCGGACATTAACGGCTAGGTTCGTTGGTGGGTGGGAGCCAGTGTGGAAGGCGGGTGGCGGACATCGATGGCCCTGGATGATGCTGAGGGGGGCGGGATCGGGGGCGGGTATGCCCGGGGGCGCGCACGGGCGCGCGCGCGTGCACGGGAGGGTGGGGGCGGGCGCGGGCACGGGAGGGAGCGGGTGGGAACCGCTGCACTACAGAAAAAGTAACAGTAAAATGGACAGAAAAGGGGAAAAAAAGTTGGACAAAAAAAAGATCAGGCAGGTGGTGGGGGTTGGTCTGTGGGGAAGGGGGAAGCTACACTACAGAAAATAAAAATAAAAACAAAAAAAAACTTTTTATTTTGCAAAATGGGTACTGGCAGACAGCTGCCAGTACCCAAGATGGCCCCCAATAAGGCAGATGGGGAGGATTAGAGAGCTGTTTTGGGGGGATCAGGGATGTTGGGGGCTAAGGGGGGATGCTACACAACAGCATATGTAAATATGCTTTAAAAAATAAAAATTAAAATAAAAAAAACTTTTATTTTAGTACTGGCAGACTTTCTGCCAGTACTTAAGATGGCGGGGACAATTGTGGGGTGGGGGAGGGAAGGGAGCTGTTTGGGAGGGATCAGGGGGTCTGATGTGTCAGGTGGGAGGCTGAGCTCTACACTAAAGCTAAAATTAACCCTGCAAGCTCCCTACAAACTACCTAATTAACCCCTTCACTGCTAGCCATAATACACGTGTGATGCGCAGCAGAATTTAGCGGCCTTCTAATTACCAGAAAGCAACGCCAAAGTCATATATGTCTGCTATTTCTGAACAAAGGGGATCCCAGAGAAGCATTTACAACCATTTGTGCCATAATTGCACAAGCTGTTTGTAAATCATTTCAGTGAGAAACCTAAAATTGGGAAAAATTCAACTTTTTTTTTTTATTTGATCGCATTTGGCGGTAAAATGGTGGCATGCAATATACCAAAATGGGCCTAGATCAATACTTTGGGTTGTCTGCTACACTACACTAAAGCTAAAATTAACCCTACAAGCTCCCTACAAGCTCCCTAATTAACCCCTGCACTGCTGGGCATAATACACGTGTGGTGCGCAGCGGCATTTAGCGGCCTTCTAATTACCAAAAAGCAATGCCAAAGCCATATATGTCTGCTATTTCTGAACAAAGGGGATCCCAGAGAAAAATTTACAACCATTTATGCCATAATTGCACAAGCTGTTTGTAAATAATTTCAGTGAGAAACCGAAAGTTTGCGAAAAAGTGAACGATTTTTTGTATTTGATCGCATTTGGCGGTGAAATGGTGGCATGAAATATACCAAAATTGGCTTAGATCAATACTTTGGGATGTCTTCTAAAAAATTTTTTATACATGTCAAGGGATATTCAGGGATTCCTGAAAGATATCAGTGTCCCAATGTAACTATCGCTAATCTTGAATAAAATGGTTTGGAAATAGCAAAGTGCTACTTGTATTTATGGCCCTATAACGTGCAAAAAAAGTAAAGAACATGTAAACATTGGGTATTTCTAAACTCAGGATAAAATTTAGAAAATATTTAGCATGGGTGTTTTTAGGTGGTTGTAGATGTGTAACAGATTTTGGGGGTCAAAGTTAGAAAAAGTGTGTTTTTTCCATTTTTTTCTCATATTTTATAATTTTTTTTATAGTAAATTATAAGATAGGATGAAAATAATGGTATCTTTGGAAAGTCCATTTAATGGCGAGAAAAACGGTATATAATATGTGTGGGTACAGTAAATGAGCAAGAGGAAAATTACAGCTAAACACAAACACCACAAAAATGTAAAAATAGCATTGGTCCCAAACGGACAGAAAATGGAAAAGTGCTGTGGTCATTAAGGGGTTAAAAGCTGTGAATACAGCGATGCTATGGCATAAAGGGAGTCTGCCTAAAAGCAGAATGAAGTAAAAAAGTGAGTCATTGTAAACCTCATTTGCATGTCTTACCCAGAATCCTTTGCTGCCATGGAAACAATGTATCCAGGGGATTTCTGTGGGTAAAGCCTTCTGACTAGTCTAGACTTCTTAATGGGCTACACGCAGAAACAGGGGTATACGGTCCCATTCGGGCCATGATAAATCGGCCCCTAAGAGTCATAAAATTCAACTCTGACTCTAGTAATACAAATTAAAATCTTTCTATACATTCAAATACAACACAAATTAAATAGTATTAAATCTGAACCTGAACAGTTGTGGTAACCTATTACATTTTATATTTTCATGTCTATTTTATGCATTGTGCCATAGACAAAATGGAAACATTTATCCCCTGTAATACATGTTTTTTCATGTGCTTAGATGTTGTGTGCTACTAAGAAATATGGAGAAGATGTTTCATGTTTATATAAAAAAATGTGTTGTGAGAACATTTTTAATTAGAATTTGTTTGAAGCAAAAGTGCTAAAGATGTATAAAGAAGTCACCTTTGTTGTCCTCTATTTGTTTTGTAGGTTTTCTTCTGTTCTGTTAGATGATACTGTTGTTGTGATTTGTTCTTTGTGCATTTGACTCTTACTCAGCTGTGTGATATTGCTCCATCTCATGCTACATCTGATTGTTATCCAGATTCTGCCCCTTTTTGGATGCATGTTATCTATATTTGTGTCCTGGATACTGAATATCAAGGCATTGTGTGTAAACTGTTTTTTTTGTCAACATTTTCTAAATCTCACTGCTTTACAGAGTCTTTTCTAACCCTGACTTTGCCTTCATGTTGTTCTATGGTTCCTCTTTTCTACTGATTTGAGTCAAAATACTTGTCAGTATATGAGGGAGCAAAACAATTATAATTGATGTAAACACATTCCTTCATGTTCAAAGCAATTGTATATGGAGGCTGCCTATGGACTCTAGTAGACTTTTTCCTAATTTTATTGTTGGCGTAATTTTTATTTGCTCTTCTGTCTCTGCAAATAGTTCTTAGCTTTTCTGTATGTAGACCTGAAGGTTGTAGGGAGGGGAGGTAACTTAGGAGAAGACTGGAAGAGCCTGGGGACTTCATCTTACAATTTTTAGAGGGGGCTTGCAATCTCAAAAATATTATTAGACCACCAACTAATTGTGTACAGATCCTAACTAGCTGTGCAAAAAGCAATATTCTAAACATAGGGAAATTGTGCTGCAGGATAAGTACTTATAGCACTAGATTAAAAAAGAATACTTATTTTATGCAGAAAACCTGTAAAATTAGAATTATAATGTATTTGAATGAATAATGACAATCCATTTATTACTATTTTACAGGGATCACGAGGACCACCAGGAAAACAAGGACTAGAGGGACCTAAAGGACAAAAGGCAATTGATTGTTTTTATTTTTTTCCTGACATCTAAAATTTTGGAAAAATAATGGAAATATTAAAATGCAAATATATACATTATAAATAGTAAGACTAAAATACTAAGTATAAAAATGATCTCTCTCTAGAGGTAACCAAAGTGATAGCCAGCTGAAAATCCAACTTTCCAAGAGAAAATAGAGGTGGCTTTTCAATTTATAATATTTGAATGAAATTTCCACTGCAGCCCTCTGGGAACAGACAAGCCTTTTCTTCTGGCCCATGTGAAGCAGAAAGTTAAGGAAACTAAATAAGCTTGAGTTGGCCAACAATCATAACCAAAGTCTGAGCAATGAGTGGGAGAGTTGCTATATCTTCTAATACATATTTTATATTGTAGATTATACAAAAAGGTACAGACTATTACAATACACAGTGACATAAGCAGTAGATCTATTGGTGCTAATGTTATAATGGTGTAATGTTACTGTCCATATACTTGTCTCTGGCATAGAAAGCTATCAGGTAAAGGCCATGTGTATTCAGCAAGACTATACAGTTGCAGCTTAGAACTGCTCCATTAATATGGGCCAACATCATCATAGTCACACAGTGTATATCTTCCTTACACATGTGTAATATATAGTTTACATTGCTTGATTTAATATTGGAGAAACAACAATTTGGAATGGTTTTATTTACAAAGGCTCCTGTGCTGAAGAATAAAGAATTCTGTTTTATTTTTCCCTTTAGCTCAAACACATCAAATATTATTTGGTTGCTGAATCAAAAGTTAAACCTGCTTCTTTTGAGATTTGTTTTTATGCACTTTAAATACTGTGGTTTCTGATCAAACTTTTCTTAATGGGTCATAAAAGGGTAGGTTTAACCCTTCACCAGGCATGTTTCTTTGCCATCTCCGTGTAGAATATGCCATTCCTGATTTGACCACTGGCCAAGTCCTTCTCTGGAGTGGCAAAGCATTCTGCTCGAGTATGCATCTTTACATATGTATTTATTCTTTAGGAAGAGGTTAAATGAATAGAGATTTTTTTTAATTTCTTTACAAAAATGCTAAAAAAAAGTGCATTTTATTTTTACACTTTTATGTTCTTTTGTCTTATGAAGTAAGTGATAATGGTATTGAAACATTACTTTAACTTTGTCAACAACTTATTCCATACCGAGAAAAGTTGGAACTTGCTTCATAAACTCAGTTTGTTCAGCAAAATATGTATAAAAGTCAAACCACCATCATGTATAACTGTGCATTTAAAGAGAAAACAATACAGTGAGCTGCATTGCATTTTACACAAAAGAAGATATATTTAATACAATTTTTATAGAAACATTAAATAGCATATTTCAAGCACTGGAAGCAAATCTCACATACTGTTTATTACATAATGATATTATTGTCACAATAACATATCACAATATATTTTTTACATTAATTATATGGGTATTACCACATAATTTGATGAATATCAAAAGAGGATCAGAAATGATAAAATTCTATTACTGAATTGAATGTTTCTTTTTCTATTTTCCTTTAACAGGGCATTAAAGGCATTTCAGGTTTTGAGGGAGGCAGAGGGGAGACAGGATATACGGTAAAGAAAACTTAAATTATTCATCAAATTCTATGAAATGGTCTATAATTTATCTATCAGAAATCAACATTTTGCTTCTGTCATGCTTATTTTGCTGATTTTTTTTTCCCTGTCATACAACTTTAATAGCAAATGGATATTAATCATTTTAATTGTCTCATGTAAAGTTGTCATGTTGTATACTTTTTCAGGAAACTTTAATGCTGCGTAATAAAACATATGTCTACACTGGTGAGGTTTGAGAGGACTATATGGCTGTTCAGACATGTCTGTCTGTAGGAGAATGACACCTGCTGTCACACACTCTTTCATAGTTCTTCAAACTATTTAATGCATATTTCAACTTTAATATAACAATATTTAATAAATTGGTATAAATTTGATTTTAGTGGTATTGGCTGTTTAATTAAGCATAATTGGCAACATATATAAGTATAGGCTAATTCACTCAAGTCTGATGCATCCCTGAGGCCTTTTCAGACAAAGGCCTTGTTTTATTAAGTAGATATGCTTTACTTCAACAGAGAAAATATCATCAATTTTTTTTACACCTACTCTGTACAGGCAATTTATCAAGTGGTAAATTTTAGTTACTATGACTCCTATTCAAAATATAAAAATTTGTACACAAATCGTTTAGCAGCTTGTGTATTTGTGTTTAGCAATTTCAAAGCTATTTCAATCAATAAATGGAACTGCTGAAAAAAATTACAAATATTTACATGATATTTTCTGGATTTGTGAGAGATTTTTGTTCAGAGTTTGGAAACACATGAAATTCAAAGGAAGTATTATAAGAGACAGGCATGTCTTGGAATTGCCAAGTTTATTTTCCAAAGTATTCTCAAACACCTTCATGGAAGCAAAAGATACGCATCCAAATAAAAATTGAAACATAACTGATAATTCAATATTGATGATAACCAACTAATATGTCTGAATGTGAAAAAAGAAGATAATATTAATTATAAAATTCACTTAAATGCAATCATAAACAAACATTTGGATAATATTATTCAAAAAACGAAAAAAGTATACACCCATGTTTTTTGTTAGTGAGTGCAATACGACCAATTAGAATAAACACACATAGGGATAGATTTATTATGCTGCGGATGCAGCTGTTTCCGTGTGAGCCTTCAGGCTTGCCGGAAGCAAGAGTTAAGAAGCAGCGGTCGAAAGACCGCTGCTCCTTAACTCATCTACCACCTCTGAGCTGGCAGAAAGCAATCATCCCGATCAGATATGATCGGGATGATTGACACCCCCTGCTAGCAGCAGATTGGCCGCGAATGTGCAGGGGGCGGGCATTGCCCAAGCATTTCACCAGAAATGCCTGTGCAATGATAAATGCTGTCGGCATTTAGCGATGTGTGGCGGACATGTTTGCCACAGCGAATCATGTTCATCAGACATTTCACAAAACTAACCTAAATAGTCTGGAATATCACTCCAAAAAGTGTGGTAGGCTAATCACCACAGGTTGCCTGGTAGATATATAGACTAAGATGAATGAAAGTACAGTACTTGGTATAGAGTAACCCCTGTCATTCCTTCAGGGGGTACTCAGCATACGTTCCATAAATAATCCCTGTGACAGAGATGATCCGGTATCAACATAAACTGTACTAGAAGTCACTGCTGCTTCCTGTGATCTACTCTAGGTTCCCACAGAGAAGCAAACTGAGAAACAAACAAAAAGACACAGCAGCACAGATACTCTAAGTGCAGTATTTAATGACAAGAAATAAGAGCACATATAAAAACACACTTACAAAATAAAACAATAAAAGCATATTCATGGTAGCCAGTACGTCTCACCCTATCCCCTTCTGTCTGCTTACAATGTCCCACACTGTTAATAAAGGCTGAGATAGAACGTCAGTGATGTACAGGTAGTTAGAAGGTATGGATGAGTCTGTCTTAATAAAATAATATCATATCCCTATTTAATTAGTGTACTTATTTTATTGTTCAAAAGTGTAACATGAACTTTAAATTTAACTTTTTATTGAACAAAGAAAAATCTGGTTTATATGAATGTGAACAAGTTTTCAGAGCAAGACAGTATTTGTTATTACACGTTCAAAAACAGGGTCAGCTAAGGTAACAAAACACTCTAATATGGTGCACATCCTATGCATTTTATGCTTATACTGGCACTTCCTCAAGAATTTTACATTTTACAATATTAAACATATGAATAAGGTAAATTACCAGTTTACTAAATATGTTATACAAGTATCCTATTATGGGCTAGATTACGAGTGGAGCACTATTTAGTGCTCGTGCTTGAGCGCTGTTTGGAGGCTTTCTGCACACATCGGGTTGCACTCATTTTATGAGTTGAAAGTAAAAGGTTTGCATACGAGCCCTAACCTAAAATACGCAAAAAGTGGAACTTAGAATATCGCGTTAACGTATTTCCCATAGACTTCAAAGGAAGGGGAAAACTGAAAAACCCTAACAACCATACTCACGGTCTAACCTAATCACGCTTAACTGAGTGCATCAACCCAACATAAAATATGAATATTTCACATTCCTATGTTCTTCACATAGAGGAATATGTTCTATTTATTCTTAAATAAATATTTCCATATATACTGTGTGTATATATATATATCTTATGTATACCTATATATATGATTAAATATAGGTATATATGTATGTATATATAAATAAGAAAATAGAGAGACGCACCAGACGTGGACTCCTTGCACACATGCCCTAGAGAGATGCAACTGCACGTCACTGAAGAGGCCCAAGTCCGAAAAGTACGTCTGGGGTTGTTGCTTCTCTTGTTCAGAGAAGAATTGCGTGGAAAATTTGGGGCTGGTCTGTCATTGGTCAGGGTCAGACTGATATGCTACGGGATATTTTTTCTCTGTGAAAAGGCATCAACGTGTGATAATAGAGTATGCACCCCAAGTGGCACTAAAAATGAACAGGCATGGAAGTTATTCTAGCTTTTGTTCTGTTTCAGCTGAGTGTCTCTCTCTCTTTTTTCTTATATATACAGTATATAATTTATATATATATAATTTTAAATTTATATATATTTAAAAATACTTACAAACATATTCACCTATGCGGAGAACATTGGAATGTGAAATATTTTCACTACATACACAGTTAAACACATTATTAAATATTAACATTGCATACAATTATATTTCATGTTTTCAGATACTTGGCTGCAATGAGCTCAAATGTACACACACAAATATATATATATATATATATATATATATATATATATATATATATATATATATATATATATATATATATATATATATATATATATATACAGTATATACAATCCAATCTTTTTCAGTTAAAGGATAATGTCCTTTTTATTGTAAATACATATTTATATGTATTTCTGTATATATACCTGCATATCTATTCCTTTTTATATATATATATATATATATATATATATATATATATATATATATATAAATATATATATATATATATATATGTATTTTATATGAACATTATCAGATAGATATAGAAATATAAATGTCATAATATAAAGTACATTGTTTTGCAATTTAGATTTTAACACGGGTTGGAATAGCGCACATGAAAATGTAATAATCTTAAAGCGTATTATTGAAATATTACATGTAAAATATTTTTTTAAATGATTAAAAACTATTAAACATGCGGTTAAAAAATATAATATATATATATATATATATATATATATATATATATATATATATATATATATATATATATATATATATATATATTCTATGGATTATTTAGAATATTTTACAGTATGTTTCATAATTATTATTTTTTTATATTAATATTTCATATGTAATATTTTCATTACATTTTGCATTAACATCTAAATCGCAAAACATTGATGCACAAAACACATTTTTTACATTCCTATTTTCTTCACATAGAAAATAATGTACTTTTTATTATTACATATATATTTCTATATATCTATTTGATACTGTTCATGTAAAATACATATCTATATCTAGATAACTATAGGAATAGATATATAGAAATATGTATTAAAGTATAAAAAGGACATTATCCTGTAACATTGGAATGTTAAACATGCACAATAAATATTCAGTAAAACACATAAATACATACTGTATGTACACAGATATAAACATATATATATATATATATATATATATATATATATATATATATATATATATATATATATATATATATATATATATATATATATATATAAATGTATTGATGTAGGAGGGCACTCACATGACTTATATTGAAGCAAAGAACAGTGCAATTTTATTTCCAAATTTGTTTCACATTAGTTTAAATATCGAAGTTTCGACCCATATGTGGGCCTTCTTCAAGACAATTATGATCAGGTAACCTGCAGGATATGTGGCTGAGAGCTATTAGTTACCTGATCATAATTGCCTTGAAGAAGGCCCACATATGGGTCGAAACGTTGACATTTAGACTAATGTGAAACAAATTTGGAAATAAAATTGCACTGTTCTTTGCTTTAATATAAGTCCTGTGAGTGCCCTCCTACATCAATACATTTCTACATATTAACAAGAGGATAGCACCCGGGCGGTGATTACACCTGTGTGGAAGGAGTGCTGGGCTACCGGCTATTAATTATATATATATATGCATACACATATACATATTAAGACATGCGTATGTATGCATCTTAATGTTAAAGCCCTTTGCCTGCCTTTTTTTCCCCTAACACCTGAAACCTCATAGCTTTGAGCCCTTATAACTTTTTTTATGCAATATTTTTTTAAAATAATTTTTATCAGGCAGTGTTATTATAAGTGTATTTTGTGAAATTTATTTTTGCCGTGTTCTGTGCAACTTTTTTGCTTTCATGTAATTGGCAAGAGTCCATGAGCTAGTGACGTATGGGATATACAATCCTACCAGGAGGGGCAAAGTTTCCCAAACCTCAAAATGCCTATAAATACACCCCTCACCACACGCACAATTCAGTTTTTACAAACTTTGCCTTCTATGGAGGTTGTGAAGTAAGTTTGTGCTTGATTTTCTTCTGTGATATGCGCTTCTCAGCAGTTTGAAGCCTGATTCCTCTCAGAGTACAGTGAATGTCAAAGGGACGTGAAGGGAGTATCACCTATTGAATTCTATGGTTTTCCTCGTGGGAAATTTTTCATAGGTTCTCTGTTATCGGTCGTAGAGATTCATCTCCTACCTCCCTTTTCAGATCGACGATATACTCTCATATTCCATTACCTCTACTGATAACTGTTTCAGTACTGGTTTGGCTATCTGCTATATGTGGATGGGTGCCTTTCGGTATGTATGTTTTTATTTCTTAAAGACACTCTTAGCTATGGTTTGGCACTTTATGTATTAATGTAAAGTTCTAAATATATGTATTGTACTTATATTTACCATGAGTCAGGTTTATGTATACTGTATTTCCTTTTGCAGACTATCAGTTTCAAAATTGGGAAAAACATATTTAGGAAGTTATTTTTCTTACCTGGAGTCTTTTCTTCAAAATTGACTGTTTGCGGGCAAAATTTAGGCTCGCGAGGCCGCAAAATGCTGATATATTGCGTCATTCTTGGCGTGAGAATTCTTTTGGCGTGAAGGTACGTTCGGTGACCCAAATTCGTCATTTCCGGCATCTTAGTTGATGCTAGGTTTCCTTGCACAAGGTTGTGTCTTACATTTCCGAATGTTGTAAGCGCCAAAAAAAAATCATTTTGCGTTGCGCGTCATACTTGCCGCCAAATAATTTTATTATTTAAACCCCACTTCCTATATGCCTCTTGCCTTTTTCTATGCTCAGAGGGCTATGCTGTTTGCATTTTTTCCCCATTCCTGAAACTGCCAGATAAGGAAATTGATAATTTTGCTTTATATGTTGTTTTTTTCTCTTACATTTGCAAGATGTCTCAATCTGATCCTGTCTCAGAAACCACTGTTGGATTCCTGCTGCCTAATAACGGTTCTACCAAAGATAAGTGTATCTGTTGTAAGTTAGCAGAGATTATATCTCCAGCAGTAGTATGTAACAGTTGTCATGATAAGCTTTTACATGCAGAGAATGTATCCATCAGTACTAGTACAATGATCTAATGTATGTGATATCCCTGTGAATATTAAAGGTTTTATTGCTGATGCTATTCAGAAGGCTTTGTCTACCATTCCGCCTTCTAATAAATGTAAAAGGTCTTTTAAAACTTCTCATAAAGATGATGAATTTTCAAATGACCTAAAACCTACTGAATTATCCTCCTCTGATGAGGATCTATCTGATTTAGAAGATCCTACCTCAGATATTGACACTGACAAATCTACTTATCTCTTTAAGATGGAGTATATTCGTTCCTTGTTGAAAGAAGTGTTAATTACTTTGGATATTGAGAAAACTAGTCCTCTTGATATTAAAACTATTAACTTATTAAATTCTGTTTATAAACCTCCTGTGGTTACTCCAGAGGTTTTTCCAGTTCCTGATGCTATTTCTGATGTGATTTCAAAGGAATGGAATAAGCTTGGTACTTCTTTTATTCCTTCTTCTAGGTTTAAAAAGTTGTATCCTTTGCCAGCAGCCAGATTAAAGTTTTGGGAAAAAATCCCCAAAGTTGATGGGGCTATTTCTACTCTTGCTAAACGTGCTACTATCCCTATAGAAAATACTACTTCTTTTAAGGATCCTTTAGATAGGAAACTTGAATCTTATCTAAGGAAAGCTTATTTATTTTCTGGCTATCTTCTCAGGCCTGCAATTTCTATAGCTGATGTTACAACTGCATCAACCTTCTGGTTGGAAAGCTTAGCGCAACAGGAAACAGATTCTGATTTTTCTAGCATTGTTCGCTTGCTTCAACATGCTAATCATTTTGTCTGTGATGCTATTTTTGATATCATCAAAATTGATGTTAAATCTATGTATTTAGCTATTTTAGCTAGCAGAGCTTTGTGGTTCAAATATTGGAATGCTGACATGGTATCTAAGTCTAGATTACTATCTCTTTCTTTCCAAGGTAACAGTTTAGTTGGTTCTCAGTTGGATTCCATTATTTCAACTATCACTGGGGGGAAGGGAGTATATTTACCTCAGTATAAAAGATCTAAAGGTAAATCTTAAGCTTCTAATCGTTTTCGTTTCTTTCGATAGAATAAGGAACAGAAACCAAATCCTTCCCCCAAGGAATCTGGTTCCAATTGGAAGCCTTCTTCATGTTGGAATAAATCCAAGCCTTTTAAGAAACCAAAGCCAGCCCCCAAGTCTGCAGGATGGTGTGGCCCTCATTCCAGTTCAGCTGGTGGGGGGAAGATTAAAATGTGTCCAGAACATTTGGGCAAATTCTGTCCAAAATCATTGTATTCAGAGCATTGTCTCTCAAGGGTATCAAATAGGATTCAGAATGAGACCTCCTGTGAGAAGATTTTTTCTCTCACGTGTTCCAGCAAATCCAGTGAAGGCTCAGGCTTTTCTGAAGTGTTTCAGATCTAGAGCTTTCAGGGGTAATTATACCAGTTCACTTTCAGGAACAGGGTCTGGGGTTTTATTCAAATCTATTCATTGTCCCAAAGAAAGAAAATTTATTCAGGCCAGTTCTGGATCTGAAAATTTTTAACCATTTTGTAAAAGTGCCAACTTTCAAAATGGTGACTATAAGGACTATTCTGCCTTTTGTTCAGCAAGGTCATTATATGTCCACTATAGACTTACAAGATGCATATCTTCACATTCCGATTCATCCAGATCACTATTGGTTTCTGAGATTCTCTTTTCTAGACAAGCATTATCAATTTGTCGCTCTTCGATTTGGCCTAGCGACAGCTCCAGGAATATTTTCAAAGGTTCTCAGTGCCCTACTCTCTGTAATCGGAGAGCAGGGTATTGCAGTGTTTTCTTATTTGGACGATATCTTGGTACTAGCTCAGTCTTTACATTCTGCAGAATCTCACACAAATCAACTAGTGTTGTTTCTTCAAAGACATGGTTGGAGGATAAATTTACCAAAATGTTCCTTGATTCCTCAGACAAGGGTAAACTTTTTAGGTTGGGAATATAATTTATTTTCAGTGCGACTGGAGTAGCTCTGGATAAGAGAAACTCAGTCTTAATTTTGCCTAGTACAACAATATTTAAGTGAAACTATGTTATGACTGTCAGTTGTAGGGTTAACTATATTGTTAGAAGTGTAATAATTTTTTGTTTAATTGTATAAAAGACAAATATCAGATTGAATAAATAATAGAAAGAATTTTTATTTTTAAATAAAATTAAAATAACTCTTTATATAAATAAGTATACATTCAATATGACAATAAAATTGCAAAGATGAGCGGATATTTAAATGATATTAATATCCTTTTTGAACCGGATCCGGTAACTCAAGTGTTAAAAAATGAATTAAAAAACTGTATATAATATAATTAGTTGTTCTAAAATAATTGGTCTAAAATATTGCTACGTTTATGTATATGTATATGCATGAATTGAGTTCTTGTATCAAATAATAGTCTCTATGCTTACTAGTCTCCACGATCTATATGTAAAATACATTGAGTTATAATTTACAACATACATATTTCTAGAAACGTAGCAATATTTTAGACCAATTATTTTAGAACAACTAATTATATTGTATACAGTTTTTTAATTCATTTTTTAACACTTGAGTTACCGGATCCAGTTCAAAAAGGATATTAATATCATTTAAATATCCGCTCATCTTTGCAATTTTATTATCATATTGAATGTATACTTATTTATATAAAGAGTTATTTTAATTTTATTTAAAAATAAAAATTCTTTCTTTTATTTATTCAATCTGATATTTGTCTTTTATACAATTAAACAAAAAATTATTACACTTCTAACAATATAGTTAACCCTACAACTGACAGTCATAACATAGTTTCACTTAAATATTGTTGTACTAGGCAAAATTAAGACTGAGTTTCTCTTATCCAGAGCTACTCCAGTCGCACTGAAAATAAATTATATTCCCATATTCTAATAACTATTTTTTAGTTATAGGTGTTTTTTTTCTGAGGTAAAACCACAGTTTTTAGTGCTTTTTTGCCTTTAATAGCTTACACCAGTACCTAGGGTATATTTGGTAGTTACTCTTTTAGAGCAACTATCATAATTGTCCACTAAACTTTTTAGGTTTCCAGATAGATTCAGTGTCCATGACTCTGTCTCTAACAGACAAGAGACAAATAAAATTGGTTTCAGCTTGTCGGAACCTTCAGTCTCAGTCATTCCCTTCAGTGTCTTTGTGCATGGAAGTTTTAGGTTTCATGACTGCAGCATCGGACGCGATCCCCTTTGCTCATTTTTATATGAGACCTCTCCAGCTTTGTATGCTAAATCAATAGTGCAGGGATTATACAAAAATATCACAATTAATATCCATAAATCCCAATGTTCGACTCTCTCTGACTTGGTGGATAGACCACCATCGTATAGTTTAAGGGGCCTCCTTTGTTTGTCCAACCTGGACTGTAATCACAACAGATGCAAGTCTTTTAGGTTGGGGAGCTGTCTGGGGATCTCTGACAGCCCAAGGGGTTCTGAAATCTCAAGAGGTGAGGTTACCAATCAATATTTTAGAACTCTGTGCTATTTTCAGGGCTCTTCAGGTTTGGCCTCTATTGAATAGAGAACCATTCATTTGTTTTCAGACAGACAATGTCACAACTGTGGCATATGTCAATCATCAGGGTAGGACTCACAGTCCCCTGGCTATGAAAGAAGTATCTCAGATACTTGCTTGAGCGGAATCCAATTCTTGTCTAATTTCTGCGGTACATATCCTAGGTGTAGACAACTGGGAAGCGGATTATCTCAGCCATCTTTTCATCTGGGGGAGTGGTTACTCCATCCAGATGTGTTTTTTCAGATTGTTCAGATGTGGGGAATTCCAGAAATAGATCTGATGGCTTTCTATCTGAACAAGAAACTTCCCAGGTACCTGTCCAGGTCCAGGGATCCTCAGGTGGAGTTGGTGGATGCGTTAGGAGTTCCTTGGTTTTACCAACCTGCTTATATCTTCCCACCTCTAGTTCTTCTTCCAAAAGGGATCTCCAAGATCATTATGGGACATTGGTTTGTGTTTCTGGTAGCACCAGCATGGCCTCACAGGTTCTGGTATGCGGACCTTGTCCGGATGTCCAGTTGTCAACCATGGCCACTTCCTTTAAGACCAGATCTTCTGTCTCAAGGCCCGTTTTTCCATCAGGATCTCAAATCATTAAATTTGAAGGTATGGAAATTGAGTGCTTAGTGATTAGTCATAGAGGTTTCTCTGACTCAGTGATTGATACTATGTTACAGGCTTGTAAATCTGTTTCTATGAAGATATATTATATTATCGAGTTTGGAAGACTTATATTTCATGGTGTTCTTTTCATCATAAATTCTCCTGGCATTCTTTTAGAATTCCTAGAATTTTACAGTTTCTTCAGGATGGTTTGGATAAGGGTTTGTCTGCAAGTTCCTTGAAGGGACAAATCTATGCTCTTTCTGTTTTATTTCACAGAAAGATTGCTAAACTTCCTGATATTCACTGTTTTGTTCAGGCTTTGGTCCATATCAAGCCTGTCATTAAATCAATCTCTCCTCCTTGGAGTCTTAATTTGGTCCTGAGAACTTTACAGGCTCCTCCGTTTGAGCCTATGCATTCTTTTGATATTAAACTACTTTCTTGGAAAGTGTTGTTCCTTTTGGCTATCTCTTCTGCTAGAAGAGTTTCTGAATTATCTGCTCTTTCTTGTGAGTCACCTTTTCTGATTTTTCATCAAGATAAGGCAGTTTTGCGGACTTTAAATTTTTACCTAAAGTTGTGAATTCTAACAAAATTAATAGGGAAATTGTTGTCCCCTCTTTGTGTCCTAATCCTAAGAATTCTTTGGAGAGATCCTTACGTTCTCTGGATGTTGTAAGATCTTTGAAATACTATGTTAAAGCTACCAAAGATTTCAGGAAGACTTCTAGTGTATTTGTTGTATTTTCTGGTAAGGTCAGAAAGCTTCTGCCATTTACTTGGCATCTTGGTTAAAGCTTTTGATTCATAAGGCTTATGTGGAGTCCGGTCAGGCCCCTCCTCAGAAAATCACAGATCATTCTACTAGATCAGTCTCCACTTTGTGGGCTTTTAAGAATGAAGCTTCAGTTGATCATATTTGCAAAGCAGCAACTTGGTCTTCTTTGCATACATTTACTAAATTCTACCGTTTTGATGTATTTGCCTCTTCAGAAGCAGATTTTGGTAGAAAAGTTCTTCTGGCAGCTGTTTCAGTTTGATTCCTCTGCTTATGTTTTAAGTTTTTTTCTTTTAAATTATAAGAAAAACTTATTCTTTTGGTTGTGGATTTAATTTTTCAGCGGAAAATGGCTGTTTTTATTTTATCCCTCCCTAACTAGTTATTCTTCTGTGGAGTTCCACATCTTGGGTATTACTATCCCATACGTCACTAGCTCATAGACTCTTGCCAATTACATGAAAGAAAACATAATTTATTTAAGAACTTACCTGATAAATTAATTTCTTTCATATTGACAAGAGTCCATGACACCCACCCTTTTTATGGTGGTTATGTTTTTTTGTATAAAGCACAATTATATTTCCAGTTCCTTTTTTGATGCTTTTTACTCCTTTTTCTATCACCCACTACTTGGCTATTCGTTAAACTGAATTGTGGGTGTGGTGAGGGGTGAATTTATAGGCATTTTGATGTTTGGGAAACTTTGCCCCTCCTGGTAGGATTGTATATCCCATACGTCACTAGCTCATGAACTCTTGCAAATATGAAAGAAATTAATTTATCAGGTAAGTTCTTACATAAATTATGTTTTTCTTGTGTAACAGTTAACCAGAGCTCTGAAGTGGCGCTAAACTGATGTGGGCTAAATTCAATAGTGCTCAAGTGAACGCGTTTACTTTCAACTGCTAAAACGAGCGCTACTTCTGACATCTTTATTGAATACTGTATAGTACACAAACATTATACACATAGAATTACACAGAAAAGAAAAACACAAGAGGAAAAACACAAGAGAGGTAAATGTTACTGCATTTACTTTGCTAAATATTCTTCCCAAATATTCTTCCCAAATAAAGTCAATTGAATGGTAGTTATTCATACGGTTGGTAATCTGGAAACCATATTTCCCTAAGAACAGGAAAAGGGACACCTGATTTCTCCATTCTGTAATTTTTTTTATATCAGATGTTTTTCCACAGATGAGTTATTAACTGACATGCACTACTTTTCATAATATAAATGAGTTTTAACCATAGAAGGCATTTCAATTTCAGTGGTTGTTGAATAAAAAGATCAATGGACCTAGAGTTAAACTGTTAGAGAGGCCTATTCTTATTTTTTAACCCCCCCCCCCCAATAAACTTGTATCAAAGATCACTGCCACAGTGTCACCATATGTGTGATAAGGTGCCCATATGATCACAACTTCTCATTTTGGTAGACTATGAGGTGTCAGGTACCAACTACACAATATTTTTACTTTATGGATTATTATATAATTCACAAATGCCTTATTAATTTATATATATTGTTGGCACAAGAAAGCAATTTCATATATTAAAATAAGATACATTTTGAGGGATGACTGTATTGAGAGGGTCTTACTTTGTGATCATTTTCTATAATTTGGAGGAACTGACTTAAAATCACATTCCAGGGGAAAAAACCATCAGGGATCTTCCTTATTATGGCTGTTTATGCATGCGTTGCCCCTCAACAAAGTCTTTCTGGCTGGTTATTTAAGGCAACTCTGACATTTGGTCCAAGGTGTTCTTCATTTTTTGACTGCCTATTACAGTCAGAATTTCTAATTCTACTGTGCTTTTTTTTAGTCAGAGCTGTGTTTCTGTGAGAGGAACACAAAGTGCTCATATGTCTATAGCAATATAACTGGACATTTCTAGGGGCACTAGAATCTATATTGCTGATAAGTTGTATTATTATATTTAGTAAAAACACGATAACCCAAAATATTACAAACCAAACATCCCTATTTTAGAGGCCTCTTCAGACCAGTTTCACAATGAGTAACGCTTGAGTATGGAAAGCTTTTAAAGAGCCTTGATGTAAAGCAATAGTCACTATTAATCTGTATCTCTAAATCTCATATTTAATTTCTTATTTCAGGGATATCTTGGAATCACAGGCGATCAAGGAGAAAAAGGAATAAAGGTGAGCTTTTCTGTCCAATGTAAACTATGTAGGCCAGATTACAAGTGCTAAATATTACGTTCATGAAAGCGATATCTGTGCTCTACTGTGTCATACCAGTGCATGCTAATGTGCGTTGGTATTACAAGTTCACAGCAATGCGAACGTGACCTCACAAGAGCGCGCTTTTATAAGCTCCTATGGGTGCCTCGTTCTGATGGCATCAGAACTTCAGCACAGCGAAGGGAGTAAGTAGTGCAGCAATGGCAGCAATTTAAAATATATATGCATATATATTTATGTGTTAATATAAAACATAAATATATATGTATATAAGCAAATACATATATATATATATATATATATATATATATATATATATATATATATATATATATATATATATAGTAACAAGGAAGAGCACTCTCACTCATGTATATCAACTGCCAGGGTGCTAGTGTAATTAAATATAGCTGAACACAAAACTGGCACTCTCTGGTCTTTCCAAAAAAATCTTTTACTGTGAAAGTAGTGACGTTTCAGGGACAAAGTATCCCCTTCCTGAGTCTGGTCTGAGGAAGGGGATAGTTTGTCCCCGAAACGTCACTACTTTCACAGTGAAAGATTTTTTTTGGAAAGACCAGAGAGTGCCAGTTTTGTGTTCAGCTATATATATATGTACAGGGAACACACAGTTCCCATAGACCGCAATGTAAAGGCATTTTTCAGTGCTGTTTTAACACGGCACTCCCACCAACCTTAGCCCTAAAATACTGCCGGCTGCAGTAACTTTTATTAAAAAACAAAAGATGCTGCTATCTTTCGCCTAGATTACAAGTTTTGCACTATAGAGGGTGCGAAATGAACACAACAAAAGTAGCGTTATTTCTCTTGTAAGGTGTATCCAGTCCACGGATCATCCATTACTTGTGGGATATTCTCCTTCCCAACAGGAAGTTGCAAGAGGATCACCCACAGCAGAGCTGCTATATAGCTCCTCCCCTAACTGCCATATCCAGTCATTCCCTTGCAAGCTCTCAACATAGCTGGAGGTAGTAAGAGGAAAGTGGTGTAATATAGTTAGTTTTTTCTTCAATCAAAAGTTTATTGTTTTTAAATGGTACCGGAGTTGTACTATTTTATCTCAGGCAGCATTTAGAAGAAGAATATGCCTGCGTTTTTCTATGATCTTAGCAGAAGTAACTAAGATCCACTGCTGTTCTCATATATGTCTGAGGAGTGAGGTAACTTCAGAGGGAGAATGGCGTGCAGGTTATCCTGCAATAAGGTATGTGCAGTTTAAGATTTTCTAGGGATGGAAATTGCTAGAAAAAAGCTGCTGATACCGGATTAATGTAAGTTAAGCCTAAATACAGTGATTTAATAGCGACTAGTATCAGGCTTGCTATCAGAGGTATATACTCTGATTAATGTGCAATATAAAACGTTTGCTGGCATGTTTAATCGTTTTTATATGTGCTTTGGTGATAAAACTTATTTGGGCCTAGTTTTTTCCACATGGCTGGCTTGATTTTTGCCTAGAAACAGTTTCCTGAGGCTTTCCACTGTTGTAATATGAGTGGGAGGGGCCTAGTTAAAATTACAGACAGAGACATTCAGCTTCCCTCAGCAGTCCCCTGCATGCTTTAGGACATCTCTGAAGGGCTCAAAAGGCTTCAAAAGTCATATATTGAGGACGGTAAAGCCACAGTGAAGCTGTGGCAGTTGTTGTGACTGTTAAAAAAAAAACAACAACAAAAAAAAAATGTTTTTTTTTTTTCAATTTGTTAATCCGTTTTTGTATTAAGGGGTTAATCATCCATTTGCAAGTGGGTGCAATGCTCTGCTAACTTGTTACATACACTGTAAAAATTTCGTTAGTTTAACTGCCTTTTTTCACTGTTATTTCAAATTTTAGCAAAATTTGTTTCCCTTAAAGGCACAGTAACGTTTTTTCTATTGCTTGTTTAACTTGATGTAAAGTGTTTTCCAAGCTTGCTAGTCTCATTGCTAGTCTGTATAAATATGTCTGACATAGAGGAAACTCCTTGTTCATTATGTTTAAAAGCCATGGTGGAACCCCATATGAGAATATGTACTAAATGTATTGAATTCACTTTAAACAATAAAGATCAGCTTTTATCTTTAAAAAATTTATCACCAGAGGATTCTGGCGAGGGGGAAGTTATGCCGACTCACTCTCCCCACGTGTCAGACCCTTTGACTTCCTCTCAAGGGACTCACGCTAAAATGGCGCCAAGTACATCAAAGACGCCCATAGCTATTACTTTGCAGGACATGGCGGCAATCATGGACAATACCCTGTCAGCGGTATTAGCCAGACTGCCTGAATTCAGAGGAAAGCGCAATAGCTCTGGGGTTAGACGTAGTACAGAGCGCGCAGATGCCTTAAGGCCCATGTCTGATACTGCGTCACAATATGCAGAAGCTGAGGAAGAAGAGCTTCAGTCTGTGGGTGACATTTCTGATTCGGGGAAACCTGATTAAGATATTTCTACTTTTAAATTTAAGCTTGAGAACCTCCGTGTATTGCTTGGGGAGGTGTTAGCTGCTCTGAATGACTGTGACACAATTGCAGTACCAGAGAAATAGTGTAGACTGGATAAATACTATGCAGTGCCGGTGTGTACTGTTGTTTTTCCAATACCTAAAAGGTTTACAGAAATTATTTATAAGGAGTGGGATAGACCCGGTGTGCCGTTTTCCCCCCCTCCTATTTTTAGAAAAATGTTTCCAATAGACGCCACCACACGGGACTTATGGCAGACGGTCCCTAAGGTGGAGGGAGCAGTTTCTACTTTATCAAAGCGTACCACTATCCCTGTTGAGGACAGTTGTGCTTTTTCAGATCCAATGGATAAAAAATTAGAAGGTTACCTTAAGAAAATGTTTATTCAACAAGGTTTTATCCTGCAGCCCCTTGCATGCATTGCGCCTGTCACTGCTGCTGCAGCGTTCTGGTTTGAGTCTCTGGAAGAGGCCTTTAAGACAGCTACTCCATCGACTGAAATACTTGAAAAGCTTAGAAAACTTAAGCTAGCTAATTCTTTTGTTTCTGATGCCATTGTTCATTTGACTAAACTAACGGCTAAGAATTCTGGATTCGCCATCCAGGCGCGTAGGGCGCTATGGCTTAAATCTTGGTCAGCTGACGTGACTTCAAAGTCTAAATTACTTAACATTCCCTTCAAGGGGCAGACCCTATTCGGGCCTGGTTTGAAGGAAATTATTGCTGACATTACTGGAGGTAAGGGTCATACCCTTCCTCAGGACAGGGCCAAATCAAAGGCCAAACAGTCTAATTTTCTTGCATTTCGAAACTTCAAGGCAGGTGCAGCATCAACTTCCTCTGCTACAAAACAAGAGGGAACTTTTGCTCAATCCAAGCCGGGCTGGAAACCTAACCAGTCCTGGAACAAAGGCAAGCAGGCCAGAAAGCCTGCTGCTGCCTCTAAGACAGCATGAAGGAACAGCCCCCTATCCGGTAACGGATCTAGTAGGGGGCAGACTTTCTCTCTTCGCCCAGGCATGGGCAAGAGATGTTCAGGATCCCTGGGCGTTGGAGATCATATCTCAGGGATATCTTCTGGACTTCAAAGCTTCCCCTCCTCAAGGGAGATTTCATCTTTCGAGATTATCTGTAAACCAGATAAAGAAAGAGGCATTCTTACACTGTGTGCAAGACCTCCTAGTTATGGGAGTGATCTGTCCAGTTCCACTGACGGAACAGGGACAGGGTTTTTATTCAAATCTGTTTGTGGTTCCCAAAAAAGAGGGAACCTTCAGACCCATTTTGGATCTAAAGATCTTAAACAAATTCCTCAGAGTTCCATCGTTCAAAATGGAAACTATTCGGACCACCCTACCTATGATCCAGGAGGGTCAGTACATGACCACAGTGGATTTGAAGGATGCTTACCTTCACATACCGATTCACAAAGATCATCATCGGTTCCTAAGGTTTTCCTTTCTGGACAGGCATTAACAATTTGTGGCTCTTCCCTTCGGGTTAGCTACAGCTCCAAGAATCTTTACAAAGGTTCTGGGATCGCTTCTGGCGGTCCTAAGACCGCAAGGTATATCAGTGGCCCCTTATCTGGACGACATCCTGATACAGGCGTCAAGCTTTCAGATTGCCAAGTCACATACGGACATAGTTCTGGTATTTCTCAGATCACATGGGTGGAAGGTGAACGAGGAAAAGAGTTCTCTATCCCTACTCACAAGAGTCTCCTTCCTAGGGACTCTGATAGATTCTGTAAAAATGAAGATTTACCTGACAGAATCCAGGTTATCAAAGCTTCTAAAATCTTGCTGTGTTCTTCATTCTATTCCGCGCCCTTCGGTGGCTCAGTGTATGGAAGTAATCGGCTTGATGGTAGCGACGATGGACATAGTGCCATTTGCGCGCCTACATCTCAGACCGCTGCAACTATGCATGCTCAGTCAGTGGAATGGGGATTACACAGATTTGTCCCCTCTGCTAAATCTGGATCAAGAGACCAGGGATTCTCTTCTCTGGTGGCTATCTCGGGTCCCTAGCGATGTTAGAAGTCTCCAAGATAATTCGCTGGGCAGAGACTCACTCTTGCCACCTATCAGCAATCCATATCCCAGGTGTAGAGAACTGGGAGGCGGATTTTCTAAGTCGTCAGACTTTTCATCCGGGGGAGTGGGAACTCCATCCAGAGGTGTTTGCTCAATTGGTTCTAGCAGCGCCTTGGTTCTTCAACCTGGCTTATGTGTTTCCACCATTTCCTCTGCTCCCTCGACTGATTGCCAAAATCAAACAGGAGAGAGCATCAGTGATCTTGATAGCGCCTGTGTGGCCACGCAGGACCTGGTATGCAGACCTAGTGGACATGTCATCCTTTCCACCATGGACCCTGCCTCTGAGACAAGACCTTCTACTACAAGGTCCTTTCAATCATCCGAATCTAATTTCTCTGAGACTGACTGCATGGAGATTGAACGCTTGATTTTATCAAAGCGTGGCTTCTCCGAGTCAGTCATTGACACCCTTATACAGGCACGAAGCCTGTCACTAGGAAAATCTACCATAAGATATGGCGTAAATACCTTTTTTGGTGTGAATCCAAGAATTACTCATGGAGTAAGGTTAGGATTCCTAGGATATTGTCCTTTCTCCAAGAGGGTTTGGAAAAAGGATTATCAGCTAGTTCTTTAAAGGGACAGATTTCTGCTCTGTCTATTCTTTTGCACAAGCGTCTGGCAGAAATTCCAGACTTTCAAGCTTTTTGTAAGGCTTTGGTTAGAATTAAGCCTGTGTTTAAACCTGTTGCTACCCCAGGGAGCTTAAACTTGGTTCTTAAAGTTCTTCAAGGGGTTCCGTTTGAACCCCTTCATTCCATTGATATCAAACTTTTATCTTGGAAAGTTCTGTTTTTGATGGCTATTTCCTCGGCTCGGAGAGTCTCTGAGTTATCTACCTTACAATGTGATTCTCCTTATCTGATTTTCCATTCAGATAAAGTAGTTCTGCGTACAAACCTGGGTTTTTACCTAAGGTAGTTTCTAACAAGAATATGAATCAAGAGATTGTTGTTCAATCATTGTGTCCTAATCCTTCTTCAAAGAAGGAACGCCTTTTACATAATCTGGACGTGGTCCGTACTTTAAAGTTTTACTTACAAGCTACTAAAGATTTTCGCCAAACATCTACACTGTTTGTTGTTTACTCTGGACAGAGGAGAGGTCAAAAAGCTTCGGCAACCTATCTTTCTTTTTGGCTTCGGAGCATAATACGCTTAGCCTATGAGACTGCTGGACAGCAGCCCCCTGAAAGGATTACAGCTCATTCTACTAGAGCTGTGGCTTCCACCTGGGCCTTTAAAAATGAGGCTTCTGTTGAACAGATTTGCAAGGCGGCGACTTGGTCTTCGCTTCATACCTTTTCAAAATTTTACAAATTTGATACTTTTGCTTCTTCGGAGGCTATTTTTGGGAGAAAGGTTCTACAGGCAGTGGTTCCTTCCATCTAAGCCTGCCTTGTCCCTCCCTTCATCCATGTACTTTAGCTTTGGTATTGGTATCCCACAAGTAATGGATGATCCGTAGACTGGATACACCTTACAAGAGAAAACATAATTTATGCTTACCTGATAAATTTATTTCCCTTGTGGTGTATCCAGTCCACGGCCCGCCCTGTCTTTTTAAGGCAGGTCAAAATTTTTATTTAAACTACAGTCACCACTGCACCCTATGGTTTCTCCTTTCTCGGCTTGTTTCGGTCGAATGACTGGATATGGCAGTTAGGGGAGGAGCTATATAGCAGCTCTGCTGTGGGTGATCCTCTTGCAACTTCCTGTTGGGAAGGAGAATATCCCACAAGTAATGGATGATCCGTGGACTGGATACACCACAAGAGAAATAAATTTATCAGGTAAGCATAAATTATGTTTTCACCCTCCATAGTGCTGTTATTACAAGTTTCTAAAACATAGATATTGACGCCAGATAAGGCCCTAGACCCAACAAGTCTGCCCGATATTACCTAACGGTATAAACTTATCTGGTTCCACGGTGTTTATCATTACTACCTCTTGAGGAAGTTTATATAGAAACATAGATAAAAAGCCGCCTTGTGCGTGCAATATGGTGGCGATAAGCTCCATACCGCAAAAAATCCAAGGGCTGAGAATACGCGCTTGAAGCGCGGAATGGCTGTTTTAAAAAAAAAAGCCCAAACCCTGGGTGTCCGGACTTCAGAAACTGTAAAGTGGATCGTCGGGGGTTAGTGTTATTTTTTTTTTTACTTTTTTTGGGTGTTTTTTTTTCTTAGATTAGGGTTTGGACTTTTTTAAAAGAGCTGAATGCCCTTTTAAGGGCAATTAAAAAGAGCTGAATGCCTTTTTAAGGACAATGCCCATACAGATGCCCTTTTTAGGGCAATGGGTAGCTTAGGTTTTTGTTAGGTTTTTTTATTTTGGGGGGTTGGTTTGGTGGTGGGTTTTACTGTTGGGGGTCTTTGTAATTTTTTACAGATAAAAGAACTGATTTCTTTAGAGCAATGCCCTACAAAAGGCCCTTTTAAGAGCTATTGGTAGTTTATTGTAGGCTAGGGGTTTTTTTTTTAATTTTGGGGGGGCTATTTTATTTTTAAAGGGCTATTAGATTAGGTGTAATTTGTTTTTATTTTATATAATTTCATTCGTTATTTTTCGTAACTTAGTGTTTGTTATTTTTTGTAATTTAGTATTTTTTATTTTTTGTAATTTTAGACACATTTTTTTTTAGTAGTGTTAGTTTTGTATGTTTAATATAGTTTATTTAATTGGTAATTATTTTAATTTTAGTATAATAGTTATGTTAGGTTAATTGTTAGTTTAAACTAATTTAATTTCACAGGTAAGTTTTTATTTATTTTAAGATAGGTGGATGTTAGGTTTAGGGGTTAATATTTTAATTTAGTTTTTTGCAAGTTGGGGGGCTGGCGGTTTAGGGGTTAATAGGTTTATTTAGTGGCGGTGATGTGGGAGGCCAGAGGTTTAGGGGTTAAAGGGACACTGTACCCAAAAAATTTCTTTCGTGATTCAGATTGAGCATGACATTTTAAGCAACTTTCTAATTTACTCCTATTATCAAATTT
Source organism: Bombina bombina (assembly GCF_027579735.1). Lineage (NCBI taxonomy): Eukaryota > Metazoa > Chordata > Amphibia > Anura > Bombinatoridae > Bombina > Bombina bombina. The sequence continues at coordinate 702,821,826 of NC_069503.1, forward strand.
TCTTCATTCTCTTGGTATCTTTATTTGAAATGCAGGAATGTAAGTTTAGATGCCGGCCCATTTTTGGTGAACAACCTGGGTTGTCCTTGCTGATTGGTGGATAAATTCATCCACCAATAAAAAAGTGCTGTCCAGAGTACTGAAACCAAAAAAAAAGTTTAGATGCCTTCTTTTTCAAATAATAATAGCAAGAGAACGAAGAAAAATTGATAATAGGAGTAAATTAGAAAGTTGCTTAAAATTGCATGCTGTATCTGAATCACAAAAGAAAAAATTTGGGTACAGTGTCCCTTTAATATTGGCGGCAATGTCGGGGAGCGTCGGAAAAGGGGTTAATAACTTTATTATAGTGGTGGCAATGTCGGGAGCGACAGATTAGGGGTTAATAAATTTTAAATAGTTTTTGCGATGCGGGAGGGCACAGAATAGGGGTTAATAGGTAATTTATGGGTGTAAGTGTACTTTGCAACATTTTAGTTATGAGTTTTGTGTAACTGTTTTTGTTGCACAAAACTCATAACTACTGGTCTCAGATAGTGGAACGGATTGTGTTGGTATAGGCTGGAATGCAAGCATTTTAGCCTCACTGCACGATCTGCAAATGCAATACCAGCGCTATGGAAATCCCACGCAAAAACGTCATTATTTTGAGTGTGGGATTGACGTTGCGTTACAGGCTAAAATGCTTGCAGTATAGCTATACCGATAAGACTCGTAATGGCTGCGTTACGGTTTTTACACTGAAATGGCAATTTTTCAGCGTTAAAACCATAACGCAAAACTCATAATCTAGGTGTTTATTTTTTAATAAAATACGCTAGACTGTATTTTGTGGCCATTTGAGGCATATTTATAAAATTAACCAGAGATCTGATCTCTGGTTAATTTTATAAGCGCTAACCAGCCACTTGTAATGGCTGATTAATTATTGGACTCTCGCAAATGGGCAAATTTGCCAGTTTCTTGGCGTGCGATAATTTAGCCCCGTATAGACTAACGTAATTATGGGAGAGAATGATTTCATATCTTACAATTAAATATTTTCAAGATGTATGTTGTAAACCCTATAACAAATTTAGTAGAACCTCAATGGTGCCAGAAACTTGACATTTTCAATCTCCAGTGCTCAGCTAAGGGTAAATAGGATGGCAAAGTGATGAAAAGGTGCATTTTAATGATAAAAGATAATATCTACTACTAGTTCCACTATATACTATATTGCAGAATAATGTAAACAGTCTTCTTTATCAACCCCCATTTTGGTACTTTTTTTTTACTGAAGGCCATGGTGATATAACAGATAAGAGGTTATTTAAAAGTATAGCCTATGTCTCCCAATCCCTCTACGTTTCCACCTCCCGTTGCAATTTTCAGGACTTCTCTCATTCTCTGGAACTGTCTTCCTCAGTCTGTCAGACTGTTGGTATTCACAGTTTTTCACAGCTTTAAGTCTTCTCTCAAAACCTACCTCTTTAGAAGAGCATACCAGCTATCCTTGCAAGTCAAACTAGCTAAACTGTAAACTTCTCTTCTGACCATGACCTTCAATAATCTCTCACCACATGGGACTACCCTACCTTGTGTTTCCAACTAGCACTTAAATTGCAAGTTCGCTAGGAAGTAGCATCCTAAAATGTCATGATAGCAGGTTTGTCAATCATCCTAGGTGAATCAGTTTAAGGATTTAAGTCCACCACCTCTGTGGTGGTACATAGCATAAAAAGCAGACCCTGCTCCTTAACTTGCAGTAACAGGCTTGAAAGCAGGAAAGCCCAAACCACACATATTCGTAACTTCATGAATTGAGCCAAAAAATATTCATCTTGTTTACTTCAACTATGTAACTTACTTACTTATTATTATTTTTTCTTTAGCAAGGGAATATTGCACGTTTTAAAAAAACAAAAATAGGTCCAAGAGCATTTGTAAATTTACATATTATGCAAAGTAACAAAAAATAAAGTATGTATTTTATTTTTGCTCAAATGAAATTCATGATGGCCATTCCAAAGAACTGGCACATGGAACAGGACTGAAGATTCAGAAAAATAACTTTATGGTGTTATATTACTTTTGGATTGCATGAAAACTGGCCACAGAGAAGAACTTTCAGACTCAAGTATTAAGCTCAAAATATGGATGCTGAGGAAATATTTTGCTAACCATAACAAACAGAAATGTTTAACACATTCACTGTGTTGTGTAAAATAGCAATAACTTGGACTAAGTTCTGTTTAAATACATTTAGTTCCTAAAGAAGAAATTTCTATTTGCAGCAATTGGTTACACATCTGTACTTGTGTCTATTAAAAGAGAACAAAGAAAGCATTACTTCAAATAGGTCATCTATACTATAATCACGTTTGTAACGCGTCGGTCACCAGTTGCGCATGCATCCTCAAAGGAATGTTGGCTGCGCGAAGCAGCTAAAAGAATGTTGGCTGTGCATGCAGCCAAAAGAATCCACCTGGATGCAGCAAAGCTGCATCTTGGTGGATTCTGAAAATGGTGAAAGGGTGGTGAAAGAATCCAACGCAAAAAAACACGCAACCACCCTCATAAAATAACTAAAAAACATGTAACTGCCCGCAAGAAATAAAAAAAAAACCCACGAACCACCAGCACGAAGTATTAAGAAAAAAAAAATGCCCGCACGAAGTATAAAAAGAATAAAACTAACCGTCGCACTAAGTATTAAAAAAAAACTAACCACCAACACAAAGTATTAAGAAAAAAAATAAACATAACCGCCCATACTAAGTATTAACAAAAAAAAATAACCCTTAAATCGCTAAACTCCCACAACAGAAACTCCCTAACCATAACACGGCCAAAACCCCACAATGCCAACTAAATAAATTATAATATTAACCCCTAAACCGCCAATCCCTACAACGCCAACTAACTAATTATACTATTAATCCCTAAACCGATAAACCCCCACATCTCAATAAACCTAATTAACCCCTAAACCGCCAACCTCCCACATCGCAATAAACCTAATTAACCTATTAACTCCCAAACCGCCAACCCCCACAACGCAAATAACTAATTTAATTACTAAGCCCCTAACCTAACACCCCCTAAATTAACCCCAATTACTACTAAATTACAATTAAAATAAAAAATCCTAACATTAAATTACAAAAAATTAATCTAACATTACAAAAAATAAAAAAGTCTAACACTACAGGAAAAAAACAAAAAAAATTATCAAAAATAAAAAAAACTAAACCTTATCCCTATGAAAATAAAAAAGCCCGCCCAAAATAAAAACACCCCCTAATCTAAACTAAACTACCCATAGCCCTTAAAAGGGCCTTTTGTAGGGCATTGCCCTAAGTTAAACAGCTCTTTTACGTTTAAAAAATACTAAGTCCCCCCTAAGAGTAAAAACCCGCCACCCACCAAACCCCCCATAATAAAAAAAAACTAACACTAAAAAAAACTCAACTACCCTAAAGTGGCATTTGTATGGGCATTGCCCTTAAAGGGGCATTCAGTTCTTTTACTGCCCTTAAAAGAGCATTCAGCCCATTAAAAAAATAAAAAAAATCCTAAATCTAAACTCCAACTAGGTACTCACTGTTCCTGAAGTCTCCATTATCTTCTATCTGCATCTGGAGCGAAGGCGGCACGGTGCGGAGCTGGCGGTCTTCAGCGGCGGCGGTCCAAAGAAGCGTGGAGCTCCTCTTCATGTGATCATCTGCTGCACACTGAAGATTAAATGCAAGGTACCCCATATTTATTGGGTTACCTTGCATTTGAACAGCCAATAGGATTTCGGTAGCTCTAATCCTATTAGCTAATTTCAAAATTTCAGCCAATAGGAAGGTCCATTGAGGAACGCCACTGAAGATCCACGCATCGGAGAAGACAGCTCCGCTCTGTGCCTCTTTCATTCTGGATGAAGACCTTCTCCGCCGGACTTCAGGAATGGTGAGTACCTATTTGGGGCTTAGTCTTATGCTTTTTTTTTAGATTAGGGTTTTTTTGGGCTGGAAAAGAGCTGAATGCCCTTACAAATGCCCCTTTATAGTCAATACATAGTTTAGTTTGTTTTTTGGGGGTTTTGGTTGGTGGGGGGTTTTAATGTTAGGGGGTAATTGGTAATTTTTTTAGGTAAAAGAGCTGTTTGACTTAGGACAATGCCCTACAAAAGCCCCTTTAAGGGTTATTGGTAGTTTAGTATTAGATTAGAGGGTGTTTTTATTTTTGGGGGGATTTTTATAGGGGTATTAGTTTAAGTTTAAATTGTTTATTTTGGATAGCTTTGTTTATTTTTTTCTGTAATTTTACATTTTTTATTTTGTGTAATTTTAGCTTTGGGGTTTGTAGTTTTTTTTAAAAATAGACTGCCCTCTGGACAGGTTTATCGCCTAGTACTTCTATAAATTAATTTTCAAAGCAGAAAAGAATAATAATCCTTATTCCAATTCATCAGCATTACTGAGAAGAAACATTGTATGGCAGAACAGGGGATTTTTCTTTTAAATTATTTTTTATGCCATTCTGGTTCATTATAAGGCCCAATTTTTGTTACTTAAACCCTTAACGACAAGGACATACCCTATACACTGTGTGTTCGTAAGGGGTTTTTAACCCTGTAACAGCACTGGTCTAGCCAAAACCTATTGCATACATTAAAATGTGCTATCACTACATGCCTCACTCCAGAAGGCAATTGGCAATAGTGCAGTCAATAGCGTAATCTCGCAGCTGTGTTATTTAACCCCTTAGTGTGAAATCGACAGCTGGCTGACAGGATACTTCGCTTGTCATTAAGGGGTTAATAGGCAAAGAAAATTAAATAAAAATCAAGTTAAAAACATAAAAAAATACATAAGAAACAGCATTCCAATGGAAGCTAAGAATAACCAATAATTAGAGAAAAAATATTAGTATTATTATGTTGTGACCTGAGCATGCACAGGAATTTAATACAAAATACAATGATATTGTATAACCCAGCACAGGAAATGGACTGTTTTCATTGGTCAGGTACAAAACTTTCTTCACTAATAAATAGTAGGAGGATTCAGACAAATGCAAAAAGTCACTAATGTTGCTGTACTCTTTGGGCTCTAGTTATGAAGCCGTCTACTTAGCTGCATTCGCCGGCCCAATACGCTCGCCTAAGCTCGCCTACCATCGCCGCCGCGGACCTGAATACATTCGCCAAAGTTATAAAAAAATCTGTCAAGAAGCCACGCACCCAATCTGGGTGATGTGGTCCTCCATCCGGTAGAAGTCTTCATCCAAGCGGCAAAGAAGAGGCCCTCTATCCGGGCGATGTCTTCCTCCAAGCGGCATCTTCTATCTTCTTTCTTCCGGCTCCATCTTCCGACCGCCGACGCGGAACATCCACCATCCCGACGGACTAACGACGAATGACGGTTCCTTTAAGGGACGTCATCCAAGATGGCCTCCCTCGAATTCCGATTGGCTGATAGGATTCTATCAGCCAATCGGAATTAAGGTAGGAAAAATATGATTGGCTGATTCAATCAGCCAATCAGATTGAAGTTCAATCCGATTGGCTGATCCAATCAGCCAATCGGATTGAGCTTGCATTCTATTGGCTCAATAGATCAGCCAATAGAATGCGAGCTCAATCCGATTGGCTGATTGGATCAGCCAATCGGATTGAACTTCAATCTGATTGGCTCATTGAATCAGCCAATCAGATTTTTCCTACCTTAATTCTGATTGGCTGATAAAATCTTATCAGCCAATCGGAATTCGAGGGATGCCATCTTGGATGACGTCCCTTAAAGGAACCATCATTCGTCGGTTTGGGTTGGGAGTGTACAGGTAGCTCAGGCTTATATAAGATGTGTATTTAGAACATTCTACATGCCTGATGAAACGGTGTATACCGAGAAACGCGTTGCATGTTTTTTACTCATGTGGCATGAGTGATATATGTATTTTATGATTGTTTTTATTATTATTAAACCTTTTTTACACCATATATCCTCATTGCTGTTGATTATCCCATATCCTGAGCTACCTGGTGATCCTGCCTACTGGGGAGTATCCTGCATCATATCCTTTACAGCCAGCTGGTTTGCTGTGAAAACCAGCCTGCCTCTATTGGCACATTTGAGTGCTGCTCTAGAATGTGAGTACCCTGCACAGGTTGTAAATTAACCATTGTAACCTTACAGATTCACACAGTCGTGTGTTTTTGTTTGCACCTAGCTCCTGGGTCTTATATTGCTGGATTGACTACCCACTGTTTGTCAAGACATACAGATTTCTACTTCTGGACCCTGGAGTGCCTTGTACAGCTAGCTGGTCTGCTGTAAAAACCAGCCTGCATCTACAGGCACATCTGAGTGCCTTCCCATATTGTGAGTACCCTGCACTTGCTCTATCTTTGTTACTGGGTATTACAGATTCACACATACGGCGCCTCTTTCCTTGTGTTCCATCATTCGTCGTTAGTCCATCGGGGAAGGTGGATGTTCCGCGTCGGCGGTCTGAAGATGAAGCTGGAAGAAAGAAGATAAAAGATGCCGCTTGAAGGAAGACATCGCCTGGATGGAGGACCTCTTCTTTGCCGCTTGGATGAAGACTTCTACCGGATGGAGGACCACATCGCCCGGATTGGATGAAGAATTCGGCTCGGCTGGGTGAAGATGGCTCAAGGTAGGGAGATCTTCAGGGGGTTAGTGTTAGTTTTTTTTAAGGGGGGATTGGATGGGTTAGAGTAGGGGTATGTGGGTGGTGGGTTTTATTGTTGGGGTGGAGGTTGTATTTTATTTTTCAGGTAAAAGAGCTGATTACTTTGGGGCAATGCCTCGCAAAAGCCCTTTTAAGGGCTGGTAAAAGAGCTGGTTACTTGGTAATTTAGAATAGGGTAGGGCATTTTTTTATTTTGGGGGCTTTATTATTTTATTATGGGGCTTAGATTAGGTGTAATTAGTTTAAACTTCTTGTAATTCTTTTTTATTTTCTGTAATTTAGTGTTTGTTTTTATTGTACTATAGTTTATTTTATTTTATTTAATTTAATTTTAGGTAATTGTAGGTAATTTATTTAATTTATTTAATGATAGTGTAGTGTTAGGTTTAATTGTAACTTAGGTTAGGATTTATTTTACAGGTAATTTTCTAATTATTTTAACTAGGTAGCTATTAAATAGTTATTAACTATTTAATAGCTATTGTACCTAGTTAAAATAAATACAAAGTTGCCTGTAAAATAAAAATATATCCTAAAATAGCTACAATGTAATTATTAATTATATTGTAGCTATCTTAGGGTTTATTTTACAGGTAAGTATTTTGTTTTAAATAGGAATAATTTAGTTAATACGAGTAAGTTTTATTTAGATTTATTAAAATAATATTAAAGTTAGGGGGTGTTATTGTTAGTGTTAGACTTAGGTTTAGGGGTTAATAAGTTTAATATAGGTGGCGGCAGGGTCCAGGAGCGGCGATTTAGGGGTTAAACATTTAATTTAGTTGCGGCGGGTCCGGGAGCGGCGGTTTAGGGGTTAATGAGTTTAATGTAGGTTGCGGCAGTGTAGTGGGGGGCAGGATAGGGGTTAATAACTTTAATATAGGTGGCCGTGGGCTCCGGGTGCGGTGGTTTAGGGGTTAAAAAATGTATTTAGTTGTGGGGGGTCCGGGATCCGTAGGATAGGGGTTAATAAGTTTATGTAGGTGGCGGCGGTATAGGGGGCGGCAGATTAGGGGTTAATATGTATAATGTAGGTGGCGGCAGGGTCCGGGAGCGGCGGTTTAGGGGGTAATACATTTATTTAGTTGTGGCGGTGTAGGGGTGGATAGATTAGGGGTGTTTAGACTTGGGGTACATGTTAGGGTGTTAGGTGCAGACGTTTCCCATAGGAATCAATGGGATATCGGGCTGCAGCGAACATGAACTTTCGCTATCGTCAGACTCCCATTGATTTCTATGGGATCCGCCGCCTCCAGGGTGGCGGATTGAAATCCAGGTACGCTGGCCTGGAATAGTGGCGAGCGTACCTGGTAGTAGTTTGATAACTACCAAAAGTAGTCCGATTGTGCCGAACTTGCGTTCAGAACATCTGTAGTGACGTAAGAATCGATCTTTGTCGGACTGAGTCCGGCGGATCGAAGCTTACGTCACTATATTCTACTTTTGCCGGGCAGTAGGGGTTTATAACTATGGCGAATCAGCCTTGCCACAAATACACTGCGGAATTCCATCGTATTTGTGGTTGATGACTTGATAACTAGAGGCCTTTGTATTCATTTCAAATTGCAAAAGTGGTCCCTTTAATGAATAAAAGAATAATGATGCAGCCAAAAAAAAAAGTCCATTTATGCTTTCAAAATAGTTGCTCTAAAGGCAGATAATAGCTTTTCTGTGGACAGGAGTTCAAATATACATTGTTCAGTTACTACATCCAACCAAGGCATTGCAAGGTTATGGATTCCTGTGTCAGTATATAATGTTCACTGTTATTTGCTTGTAGCTGTAGCACTAGCTCCTAAGCTGTTGTCTACCTTGTGCTTTGTTGCCTTGAACTCAAAAGATTATAGAACTTCTGTTAGTGAACCAATAATGTTGTAAATATTCAGCCAAACCGGATTACCCCATAAACAAATCTTGAACAAACTAAAGAACATTTTTTGATAAATAAACCCCCCCATATTTATACCAAAGTTTAAATTCTTAGATATTTAAATGAAAGGAAATTCCTAGCCTAGTTTTTTTTTTAATTTAAAGGGACAGTAAAGTAAAAAAAAATATTTCATGATTTAAATAGGGCATGCAATTTTAAACAACTTTCCAATTTACTTTTATTACCAATTTTGCTTTGTTCTTTTGGTATCCTTAGTTGAAAGCTAAATCTAGGAGGTTCATGTGCTATTTCTTAGACCTTGAAGACTGCCTCTAATCTGAAAATATTTTGACAGTTTTTCACCACTAGAGGGCGTTAGTTCATGTGTTTCATATAGATAACATTGAGCTCAGGCACGTTAAGCTCCTTGGAGTCAGCACTGATTGGCTAAAAATGTAAGTCTGTCAAAAGAACTGAAATAAGGGGGCAGTTTGCAGAGGCTTAGATACAAGGTAATCACAGAGGTAAAAGTATATTATTATAACAGTGTTGGTTATGCAAAATTGGGGAATGGGTAATAAAGGGATTATCTACCTTTTTAAACAACAAAAATTCTGGTGTTTACTGTCCCTTTAATGGAAATTTCCAATGTAAACTCTGTCCCCAAGTCACTGCATATACTACTTCTCCTTACCAAGAATAATAAATATAGGAAAAATAAGTAAAACATTTCAATTCAAATCTTTGTTTTTTTTGTTGTTTGGCAAATAGTTGTAATCATAAAGAAAAAAGCTTAATCCAGCTTTTTATTATTGCTACATCCAACTTCAAATACTCTTTGCTAAAGTATTTTTATTTTTAAGAAAAAAAATCATTTTTTTTATGAGCTTCTCCAATTTAAGTGAAGTTTTGTCTCATTTAGCCATTCATCCTTATCTTCCCCAAACTATACATTGGATTTATTTATTACCTGCTTTCTATAATGCTGATGTATTATCATTTATATATACTGTATATATATATATATATATATATATATATATATATATATATATATATATATATATATATACAGGTGGCCCTCGTTTTACAACGGTTCAATTTACACCGTTTCAGAATAACAACCTTTTTTCCAGTCACGTGACTGCTATTGAAAAGCATTGAGAAGCAGTGCATTTATTAAAATAGCCAGTAGGTGGAGCTGTCCGCTTGTGTTGCAGCAAAGCCAAGCAAGCTGAAATTAATCAGTTTAACCAGACCTGAGCTATTGAGCAGATTTCAAAGGAACAAGATCTTCCTGTCTATAAATCAGTCCAGATTGGAATGCATAGAAAGAACTGTTTGCAGAAAAATGCAAGTGAAGTCTGTGTTGTGTGATTATTTTATTAGGTTTATAATGCTGTTTAGCAAATGTTTTTGTTCATTTAACTTAGTTTAATTATATATTCTGTGTTGTGTGATTATTTTATTAGGTTTATAATGCTAAAGTTTTCATTTCAAAGCTTTAAAAATAATGTATTAGGTGTTGACAATTTTGAGAGGGGCCTGGAACCTATCTCCCTCACTTCCCATTGACTTACATTATAAACTGGGTTTCAATTTACAACGGTTTCGATTTACAACCATTCCTTCTGGAACCTAACCCCGGTGTAAACTGAGGGCTACCTGTATATATATATATACAGTTGCAAGAAAAAGTGAATGTTTACATGGTGTGTTCAATAAAAACATGGCAACATTTCATTCTTTGTGTGTTATTGGTTTAAGCAGACTATTGTCTATTGTTGTGACTTAGATGATGATCAGATCACATTTTATGACCAATTTGTGCAGAAATCCATATAATTCCAAAGGGTTCACATACTTTTTCTTGCAACTGTATATATATTTATATATACATATATATTGTAATAACCGTAATAGTCCAGGAGTAGTTGAATATTAAAATAACAAGAGTATTACAGAATGCAGTAATACCTTTTTTATTGGACTAACTTTACATAGTAAAAGACAAGCTTTCGAGATTCCTCTCTTCCTCAGATCTGAAGCCATACTGATCAATATGATATAATTTGTTAATTGATATTTTGGAAAGGAGGGGATTATGGGGACAAAACAGCAGGTGTCTTCCACCTCCAGTCCTATCCCCATAGCTCCCTTCTTTCCAAGATATCAATGAACAAATTCTATCATATTGATCAGTATTGCTTCAGATCTGAGGAAGAGAGGAATCTCAAAAGCTTGTCTTTTACTATGTAATGTTAGTCCAATAAAAACGGTAATACTGCATACTGCAATACTCTTTTAATTTTGATATATATATAGATATGTATTCATCAGTTTCGTCCACTGCCGAATGCAGAAGTAGGAGGTTAATTTAAGTATTCGTCTCTTTTCAGAGCTGAATATCCTTTTGTGCAAGTGAAACACACTAAGATCTGTGCAACTGGTGAATGCACACATTTAATATATAATATCTATGAGAAGCATCTTGTTAAGCATTATTTAGAAAAGTTGTTTGTAATAATGTGGGTTGTCTATTCTGATTCAAAGGGACACTCAAGTCAAAATTAAACTTTCAGGATTCAGATAGAGAAGCAATTTTAAACAACTTTCCAATTTGCTTCCATTAACAAAATGTGCACAGTAATTTTATATTTGCACCTTTTAAATCACCAGCTCCTACGGAGCATGTGCAAGAATTCACAGAATATTCTTATCTGCATTTATGATTGGCAGATGGAATAGAAATATACATAACTTTGAAATTTGTCAAAAAATCTACTACTCATTTAAAGTTCAGACTAAGGGGCCTATTTATCAAGCTGTCAACCGCAAATACGCTGGAATTCCGCAGCGTAATTGTGGTGAGCCTGATTCTCCTTAGTTATCAAACCCTACAGACCGGCAAAAGTAGAATTTTGTGACGTAACATACGATCCGCCGGTTTCAGTCCGACACAGATCGATGTTTACGTCACTACAGATGTTCCAAATGCAAATTCGCCACTATCTGACTACTTTTGCTAGTTATCAAATAACTACCAGGTACGCTCGCCACTATTCCGGCCCAGCGTACCTGCTTTTCAATCCGCCGCCATGGAGGCGGCGGATGCCGTAGGAATCAATGGGAGTCTGGAAGCAGCGAAAGCTCATGTTCACTGCTGCCCGATATCCCATTGATTCGTATGGGAGAATAAAAGTTATGTTTACACCTAACACCATCACATGTACCCCGAGTCTAAACACCCCTAATCTGCCGCCACCGCCGCCATCTACATTATACTTATTAACCCGTAATCTGCCACCCCCTACACCGCCACCACCTACATTATGTTATTAACCCCTATCCCGCCGCTCCCGGAGCCCACCGCAACTAAATAAAGTTATTAACCCCTAAACCGCCAGCCCCCCACATCGCCATAAGCTATATTAACCTATTAACCCCTAAACCTAACAACCCACTAACTTTATATTAAATTTTAACTCATCCCTATCTTATAATAAATTTAAACTTACCTTTAAAATTACATTAAACAATATTAAACTAATAATTAACCTACCCTAACTATTATAATAAAATTATATTAAACTATATTAAATTAATAATTAACCTACCCTAACTTTTATAATACAATTACATTAAACTATATTAAATTAATAATTAATCTACCCTAACTGTTATACTAAAATTACATTAAACTACAAATATACGGCTAGATTTAGAGTTTGGCGGCCAAAGGGGTGCGTTAGCTACGCATGCTTTTTTTCTTCCGCACCTTTTAAATACCGCTGGTATTTAGAGTTCACAGAATGGCTGGGTTTTCATTGCGTTAGGCTCCAAAAAGGGAGCGTAGAGCATAATTTAACGCCACTGCAACTCTAGATACCAGCGGTGCTTACGGACGCGGCCAGCTTCAAAAACGTGCTCGTGCACGATTCCCCCATAGAAAACAATGGGACAGTTTGAGCTGAAAAAAAACCTAACACCTGCAAAAAAGCCGCGTTCAGCTCCTAACGCAGCCCCATTGTTTTCTATGGGGAAACACTTCCTACGTCTGCACCTAACACTCTAACATGTACCCTGAGTCTAAACACCCCTAACCTTACACTTATTAACCCCTAATCTGCTGCCCCCGCTATCGCTGACACCTGCATATTTTTTTTAACCCCTAATCTGCCGCTCCGTAAACCGCCGCTACCTACATTATCCCTGTGTACCCCTAATCTGCTGCCCCTAACACCGCCGACCCCTATATTATATTTATTAACCCCTAATCTGCCCCCCACAACGTCGCCTCCACCTGCCTACACTTATTAACCCCTAATCTGCCAAGCGGACCCCACCGCTACTATAATAAAGTTATTAACCCCTAATCCGCCTCATTCCCGCCTCAATAACCCTATAATAAATAGTATTAACCCCTAATCTGCTCTCCCTAACATCGCCGACACCTAACTTCAATTATTAACCCCTAATCTGCCGACCGAATCTCGCCGCTACTGTAATAAATGGATTAATCCCTAAAGCTAAGTCTAAACCTAACACTAACACCCCCCTAAGTTAAATATAATTTTTATCTAACGAAATAAATTAACTCTTATTAAATAAATTATTCCTATTTAAAGCTTAATACTTACCTGTAAAATAAACCCTAATATAGCTACAATATAAATTATAATTATATTATAGCTATTTTAGGATTAATATTTATTTTACAGGCAACTTTGTATTTATTTTAACCAGGTACAATAGCTATTAAATAGTTAATAACTATTTAATAGCTAAAATAGTTAAAATAATTACAAAATTACCTATAAAATAAATCCTAACCTAAGTTACAATTAAACCTAACACTACACTATCAATAAATTAATTAAATACTATACCTACAATTATCTATAATTAAACCTAACACTACACTATCAATAAATTAATTAAATAAAATACCTACAAATAAATACAATTAAATAAACTAACTAAAGTACAAAAAATAAAAAAGAACTAAGTTACAAAAAATAAAAAAATATTTACAAACATTAGAAAAATATTACAACAATTTTAAACTAATTACACCTACTCTAAGCCCCCTAATAAAATAACAAAGACCCCCAAAATAAAAAAATGCCCTACCCTATTCTAAATTAAAAAAGTTCAAAGCTCTTTTACCTTACCAGCCCTGAAAAGGGCCCTTTGCGGGGCATGCCCCAAAGAATTCAGCTCTTTTTGCCTGTAAAAAAAACACATACAATACCCCCCCAACATTACAACCCACCACCCACATACCCCTAATCTAACCCAAACCCCCCTTAAATAAACCTAACACTAAGCCCCTGAAGATCTCCCTACCTTGTCTTCACCTCACCGGGTCCCGATCTGTCCAGAAGAGGGTCCGAAGTCTTGATCCAAGCCCAAGCGGGGGGCTAACGAGTGACGTCCATCCTCGGGCTGAAGCCTGGATCCAAGCAGCGGCTGAAGAACTCCATCATCGGGTTGAAGTCGGAAGTCCATCATCGGGATGAAGTCTTCTATCAAAATGCATCTTGAATCTTCTTTCTTCCTGAGCGGAGCCATCTTCTTCCAAGCCGACGCGGAACATCCTCTTCAACCGACGCCTACTCGCCGAATGACGGTTCCTTTAAATGACGTCATCCAAGATGGCGTCCCTCGAATTCCGATTGGCTGATAGGATTCTATCAGCCAATCGGAATTAAGGTAGGAATATTCTGATTGGCTGATGGAATCAGCCAATCAGATTCAAGTTCAATCCGATTGGCTGATCCAATCAGCCAATCAGATTGAGCTCGCATTCTGTTGGCTGATCGGAACAGCCAATAGAATGCGAGCTCAATCTGATTGGCTGATTGGATCAGCCAATCGGATTGAACTTGAATCTGATTGGCTGATTCCATCAGCCAATCAAAATATTCCTACCTTAATTCCGATTGGCTGATAGAATCCTATCAGCCAATCGGAATTCGAGGGACGCCATCTTGGATGACGTCATTTAAAGGAACCGTCATTCGGCGAGTAGGCGTCGGTTGAAGAGGATGTTCCGCGTCGGCTTGGAAGAAGATGGCTCCGCTCCGGAAGAAAGAAGATTGAAGATGCGGCTTGATAGAAGACTTCATCCCGATGATGGACTTCCGACTTCAGCCCGATGATGGAGTTCTTCAGCCGCCGCTTGGATCCAGACTTCAGCCCGAGGATGGACGTCACTCATCAGCCCCCGGCTTGAGCTTGGATCAAGACTTCGGACCCTCTTCTGGACAGATCGGGACCCGGTGAGGTGAAGACAAGGTAGGGAGATCTTCAGGGGCTTAGTGTTAGGTTTATTTAAGGGGGGTTTGGGTTAGATTAGGGGTATGTGGGTGGTGGGTTGTAATGTTGGGGGGGGTATTGTATGTGTTTTTTTTACAGGCAAAAGAACTGAATTCTTTGGGGCATGCCCCGCAAAGGGCCCTTTTCAGGGCTGGTAAGGTAAAAGAGCTTTGAACTTTTTTAATTTAGAATAGGGTAGGGCATTTTTTATTTTGGGGGTCTTTGTTATTTTATTAGGGGGCTTAGAGTAGCTGTAATTAGTTTAAAATTGTTGTAATATTTTTCTAATGTTTGTAAATATTTTGTTATTTTTTGTAACTTAGTTTTTTTTTATTTTTTGTACTTTAGTTAGTTTATTTAATTGTATTTATTTGTTGGTATTGTATTTAATTAATTTATTGATAGTGTAGTGTTAGGTTTAATTGTAGATAATTGTAGGTATTTTATTTAATTAATTTATTGATAGTGTAGTGTTAGGTTTAATTATAGATAATTGTAGGTATTGTATTTAATTAATTTATTGATAGTGTAGTGTTAGGTTTAATTGTAACTTAGGTTAGGATTTATTTTATAGGTAATTTTGTAATTATTTTAACTATTTTAGCTATTAAATAGTTATTAACTATTTAATAGCTATTGTACCTGGTTAAAATAAATACAAAGTTGCCTGTAAAATAAATATTAATCCTAAAATAGCTACAATATAATTATAATTTATATTGTAGCTATATTAGGGTTTATTTTACAGGTAAGTATTTAGCTTTAAATAGGAATAATTTATTTAATAAGAGTTAATTTATTTTGTTAGAATAAAATTATATTTAACTTAGGGGGGTGTTAGGGTTAGGGTTAGACTTAGCTTTAGGGGTTAAAAAATTTATTAGAGTAGCGGTGAGCTCCGATCGGCAGATTAGGGGTTAATACTTGAAGTTAGGTGTCGGCGATTTTAGGGAGGGCAGATTAGGGGTTAATACTATTTATTATAGGGTTATTGAGGCGGGAGTGAGGCGGATTAGGGGTTAATAACTTTATTATAGTAGCGGTGCGGTCCGCTCGGCAGATTAGGGGTTAATAAGTGTAGGCAGGTGGAGGCGACGGTGAGGGGGGCAGATTAGGGGTTAAAAAATATAATATAGGGGTCGGCGGTGTTAGGGGCAGCAGATTAGGGGTTCATAGGGATAATGTAGGTGGCAGCGGTGTGCGGTCGGCAGATTAGGGGTTAAAAAATTTTAATAGAGTGGCGGCGATGTGGGGTGACCTCAGTTTAGGGGTACATAGGTAGTTTATGGGTGTTAGTGTACTTTAGAGCACAGTAGTTAAGAGCTTTATAAACCGGCGTTAGCCCAGAAAGCTCTTAACTACTGACTTTTTTCTGCGGCTGGAGTTTTGTCGTTAGATTTCTAACGCTCACTTCAGACACGACTCTAAATACCGGCGTTAGAAAGATCCCATTGAAAAGATAGGATACGCAATTGACGTAAGGGGATCTGCGGTATGGAAAAGTTGCGGCTGGAAAGTGAGCGTTAGACCCTTTAATGACTGGCTCCAAATATCAGAGGGCGGTAAAAACTAGCGTTAGGAGCCTCTAACGCTGGTTTTGACGGCTACCGCCCAACTCTAAATCTAGGCCTAAATTAACTATATTATATATTTAAACACCTAACCCTACTCAAATAATTTAAATCTACACTAAAAAATTACTAAGTTACAAAAAACTAACAACTAAGTTACAAAAAATAACAAACACTAAGTTACACAAAAAAATAAACACTAAGTTACAAAAAATAAAAAAGAAATTATCAAAGATTTAAACTAATTACACCTAATCTAAGGGCCCTATGAAAATAAAAAAGCCCCCCCAAAATAAAAAAACCCTAGCCTTCAATAAACTACAAATAGCCCTTAAAAGGGCCTTTTGCTGGGAATTGCCCCAAAGAAATCAGCTCTTTTACCTGTAAAAAAAATAAAAAATACAAATACCCCCCAACAGTAAAACCCACCACCCACACAACCAACCCCCCAAATAAAAACCTAACTAAAAAAACCTAAGCTCCCCATTGCCCTGAAAAGGGTATTTGGATGGGCATTGCCCTTAAAAAGGCATTTAGCTCTAATGCAGCCCAAACCCTAATCTAAAACTAAAACCCACCCAATACACCCTTAACAAATCCTAACACTAACCCCTGAAGATCGACTTACAGTTTTGAAGATCTGACATCCATCCTCCAAGAAGCCGGCAGAAGTCTTCATCCAAGCGGCCGAAGTCTTCATCCAAGCCCACAGAAGTCTTCACCCAGACGACATCTTCTATCTTCATCCATCCGGCGCGGAGCGGCTCCATCTTCCAGATATCCGACGGAGAGCATCCTCTTCTTACAACGTCTTCTTCGGAATGAAGGTTCCTTTAAATGACGTCATCCAAGATGGCGTCCCTTACATTCCGATTGACTGATAGAATTCTATCAGCCAATCAAAATTAAGGTTAAAAAAATCCTATTGGCTGTTGCAATCAGCCAATAGGATTGAGCTTTCATCCTATTGGCTGATCCAATCCGGCGAATGCAGCACAGTTGATGGGTTGATAAATAGGCCCCTAAGAGGCCTATTTATCATATGTCTGTGCGGATCAGGTCCGACAGACATCGCTGAATGCGGAGAGCAATACGCTCTCCGTATTCAGCATTGCACCAGCAGCTCTTGTGAGCTGCTGGTGCAACACCACCCCCTGCAGACGGGGGGTGTCAATCAACCTGATCGTACTCGATCGGGTTGAATTCCGGCGATTCCTGTCCGCCTCATCAGAGCAGGCGGACAGGGTTATGGAGCAGCGGTCTTTAGACCGCTGCTTCATAACTGGTGTTTCTGGCGAGCCTGCAGGCTCACCAGAAACACAGGGCCTCAAGCTCCATTCGGAGCTTGATAGATAGGCCTCTCTGGGCTATTGCATTGTCTTTTATAACATACTAGTCGTAAAGCCAGTGTACACGGGCCATTTTCTGCAGTGCAGCAGTCCCACCCGCACGCACTCCAGCCTTTTCATGCCCTTTTCCGTCTGTCCATGCCCACCACGCCAGCTCCCGTCTGACCACACCCCTGCCACGCCCACTTCCACCCGGGTCATGCCCCCACCACGAGCGCTCATACCCAGCCACGCCCCCATCACACCCACTCCCGTCTATCCTCTCTGCTCTCTGATCCTTCGTTACAGTGTCAACAGCCAGGTATGATTGTACTCACGCAGTCTCTACTGCGCATAACGGCTTCGGACAAACACACCTGGCCTTTTATTATATAGGATTTGTTGATTATGCAAATCTACTGTATTTACTGGTCCTTTAAATCACAATTTTATAATCTTATTAAATTATTTTGAGTCATTTATTAGTACTTGACTTTAGCATACACATTAACTTTTAACAATTGCACAAATTAACTTTTTAACTCTTATGAATTACAGTTTATTGGATTTACAGATTTTAACACTAATTATATTATCTCCTGTACTATGACCTCAAATACATTTGGATATATCAGCAATACTAATTTAAACGTAATACAATGTTTCCTCTTAGTTGTCTAATAGTTGCAGTGTAGCATGAACTGTCCCAAATCGAGATGACCACATAGCAGAAACTACTTTTAAGCAGACCTATTGAGAGTGATGCTTGTTATTGAATATCTGATTGGATAGACATTGCAATGAAGAGAAATTAAAAGTGAAAATATCATGTTTCTGATTATAGGGCATTGAAGGCTTGTCTGGTATCCCAGGAAACAGAGGTGACCATGGAAAAGATGTAAGTGTATAGAAAATGCATGTCCTTTAATTATTTATTAATGACATTTTCTAAAGATTTCTTCTGTTTTTATTATTAAATTACAGGGATTTGTTGGTGTACAAGGGAGAGAAGGTGACATTGGAAAAATAGGATTAAAGGTATTTTTTGTTAGAGCAGCAATGCTGAAGTTATAGCCACATATACATGAGGGTCTATATGCACTTACATATCTGTAACAACTCAATAAATAATAAATAGAGCTCTTGCACTGATTATGATGTTTTTTTTTCTTTTTTTTTTAAAACAAAATGGGAAGTCTCCTGGCCATATATGTATAAGCAGAGCTAAGTCAATTAGCAGATTGATGTCTTGAACTATTGTGATGTCAGGAAATTATGAAGTGTCTAGCCATGTACTGCTCATGACTATGGATATCTGTTTTTGGACCATTGTTCATTTTCAGTGATCTTCTGTGAACCCCTATGAGATAACACTGTATTTTGTCAAAATCCTTTCTGTAAACTATTGAATTGACTCAAGGTCTATTTTATGTACCTCTAAAAATACATGAAGTCTTTCTGTGCATGATTTCTCCATGTTAGAAATGATCACACAAATACTGTCCAAGTCGTCCTCTATCTATTGTGTGCACGGCACTTAGAATAATATATACAGCAAGTTGCAAAACTTCAGCTAAATATAATAACAATAACTCATTAAAATAGCTGCACAAGTGAATAAATGGACAAATATACCCTAGATGCCACTAATAAAATACTAGAGATAATCATATTTAGGATGATTTGCATATTAAATCTCTAATGTACCATTGTTCTGTATGAGTGTACCCAAATAATAGTAATAAATACATAAACATCTTCATGTGTACCCATATAATAGCAATACATAGACATACAAGGTATGTACATTAATAAATAATAAAGAGATAGCAAAATAATTGGCAACGTGAAGGAATGGAAGAGTTGGCATTAGATTAACAAATAATAAGAGTCCTCTGTAGTACCTTTTATGATATGTTAAACAGCTGTTGAATGAATACCATATCTTGCATTTGTAGGGAGACAAAGGAGATCCAGGACCACAAGGCCCATCAGGAATTGAAGGCACCGTGGTATGTTTCATACATGTATATATTTTATATATATTAAAACATAAACGCAATCACCAAAAAAATCCAAAAATGTCTACAGCAGTTGTGGACAATCCCAGACCTAAAAGGAAGAAAAGGAAACCCACGTCAAGCTCAAAATCTGAAGAAATAAAAATGTTCTATTGAACTTGATGGCAGATTAAACACTGTGAAATTTGTTACTTTAGTAACTGCTTTATAACTATACCTAATTATCCTCTGCAAAGGTGATAAGACAATAGGCTTCATACAGCCTAGGTTACAGCATTCCCATTACTTTATAAAGACTGAGGGCCTGATGATCAAAGATTCTGCTGCTTGTAGAAAAATTGTAGTGCAGGCTTCACAAGGGATGAACTCACTGAATGCTCAAAGAAAAAGGGTGTAATCTCCAGCACTGTGAGCTCTTTCTAATTTATATTTCTGTAGGTTAGACAAACCCAGTGCAATATAGCACTGCAGCAGGATATAAGAGTTTATTTACACTAACACTTTGTGCATTTATTTTATATTACTTTACACTTCAGATTGGGTCTTTTCAATATTATTACATTTAAGCTTTGCATTTTTTATTTGATATCTTAATACATTTTTATTTAAATTCAGCAGTGATTTTACAAACTTTAATTAAGATTTGAAAGTTTCTGTGGTACTTTAACAAATTAACGGCTAGATTGCGAGTTTTGCGTTATGAGGGGTGCGGTACTAACTTGCACGTTATTGTCACTGCTCACTTACCTACAGCGCTGGTATTACAGGTTTTCATAAATCCGGCGTTATTAGGCAAGAAGTGAGCCTAGAGCAAAATTGAGCTGCATACCGCACTCCTATACCAGCGCTGCTTAAGTCAGCGGTGAACTGGTTTAACGTGCTTGTGCACGATTTCCCCATATACATCAATGGGGAGAGCTGTCTGAAAAAAAGTCTAACACCTGCAAAAAAGCAGCGTAAAGCTCCGTAACGCAGCCCCATTGATTCCTATGGGGAAACTAAATTTATGTTTACACGTAACACCCTAACATAAACCCTGAGTCTAAACACCCCTAATCTAACACTTATTAACCCTAATCTGCCACCCCCAACGTCGCCGCCACTATACTATATTTATTAACCCCTAAATCTAAGTCTAACCCTAACCCTTACACCCCCTAACTTAAATATAATTAAATTAAATCTAAATCAAACCTACTATTAATAACTAAATCATTCCTATTTAAAACTAAATACTTACCTGTAAAATAAACCCTAAGCTAGCTACAATATAACTAATAGTTACATTGTATCTAGCTTAGGGTTTATTTTTATTTACAGGCAAGTTTGTATTTATTTTAACTAGGTAGAATAGTTACTAAATAGTTATTAACTATTTAATAAATACCTAGCTAAAATAAATACAAATTGACCTGAAAAATAAAACCTAACCTGTCTTACACTAACACCTAACCTAACCCTACAATTAAATAAATGCCCTAAATTAAATACAATTAACTAAATTCAATACAATTAGCTCAATTACAAAAAAACAAACACTAAATTACAGAAAATAAAAAACAAATTACAAGATCTTTAAACTAATTACACCTAATCTAATAGCCCTATCAAAATAAAAAAAGCCCACCCAAAATAAAAAAACAAGCCTAAATTAAACTACCAATAGCCCTTAAAAGGGCCTTTTGTTTGGCATTGCCCCAAAGAAATCAGCTCTTTTACTTGTCAAAAAAAATACAAACAACCCCCCAACAGTAAAACCCACCACCCACACAACCGAACCCCCCAAATAACACCCTAACTAAAAAACCTAAGCTCCCCATTGCCCTGAAAAGGGCATTTGGATGGGCATTGCCCTTAAAAGAGCATTTAGCTCTATTGCTGCCCAAACTCTAATCTAAAACTAAAACCCACCCAATAAACCCTTAAAAAATCCTAACACTAACCCCTGAAGATCCACTTACAGTTTTGAAGAGCCGACATCCATCCTCAACGAAGCTGGGAGAAGTCTTCATCCAAGCGGCAAGATGTCCTTGACGAAGCCGGCAGAAGATCTTCTATCTTCATCCTTCCGACGTGGAGCGGCTCCATCTTCAAGACATACGGCACGGAGCATCCTCTTCAATAGACGGCTTCTTCTACAATGAAGGTTCCTTTAAATTATGTCATCCAAGATGGCGTCCCTTAGATTCCGATTGGCTGATAGAATTCTATCCTATTGGCTGATCCAATCAGCCAATAGGATTGAGCTTGCATTCTATTGGCTGTTCCAATCAGCCAATAGAATGTGAGCTCAATCCTATTGGCTGATTGCATCAGCCAATAGTATTTTTTCAACCTTAATTCCGATTGGCTGATTTAGCCAATCGGAATCTAAGGGACGCCATCTTGGATGACGTCATTTAAAGGAACCTTCATTATAGAAGAAGCCGTCGATTAAAGAGGATGCTCCGCGATCGATGGCTCAATATCAATAGAGGGCTTCTTCTACAATGAAGGTTCCTTTAAATTATGTCATCCAAGATGGCGTCCCTTAGATTCCGATTGGCTGATAGAATTCTATCCTATTGGCTGATCCAATCAGCCAATAGGATTGAGCTCGCATTCTATTGGCTTTTCCAATCAGCCAATAGAATGCGAGCTCAATCCTATTGGCTGATTGCATCAGCCAATAGGATTTTTTCAACCTTAATTCCGATTGGCTGATTTAGCCAATCGGAATCTAAGGGACGCCATCTTGGATGACGTCATTTAAAGGAACCTTCATTATAGAAGAAGCCGTCGATTAAAGAGGATGCTCCGCGATCGATGGCTTTGTTGAGGATGGATGTCGGCTGTTCAAAACTGTAAATGGATCTTCAGGGGTTAGTGTTAGGATTTTTTAAAAGTTTATTGGGTGGTTTTTATTTTTAGATTTGGGGTTTGGGCTGCAATAGAGCTAAATGCCCTTTTAAGGACAATGCCCATCCAAATGCCCTTTTCAGGGCAATGGGGAGCTTAGGTTTTTTTAGTTAGGGTTTTATTTGGGGGGTTGGTTGTGTGGGTGGTGGGTTTTACTGTTGGGGGTTGTTTGTATTTTTTTTGACAGGTAAAAGAGCTGATTTCTTTGGGGCAATGCCTCACAAAAGGCCCTTTTAAGGGCTATTGGTAGTTTAGTTTAGGCTAGAGTTTTTTTTATTTTGGGTGGGCTTTTTTATTTTGATAGGGCTATTAGATTAGGTGTAATTAGTTTAAAGATCTTGTAATTTGTTTTTTATTTTCTGTAATTTAGTGTTTTTTTTAATTTAATTTAGCTAATCGTATTCAATTTAGTTAATTGTATTTAATTTAGGGAATTTATTTAACCCTTTCGTGACAGGGTTAAAGTGTCTACATCGGAACACCTGTTCCGATGTAGACAAATTGAAACTACGCGATCGTGCATACGATCGCGAGATTTCAATTATTGGATCGCATCTGGGGGGCGTCCCTACAACCCTAGGAACGCCCTCCAGACCGCGATCAAGTCCTTGAAGCGCAGAAGGCTTCAGGACAGCCGTTTGATATGACGTTCTATTCCGTCATAACGGCTTTAAAGCCCAGTGTAAATATGACGGAATAGAACGGCATAACGGCGTTAAAAGGTTAATTGTAGGGTTAGGTTAGGTTTTATTGTAAGACAGGTTAGGTTTTATTTTACAGGTCAATTTGTATTTATTTTAGCGAGGCAGTTATTAAATAGTTAATAACTATTTAGTAACTATTCTACCTAGTTAAAATAAATACAAACTTTCCTGTAAAATAAAAATAAACCCTAAGATAGCTACAATGTAACTGTACAGGTAAGTATTTAGTTTTAAATAGGAATTATTTAGTTGTTAATAGTAGGTTTTCTTTAGATTTATTTTAATTATATTTAAGTTAGGGGGTGTTAGGGTTAGATAAATTTAATAAATTTAATATAGTGGCGGCGACGCTGGCGGCGGAAGATTAGGGGTTAATAAATGTAGGTAGGTGGCGGCGATGTTAGGGGTGGCAGATTAGGGGTTAATAATATTTAACTAGTGTTTGTGAGGCGGGAGTGCGGCGGTTTAGGGGTTAATATGTTTATTATAGTGGCGGCGATGTCCGGAGCGGCAGATTAGGGGTTAATAATTTTATTTTAGTGTTTGCGATGCGGGAGGGCATCGGTTTAGGGGTTAATAGGTAGTTTATGGGTGTTAGTGTACTTTTTAGCACTTTAGTTATGAGTTTTATGCTACAGTTTTGTACCGTAAAACTCATAACTACTGACTTTAGAATGCGGTACGAATCTTGACGGGATAGGGTGTACCGCTCACTTTTTGACCTCCCAGGACAAGCTTGTATTGCTATGGAAGTCCCATTGAAAAAAGACTATACGCAATTTGCGTAAGTTGATTTGTGGTAAGGCCAAAAAAGTGTGCGGTGCCCCTAAATCTGCAAGACTCATAATACCAGTGGTAGTGACAAAGCAGTGTTATGCGGCTTAATGCTGCTTTTTTACTCATAACGCAAGACTCGTAATCTAGCCGTAAGATCATACTTTTTATATTTCTGTGTATCTTTTACAATTTACCGTATTTTCTCTATTGTAAAATAAAACACAGCTTCAGGGAAGTTCCCAGGGAATGTATGAAGTACTCCCACAAGTCTTGTGAAATGATTTAAGCATTTTAAACAAGCTGGCCTCACTGATTTTTCTCATCTGCTGTATGCAGGTGAAGTTTGCTCAAAGTTCCCAATACACTTATTAAACTGACAGAACGGTAATATATACTAATTGGCAAAAGCAAGTTAATTGAAGTGAAAACATTTTAATTTAATTTGTAATTGATGCAAACTGAGTCTTTATATTAGCCCCAGGTGTTCCTCGGTTACCTTCTATCTCCCTGTAAAATGTTGTATCCCAGAGAGCTTTATTACTTTCTATGGAAGGCATCTATCATTTCTCTGGGACTCCCATGTTCCACCTTTCTTCTTGTAGAATTCAGTGAGGCCAGCCCCTGTGAAGTCTGCACTATAATTTCTCTTTAATCTAGAGAATCTTTGCTTATCGGGCCCATAGAAAGTAATGAAGCTCTCTAAGAAATTGAAGCTGTCAGTTTTATTTTAAATAGAAGAAAAAAAATCAGCAGTGATTTTTACAAACTCTGATTGTGATTTGAAAGTTTCTGTGGTAATTAACAAATTAGGATTTTAATTTTTTATATTTCTGTATATCTTTTACAATTTACTGTATTTTCTCTATTGTAAAATAAAACACAGCTTCAGAAAGTTGGAGAGATAGGGGATTCCCTGGGCTGAACAGGGAAGTTCCCAGGGAATATCTGAAGCACTTTCACAAGTCTTGTAAAATGCTGTAAGCATTTTAAACAAGCTGGTCTCACTGATTTTTCTCACCTGCTGTATGCAGATGAAGTTTGCTCAAAGTTCCCAATACACTTATTGAACTGAAAGAACGGTAATATCTACCAAACTATTGGTAAAAGCAAGTTAATTATAGTAAAAACATTTCAATTTAATTTGTAATTGATACAAACTGAGCCTTTATGTGAAATTTTGTATCCCAGAAAACTTCATTTCTTTTTATGCAAGGCATCTCTCATTTCTTTGGGACTTCCATGTTCTGCCCTTTTCTTGTAGAATTCAGTGAGGTCAGCCCCGGTAATGTCTGCACTATAATTTCTCTCCAATCTAGAGAATCTTTGCTTATTGGGCCCATAGAAAGTAATGAAGATCTCTGAGAAATTGAAGCTGTCAGTTTTTTAGTTTTATTTTAAATAGAAGAATAAAATCAGCAGTGATTTTACAAACTCAGATTGTAATTTGAATGTTTCTGTGATACTTTAACAAATTAGGATTTTACTTTTTATATTTCTGTATATCTTTTACAATTTACTGTATTATCTCTATTGTAAAATAGAATACAACTTTAGAAAGTTGGAGGGATAGGGGATTCCCTGGGCTGAACAAGGAAGTTCCCAGGGAATGTCTGAAGCACTCTCACAAGTCTTGTGAAATGCTGTAAGCAATTAAAACAAGCTGGTCTAACTGATGTTTCTCACCTGCTGTATGCAGGTGAAGTTTGCTCAAAGTTCCCAATACACTTATTAAACTTTCAGAACAGTAATATATACCAAACTATTGGCAAAACCAAGTTAAATTGTATTGAGAACATTTCAATTTAATTTGTAATTGATGCAAACTGAACATTTATAATCAACCCCAGGTGTTGCTTAGTTATCTTCTATCTCCACTGTGATATTTTGTATTGCTTTGTTACTTTCTATGGAAGGCATCTCTCATCTCTGTGGGACTTCCATGTTCCTCCCTTTTTCTTGTAGAATTCAGAGAGGTCAGCCCCTGTAAAGGCTGCACTATAATTTCTCTCCAATCTAGAGAATCTTTGCTTATCGGGCCCATAAAAAGTAATGAAGCTCTCTGGGAAATTAAAGCTGTCAGTTTTGTAGTTTTATTTTAAATAGAAGAAATACAAAGTGCAATGTAATTTGTAAAATATACACATAAATATGATGAAGTATGATACTAATTTGTTAAAGTTACACAGAAAACGTGAAAGCATAATAAGAATTTGTAAAAGCCCAATCCTTAATACACTGCTGTTTACAAAATAAAATACAATATAAAAAGTGAAAAATTTAAATGTAATTTAACTTAAAGGGACACTGTACCCAAAAAATTATTTCGTGATTCAGATTGAGCATGAAATTTTAAGCAACTTTCTAATTTACTCCTATTATCAAATGTTCTTCATTCTCTTGGTATCTTTATTTGAAATGCAAGAATGTAAGTTTAGATGCCGGCCCATTTTTGGTGAGCAACCTGGGTTGTCCTTGCTGATTGGTGGATAAATTCATCCACCAATAAAAAAAAGTGCTGTCCGGAGTTCTGAACCCCAAAAAAAAAGCTTAGATGCCTTCTTTTTCAAATAAAGATAGCAAGAGAACTAAGAAAAATTGATAATAGGAGTAAATTAGAAAGTTGCTTAAAATTGCACACTCTATCTGAATTACAAAAGAAATTTTTTGGGTTCAGTGTCCCTTTAATCTGAAGTATAAAGTAATATAAAATACAAAGCACAAAGTGTAAATGCAGCAGAACTATATTGCACTGGGCTTGTCCCTCCTTTTCATACAGAAATGCAGGGAATGCCCCTTGGAGAAGTTTAGCAAAATCTGCCGTTTAAGAATTTCACTAAATACCAAGCAATCCCTCTCTATATGAGAGACATGGCAAACCCCAGATGTACATTTCGGCCTAGTATGGGCCTCGTCACTGAGGTGCAGCCATATCCCTTTAGGCAAATTAAGCAATGAGTACACAACTTTATTCCTGCCATCACCCTTAACATATTTGTAAATATTACATTAGATTTTTTTGGTGCTATGTCACATTATTATATAGGTTTTTATTTGTTCACTATTACAGGGACCAAAGGGTGCAAGGGGGGATTCCGGGATACCTGGAAAACCAGGACCTCAAGGAGTCAAAGGACCAAAGGCAAGTTAAAAACGACTAGAAGCTTTTAGTATTGGCCTGTACATTGCATGCCAGCCATTTTATGTAACACCCTGCTCTAGTAAATATAATCAGTTGTTATACCGTTAAATAAATATCCCAACAGAAATAATGTAGAATTAAACCAAAATTATATATATATATAAATCAATTGTTATGGCAGTATGGATGTTTTTCTTATATTTTTGCTAAAATGTATTTCATAATATATTTTTTCCATTTTTAACAGGGGTCACAAGGGCACACTGGAGATGATGGTGTAAAGGTAAATCCACAATCATATTTTTACACAAATGTCAGTCTCCATAAAATAAATGTATTAAACCCCAGTGGTTGTGTACATGTGCATACAAGAATTATTTGAATTTCATGTTATTTCAGTTAATCCATAAACACAATGCAAACCATCTTAAAGTTTTTTTTTTCAGTTGGTAAGCCTAGGAGCTGTGGATCGCTGAAGAGTTGGCCACTCCATATTTTAAAAACTAGTTTAGCCGATTTATTTATTGTTTTACTAAATAAATAAACTAACTAAAAACCACAGTGATATATTAATGATTTAGGGCTAGATTACAAGTGGATCTCAAGCAGTTACACACAAGCGAAAAGGTT
Source organism: Bombina bombina (assembly GCF_027579735.1). Lineage (NCBI taxonomy): Eukaryota > Metazoa > Chordata > Amphibia > Anura > Bombinatoridae > Bombina > Bombina bombina. Next base: position 702,849,775 of record NC_069503.1, read on the forward strand.
TTTTTTATCACGGGTGTTAGCTTGCGTTGGTTTACTGCTCGTAGTACAAGTTGAAAGTAAACGTGATTACTTCAGCGCAATTTAAGTTAACACACATCAGGATAACTTGTCCTCAGAGCTATGGTTAACTATTTCGCAAAACAAAAAAGTGTTCAAAACACATCAAAAATACATTACAAAGTACAATTACACTCATAATAACATCTAATAAAAATATTTAAAAAAATTGTACAAAAAAGTTATAAAAGCTCATATGCTGCAAAGGGCTTTAACATAGAGATACATACATACATACATACATACACATGTCTAAATATGTTTATATGTGCTGTGTACAGATGTATTTATATGTGTATATATGTGTTTATAAACATATAAACACATACATACATATGTACACATAAGACATATATATATATATATATATATATATATATATATATATATATATATATATATATATATATATATATATATATATATATATATATATATATCAAGCGAAAAAACTGATATCCAGGCTGCAGTTAAAAACCAATGTCTTTATTAAGTTCCACTTGGGATAAAAATGCAATGAGAAAAAAGGGGGGATCCAGCATAACAGTGTTACCAAAGTTATTCCGCTAACATGTTTCGGTAAAAACCGTAATCATAGCTAATTGGAAACTGGTGTGCTGGCTATTTAAAAGACAAAATCAACACTCATTGGACAAAATTAAGACCAATAGAATAGGTACACTGTTGGTCATAAAACGTAAAAGAGTGAAAGAACTAATACACCCTGACATGTTAGTACATATGTATGTACACTCACATAGCACATTACAAGATATAAGATATAAACACCAGAGTGTGTACTGCAAACAATAAAGAGGAAATAAAGAGGAAATAAACAAATGAACAAATGAATGAATGATTGAAGGCAAACATTTGGGGCATGAAATACTCTCATAGATCAAATATATACGAATGTAGAAAAATATATACAAATGTAGAAAAAGTAAAACACCTACCAAAAGTGCACAGGCCATCTAGCATATAGCAATATAGTTAAACTAATATATAATCTTACATACAAAAGCATACATGTATATATGGAGAAGATGAAGGTATATCTCTAAACATGCCTATAATATATGTATACATAGATAAAAACGTGTTATGTCGCTAAAACAATATACAGCTAGCTAAATGTGGCCTGCTGAAATGACTACAACTCAAACACAAGAAAAAAGATAGCTGTGCTATACTATAGCCCTGTTGTATTTCGCCATTGTATTTAGCATAAAAACCCTATCTGATATGAGTGTAAGACCTCAAATGCGTATCAATGTACACGGGTAGCAGTGACCCATATAGGGAAATGGAGTAATTGAAAATACAACTGCACTAATCTAATATACTCAGTAGATACCACTAGATGAGTGTAGTGTGGTGTAAGATGTAAAAAACAGTACAAATACACTGCACTAAGATATGTGTGAAAGAGATGGAATAAAAAGTGCCCTATCTTAAAGGGATGTAATTAAAATAGAGAGGAAGCGTTAAGGGTATAAAACATCAGGAAAATGCTTGGCAAGCGTGTGAGGTAATATGGATTATTTCCAATAATTAATCAAATCATATTCAGAGTTTAAACCCTCTGGTACTCTAGTACGCAATTTAAAAATCCAAAACATCTCACGCTTGCCTAGCAGTTGATTCCTGTCACCTCCTCTAGGTGGTGCCTTGACATGTTCAATAGCCTGCCATCTGAATGTGGCATTACTTTTGTTGTGAAAATTCCAAAAATGCTTAACCAAGGGGGTACTAGCTTCGCCCAGTTTGATTGTAGAAAGGTGGTTCCTGATTCTAGTGTTTACATCCGTGGTGGTGAGTCCTACATACTGTAGATGGCACTCTATACAGTAAAGTAAATAGATAACATAGGAAGATGTACAGTTTAGGCAAGATGATATCTTAAAAATCTCTCCAGTGACCTCTGACCTAAAATCATCAGAAATAATGATAAACTCACAAGGTCTACATCTCGTTTTGCCGCACCTGTACATCCCCCTATGTTGCAGCCAAGAGCTTTGTCTGTCTGGTTTCTTAGTTAAAACTTCTGAGGGGGCCAGTATATTGCCCAAAGTTCTGTTCTTCCTATAGGAGCAACGTAAGCCTCCCTCTACACAACTAACAAGGCTGTCATCTGCAGAAAGTAGACTGAAATGTTTTTTGACAATCTTACATATTTCTCTGAAGTCAGTACTGAAATCCGTCACAAATGTTACTTTGTGTGGGGTATTAATGTCCACACCAGTCTTGGTACAATTGGATCTATTTAAAAGGGACTGCCGATCCAAAAGGTCGACCTGTCTCTGAGCTCTATCTACCAGATGCCCAGGGTATCCTCTTTCTCTGAGTCTTTTTTGCATGTCTCTACTTTGGACTTTATAGTGATCGCTATTGCTGCAGTTCCGTTTGACCCTTATGAGCTGTCCCTTGGCTACTGCCATAGGGACATGTGCGGGGTGGCAGCTCTTTGCATGTAGCAATGTGTTTTTCGATATAGGTTTCCTATACATATTGCTTATAATCTTTCCATCATCCCCTGCAGTCAAAGTAAGGTCTAAGTAGTTAATGATTCTAGAATTCGTCTCAAATGTAAAACTCAGGCCAACATCGTTGGAATTTAGAAGACCTACGAATTCAGACAAAGAATCCTCAGATCCCTGCCATATGAGGAGCAGATCGTCAATGTACCGCCTATAAAAGGCGATACTGTGTCTGTGTGTATTCCTATCTCCATAGATGTGGGACAGCTCCCACCAACCCATAAAGATGTTGGCATATGAGGGCGCAAATTTGGCCCCCATAGCTGTCCCACATCTCTGGAGATAGTATTGCTCCCCAAAACGGAAATAGTTGTGTGTCAAGGCAAAACTAGTTGCCCTTACCACATACTTCACCAAATCAATATATATATATAAATAAATGCATTGGAGCAGTTAATTAGATGAAAACCTAAAAACATACTTATACAATATTCATTTTGATAAAGTGTTATACTATGTATTTACTGTAAATATTTCACATTCCAATATTCTGCACATAGCAGAATATGTTCTATGTATTTATAAATAGATATTCATATATATCTGTATATATCTATACCTATATATAATCATATAGGTATAAATATATATTTGTGCAAAAAACATCATGTATATAAATATGTATTAATGAACAAATATAACCTCACTTCTATATGAAGAACATTGGAATGTGAAATATTGATATTTTCATGTCAGGTTAGTGCACTTGAGAATATGCTATCGAGTTTGCGCACAAGTAGGGTGTTAGGTTTTTTACTCCACTTTTTTGCTCTCTTTACTTCTATAGGGGGATATGTTATCACCCGTGCAATATTCTAATGCTCAATGTTGCTGAATTCATCATTTTGTGGAATCTCAAGCTAAACAATGATTTTCAGACATGGATTTGCTGCAGGCTTGTTTATTAATAAATAAGTTAATAATTATTCTTACTTTGTGACGTAGCTGATTATGTTGCAAGCAATCTTGGAAAATTCATACTGATGATGAAAATTAAGCTACTATTCTGAATAAAAAAAACATTAATACTCTACAAAAGCAGCATTCACTTTCCATATAATGTGCTACTGTTTTGAAGAACTACTTTCCAAGCTTGTGTACTTCCTGGCTCAGCTTCTGCACTACCTGGCTCAGAACTGTAGCAAGTTGCCAGGACAGACCAGCACTTCAACTGCAAACCATATAAATTATAGGACTTTATCTGCTGCTTCATTTGTGGGCATTATAACTAAGTATTGTGAATTTAATGCTGGATTTAGATTGTTATATAAACTTTGCAGATTTTTTATGATAAAATTTATGAAAATTGTTTATTTATTTCTGCAGCTGTTTATGCTTTTGCCTAACAAGCTTATATTTTACTGTGTTTGTTCTTTTATGATGCAAAGAAAGACAAAACAACTGAAAGTAACTGAACACAATCACCCATGCACTTGTGTAAGAAAAAGGAATTTACGTACACCAAGTCAATGTAGGATCACTAACAAATAATAACAAATGTGACAGCTTTGTATTCATTTCATGTTTGGCTGCATATCCACCATTTGATGTTGAAAAACTATACTATAAACTAGAATTTCTGGTCAGAAATGCAAAAAAAGAAAAAAGAATACGAATATATATATATATATATATCATATTAAAGCAAATTATATTAAATCAATGCAAGATGAAAATATGACAGCTAATTAATTCAATATGGAAGACAGTTTCCTATAGTGTTTGAGGGCCCAATAATCCATTGTATATATTTTTGAATAATTTTAAAATCAAATAAAGGAACATTCGGAATATTGTATGTTAGTTGTGTACTAGTTTCATAGTTTAAAATTGTGATTTTAGCTATATTTTTAGCTTTTTTATTATACAGAAAACAATGTTTATTAAGACTTGAACTAAGCAATTGTAAACATTTAAATATGTATTAAAACCTGAACTGAACATATGTAAAAATATAAACAGTCATGCAAATAGCTAAGAAACACACACCTAGATTACGAGTTTTGCATTAGAGGCTGTGCGGTGCTAACGAGCAGTTTTCCCTCACCGCTCACTTAACTTCAACGCTGGTATTACGAGTTTTCAGAAACCCGTCATTAAAAGACAAGAAGTGAGCGTTGAGCAAACTTTTGCTCATTACTGCACTCCAATACCAGCGCTGCTTAAGTCAGCGGTGAGCTGGTGTAACGTGCTCGTGCACGATTTCCCCATAGGAATCAACGGGGAGAGCCGGCTGAAAAAAAGTCTAACACCTTCAAAAAAGCAGCGTAAAACTCCTTAATAAAGCCCCATTGATTCCTATGGGGAAATAAAATGTATGTCTACACCTAACACCCTAACCTGAATCCCGAGTCTAAACACCCCTAATCTTACACTTATTAACCCCTAATCTGCCGCCCCAACATCGCCGACACCTGCATTATATTATTAACCCCTAATCTGCCGCTCCGTACACCGCTGCCACCTACATTATATGTATTAACCCCTAATCTGCTGCGCCAACATCGCCGACACCTACATTATATTTATTAACCCCTAATCTGACTTCACCAATGTCGCCGACACCTACATTATATTATTAACCCCTAATCTGCCGCCACCAACGTCGCCGCCACTACATTAAAGCTATTAACCTCTAAACCTAAGTCTAACCCTAAACCTAACACCCACTAACTTAAATATAATTACAATAAATCTAAATAAATATTCCTATCATTAACTAAATTATTCCTATTTAAAACTAAATACCTATAAAATAAACCCTAAGCTAGCTACAATATAACTAATAGTTACATTGTATCTAGCTTAGGGTTTATTTTTATTTTACAGGCAAGTTTGTATTTATTTTAACTAGGTAGAATAGTTATTAAATAGTAAATAGTTATTAACTATTTAATAACTACCTAGCTAAAATAAATACAAAAGTACCTGTAAAATAAAACCTAACCTAAGTTACAATAACACCTAACACTACACTATAATTAAATAAATTAACTAAATTAACAACAATTAGCTAAATTAAATTAGCTAAAGTACAACCCCCCCCACTAAATTACAGAAAATAATAAACAAATTACAGATATTTAAACTAATTACACCTAATCTAATAGCCCTATTAAAATAAAAAAGCCCCCCAAAATAAAAAAAACCCTAGCCTAAACTAAACTACCAATATTGCCTCAAAGTAATCAGCTCTTTATCCTGTAAAAAAAATACAATCACCCCCCCAACAGTAAAACCCACCACCCACACAACCAACCCCCTAAATAAAATACTATCTAAAAAAACTAAGCTCCCCATTGCCCTGAAAAGAGCATTTGGATGGTCATTGCCCTTAAAAGGGCAGTTAGCTCTTTTGCCAGGTTTTACTGTTGGGGGGGTGTTTGTATTTTTTTACAGGAAAAACAGCTTATTACTTTGGGGCAATGCCCCGCAAAAGGCCCTTTTAAGGGCTATTGGTAGTTTAGTTTAGGCTAGGCTTTTTTTTTATTTTGTGGGGGCTTTTTTATTTTAATAGGGCTATTAGGTTAGGTGTAATTAGTTTAAATATCTGTAATTTGTTTATTATTTTCTGTAATTTAGTGTTTTGTTTTTTTTGTACTTTAGCTAATATAATTTAATTTAGCTAATTGTTGTTAATTTAGTTTATTTAATTATAGTGTAGTGTTAGGTGTTATTGTAACTTAGGTTAGGTTTTATTTTACAGGTATTTTTGTATTTATTTTAGCTAGGTAGTTATTAAATAGTTAATAACTATTTAATAACTATTCTACCTAGTTAAAATAAATACAAACTTGCCTGTAAAAAAAAATATACCCTAAGCTAGATACAATGTAACTATTAGTTATATTGTAGCTATCTTAGGGTTTATTTTATAGGTAAGTATTTAGTTTTAAATAGGGATAATTTAGCTAATAATAGGAATATTTATTTAGCTTTATTTAAATTATATTTAAGTAAGGGGGTGTTAGGTTTAGGGTTAGACTTAGGTTTAGGGGTTAATAACTTTAATATTATGGCGGCGACGTTGGTGGTGGCAGATTAGGGGTTAATAATATAATGTAGGTGTCGGCGACATTGGGGAAGGCAGATTAGGGGTTAATAGATATAATGTAGGTGTCGGCGATGTTGGGGGCAGCAGATTAGGGGTTCATAAATATAATGTAGGGGGCGGTGGTGTCCGGAGAGGCAGATTAGGGGTTAACAAAAGGAATTATAGTGTTTGCGATGCTTGAGGGCCTCGGTTTAGGAGTTAATAGGTAGTTTATGGGTGTAAGTGTACTTTTTAGCACTTTAGTTATGAGTTTTATGTTACGGCGTTGTACCATAAAACTCATAACTACTGACTTTTAAATGCGTTAGGGATCTTGACAGGGTAGGGTGTACTGCTCACGTTTTGGCCTTCCAGGACAGACTCGTAATATCAGCACTATGGAAGTCCCATAGAAAAAGGACTTTACTAAGTTTACGTAAGTCGTTTTGCGGTAAGGCCAAAGAAGTGTGCGGTGACCCTAAACCTGCAAGACTCGTAATACCAGCGGGCCTAAAAAAGCAGCGTTAGGACCTCTTAACGCTCCTTTTTTACCCTAACGCACAACTCATAATCTAGCCGACAGTTTGAACAAAGTAAAGGCTAATAAATTAGAAAATAAATGTTTTCTAATTTACTGGAACACCAAACAATAATCCATTTTCTATTACATTGAAATGACCTCACATTTTAAACCTTAGAATAAAAAATTCTTACAGCTCTTCTAATGATTTGGAATATATGCAATTGTTATTTACTTTATTTCATTTTAATTAACAAAGTTATTTTATGCAGCATTAAAATTGATTTTAATGAAAAAGTGTAATTATCTTATCACAAAAATGTTTCTCTTGTAGGGTGAAAAAGGACGGCAGGGGGCCAAGGGAAATGTTGGTGCAAAGGTATATTTATATCTATTTTCAAAGAGAATGAATTAAAGTAGTAAAACAACATGTTAGCATTAAAATAACAGCAGAAATATATATATTTATTGTTTCCCCATGATGTTGTTAATGGGTGCACCACCCTGCTGCTTTTACTGACCACCCAGGTAAAATGTAATGTATATATGTTTGTGTGTGCAGGGGCAGAACTACCATTGCTGCAGCAGCCCATAACATCCTGTCTATACAATAGGAGTGTGCAGAATGTGTACAATCCCAATGCACTTAAAAAGACAGTAAACACGAGGCATTTCTGTTATTTTGCCATAATAACATATCTGCCAAGTCTAAACATTTACAAAACAAATTAACATCTAATTCTGCAATTATTTTTCAATAACCAAACTCCATGCACCATTTGCTTTATTTAAAAGGAGTAAGTTTGGCCTTCAGTCTGCAGACAACAAGACTAGCCCCATTCATTATATTAGTATAAAGTACATTGTTATGCAGTTGTTTTCTGTTAAAGCCAATTGGGGAAAGATACATAGCAGGGTTAGACATAAGATGTCTCCAGTGGGCTTTATCAGTTTTGAGAATTAGAAAAGTCACAATTTTCAGAGTTAAATTACATGAACAAGGAGCAAAATAAATAATGAAAATACATTTCAAAGTTGTGTTACTGTGCAAAAATAAACCTTATGTATTAAAATGTCAAGGTGTTTACTGTCCCTTTAAATGGATATATAACATCCTGGCATGTTAATTTGTGGATTTTACCATGATCTGAAAGGTAAAAAATATATGTCCTTAAATTTTCCTTCTGACACTTGTTATGAAAATATGTTTGCTTGGGCTCTGTTTGTGTGTCCTTGGCAGGATTATAGCTAAACAAACAGAACTTCCAGAGCTCCCTTTAGTAGTGTTGTCTCTTGAATTCTTGTCATCAAGTAATTAAGCTGTAAAAGTATGAGATGCTTAAGTCCCTTGATCTTCAGTGGCACAAGTCTAACCACCTTGCTGCTGAGTATGTCAGATATCATTTGCATAATTCATGGTTCTTATTGTAACATACAGCAAGATGTGGCTGTATTCTTCTAGTTTGAGCACATCCTTCTAGTGGCTGCCTATGAGTTCTAAAGAAATGGTGTTTGTGTCTGACTTAGGACCTGGTTCTCAAGTTTGATTACTTTAAAAGACCTAACAGTGCTATAAGCTCTTTCTCATAATTCTTTTAAGACAAATGTTACCTTGATAGCTGTGTGTGTTTGACAGCTAATGGGTGTAACCTACATGTCTGTATGCAAAGGAGAGACAAATACATTACTGTATAGTGCTAAATAAAGTAAGCAGTACAAAAAGTATATTTAATGTATAAGATAAAAATTGTGATCAGAGTACACATTAAAAATCATATAAATAGGGGTACTTCCTTGTGGCAGTCATCTTAATGGTCGCACTGAGCTTCAGCTCCTGAGGATTTTGTCCAATATATTTAATCTTATAATTTTGAAGTATCAAACATGTTTAACTGTGCCAATGATACAGAGTTGCCAATCAGAAACTTGTTTAAAAAGTAAAGTCTTCTTTATTTGCATTCCATTAAAAATATGGGAAAAAAATGTATCAGGTAAAAAAACAGATAAACTCAGTCAGGATAGCAGGAAAACCAAAGTTCCAATGAATGGTATTTGTATGTTACTGGCAGCCAAGGGGTAAAATAACTGCTCAGTTGTAAAATATATGCATGGGAGGATCAAGAGTGGGAACTAAGGTAGTTCTTTTGGGAGGTATTGTGTGACTCTACCTACCATCTTGGCCATTCATCAACAGTATTATTGTGGAGGACAACTGGCAACTCTAATCCTACCTCGAACTTCGGCTGAGAGACCTGTGTTTGATTATTATTCATGAGCAACATGCATCGAGTTAGTTTATTTTGTGAAGAATCAGACTCCAGCCGCATGTAATTAAAGGGACAGTCTAGTCCAAAACAAACTTTCATTATTCAGATAGGGCATGTAATTTTAAACAATTTTCCAATTTACTTCTATCACCAATGTTGCTTTGTTCTCTTGGCATTCTTAGTTGAAAGCTAAATCTAGGAAGTTCATATGCTAATTTCTAAGCCCTTGAAGGCTGCCTCTTAGCTCAGGGCATTTTGACAGTTTTTATCCACTAGAGGGTGTTAGTTCATGTGTTTCATATAGCTAACATTGTGCTCACATTTATTTATTTATGAGTCAACACTGATTGGCTAAAATGCAAGTCTGTCAAAAGAAGTGAAATAAGGGGCAGTTTGCAGAGACTTAGCTACAAGATAATCACAGAGGTAAAAAGTGTATTAAAATAACAGGGTTGGTTATGCAAAACTAGGGAGTGGGTAATAAAGGGATTATCTATCTTTTAAAACAATAAATATTCTGGTGTAGACTGTCCCTTTAATGAGTGGGCACACATCCAAAAAAAATGCAGGTAATGCAACATCTAAATTTGTGCAGCAGCCTGCTTTATAAATAAAGGTTATTTTGCAGTAGGGATAAAAAGGAAAATGTCAACACCATTGTTTGTAATCTACTTTGTTGTATTTGTATTGATGTATATATTGTCTGGTGTCTATATTCAAAGCTAACTTTATTTAGGGTAGCTGTGCCTCAGACTTACAACTAGGCTAGTCATTTTTAAAACAGGGCTAATATCTATATGCCTGTGAAAGAATGCTGCCAAATGGTTTAATTCTTTATTGTTGTATATAGCATTCTGTATACAGTTAAGTGCTATGCTATATTTAATGCTATTATTGTTGTATATATCATTGCACATATCTCTATATAGAGGTTGGGCACAAATTCAATATAAGATCAGTGTTTCTTTGCTGCATTTTTAATGGTTTTGTCCCATATTGTTTAAGAATTAAAATGTACTATAATTATGCAATTAACCCCATAATTATCAATTTAAGTATAATATAAGTCTTATTTTGACTTTTGTAGAGAAAAAATGCATTTTCAATATTCATTTTACTTCCGCTATTATTATTATTATTATTATTATTATTATTATTAATGTTTTAACTTCTGAACTATTTCATTAAAATATTTAATAAATGGTTGCCTGACTTTGCTCTTTTTATTTTATAACAGGGCGATGGTGGAGACAGTGGAGACAAGGGATCTGTAAGTAACTTGTACTAGTTCATATATAAAGAGCTTCTTAAATGATTTCTGATTTTAAAAGGGCACAGTGTTTACATTGCAAGAGATTTTTTTCTTCATGTAGTGGTGTATGCAGATTCTGCCTAATATGTACAGGTTTGTGTTTGCTGAAATAGAGAATGGAATAATCTTCAGACGCAGGATAATCTAAACTCTATAGGGCATATTTATCAAGCTCAGTACGGAGCTTGATGCCCCATGTCTAAAGAGCGCTGCTCCATAACCTGTCTGCCTGCTCTGAGGCCGAGGATAGAAATCGCCAGAAATCAACCCGATCGAATACGATTGGGTTGATTGACACCTCATGCTAGCGGCCGCGAATCTGCAGTGGGCGGCATTGCACCAGCAGTTCACAAGAACTGCTGGTACAATGATAAATGCTAAGAGCTTATGCTGTCAGCATTTATCGATGTGCAGCGGACATGATCCGCAATATCGGATCATGTCCGCTCGCACACTCATAAATATGCCCCTATACGTGTGATTCACTAATGCTAGAAAGGCCTCTCTAGTCTCAATAATGTCTTCCTTATTCTCTGCAGCCTATTGGCTAAATAATTGAGTTATGGCTAAATTTGAATTATTTCAAAGAATATTCTGGACTTGGAGAGGCAAGAGAGGCAGCTCTGGTGAATCTTCAGGACTGTTTAATGTGTCAACCAGCCAAGGCTTCATAAAACATTAATGAGAATCTTTTTATTTATTCATACGGATTTTGATATTTTCAGCACATCCAATAAGTAAATACTGTAATCTGTATTCCAGTTGAAGATTTTGAGGTAGTTTTTAAATACATGTTGAATTGTTTTAGAACTTTATCCTACAGTTATTAGCCCTCTCCATATTTTATGTATTTAAAAGTGCCTGCAATACTAGGTGGTACTGAATAAATAAGAAACATAAGCATAATATATCCATAAGTAAACATACTGACACTTTAGTTATCTATGGATATGCTCTTGGGTGAAAATATGCTTGTGCAATGCCGTCCCCTGCTCATGTGAGGCCAATCATGCGTGAGCTGGGGCTGTCAATCACCCCAGTCGGATTTGGCTGGGGTGATTTTAATCCGCCAGCTAAGAGCTGGCGTAGCAGTTAGGAAGCAGAGGTCTGATGACTGCTGCTTCTTAAAGGGACATTCCAGTCAAAATATAAATGCACAAAGATTTATTACATCTTTGAATAGAAATATATATTTGCAATATACATGTATTGGCAAAAATGCTTCTAGTAAAAGTTATCACTGCTTTGGTGTTAGCATTTTTCTCTGCACGTGTATGTGAAGCATAGCTAGATATTGTCACTGCACCCACATGTTAAATAATGCAGCTGCTCAGACCATCAGTAGGGCTTGTATCATGTTAGCAATTAACAAATTGAGTAATTACCAGATGGTACAAGCACCTTAGGCTCTCTGAGCAAGTGCTGTGTTTAAAATGCTGGTGCACGGTGCATACTTAAATACACTTTTGAAACAGCTATAGCTTTTATTAGAAGCATTTTTGCTAATGCATGTTAATTACAAAATTTCTTCTGTTCAATACATAAATGCACCAATGGCATTTCCAATTTTGGCTGGAATATCCCTTTAACTATCGACACAGGCACTCTAAAGTTGCATATGCGGCTTGATAAATAGAGCCCTAAGTATACAATCTTATAGGGATAGCTATTGTATCTTTTTTATTTGTTTTCACCTTTATTGAGAAAATAAAGCAAATGGGTAATAATATCACCAACAAGATAACATAAACATAGATATGTGCAGTTATACATAATGGAATCAAAGGGTTGTTGGTTATATCACAGAACAAAACATTTCCTTAGTTTTATATTAAACTAGTAAAAAACGATATAGGGAAAAACACAATTGTTACAGTTTTGCTTAAAATCAACATAGGTTTACAAAATGATCTAAATACACAGGCGTATAGATATCTAGAGGCCCAAGTGATCCCCATAACATGCTGTAATTAAAATAGGGAACACTCCGTATTAAAGAAAAGTTGTCATAAAGATTGCAAATGAATATAGTTAGAAAAATACATATAGGATAGGTCTCAGTAAAAGACCAGTTAAAGGGCATTATTATTATTATTATTATCAGGTATTTGTAGAGCGCCAACATAAAAATAACATGAGCGAAACAATGACATACCATGGACTAGGTACAATAAATGTATCCTATTTATAATAGAAGATCAGAGTTGTCAATTTCCAAAATATTCAGCTGAACAAGGCAAGGAAAACAATAATAGCTGTTAAAAGCCCAAGTTTGGTGTTAAAGGGACACTGAACCCAAATTTTTTCTTTCATGATTCAGATAGAGCATGCAATTTTCAGCAACTTTCTAATTTACACCTATTATCAATTTTTCTTCGTTCTCTTGCTATCTTTATTTAAAAAAGAAGGCACCTAAGCTTTTTTTTGGTTCAGACCTCTGGAAATCAGTTTTTATTGGTGGATGAATTTATCCACCAATCAGCAAGGACAACCCAGGTTGTTCACCAAAAATGGGCCGGCATCTAAACTTACATTCTTGCATTTCAAATAACGATGCCAAGAGAATGAAGAAAATTTGATAATAGGAATAAATTAGAAAGTTGCTTAAAATTTCATGCTCTATCTGAATAACGAAAGAAAAAATGTGGGTTCATTGTCCCTTTAATAGGGTCACAAAAGAAAGGTAGAAGTTAATTGTAACAAACCAAGCCATTTAAATACAGATTGCAGAGATTGTAAAGGGTTATAGAAGAGTTGTCATATAAATAAACATTATCTGTAAAGTCAGCAAGATTCTGATAGTCCCAGATAAAATATGGTACAAAGTGTTAAACGTTTCTTTTCAGAGCCTGGAAGTTTGATGGTGGCTTGTAAATTTGCATTAATTCCAAAAGCAGATAGCACTGCACTTGCACAGATATTCTGACCATCAGGCACTATAGCGCCAGGCACATTGCAGAGCTCTACTAAGCAGGAGAGAAATAGAGGAGATCAATGGTGAGGAGGTATCCAACATATTCCTTCACATGCTTTAGATGCATTCCTGACAGCTGCAACAGTAGAGCATGCAAGCTCAGTCTTCTTTACAAACAAGAGTTGCTGATTTAGTAACCTTCAGGCAAGTCCTGAGAGCGTGGTGCAATGTACTATAATGCATAATCAAGACTGTAGTAGATTTTGGAGGTCAGACCATCATTTACTGAAAATTAACAATATCATTGGGTTATTTTCATGCAAACACTGTTGTGTTATAGAGAAAATCACTATGGGACCACTACCTTCAGTGTGAAGCTGAGTGCCCATATTAGCAGAGCTACAGAGCCATTTCCTTAGTATGTTAGCTCCAAGCACAAGTGCACAGATGCAACTCTGAATGCTTGTAGCCCTGATTATGAATAATAATATTGACCAGATTTGCAATTTGCTAATGCCAGGGCATCAGAAGGTGTAAACTGATAATATATAGATAAAAAAAAGCGTAATAAAGCATATTAGATATAGCCTGAAGAATAAATAGTGCCAGATGATATCTAGTAAGACGTCTTCCTCAAGGAGTGCAATAAAATCAATTTTCCATAATGTGTGTCCCCCTGAAAATTCACCCTCTTCATTTCAATATGTAGCACTGAATATATTAAAACATTTACTATTACAATTTGGTAACCATATAAATTATATGTAACCTTTGAAGAAAATAATATTTTTTTGTGAATTTTAAAAAAAAATGGTAGCAGGAGAGCAATGAGCAGTTTCTTTAATTTCTCTTGCTTATAGCAAGGAAAGCGTGGTCCTCCTGGTCCAGAGGGTCAAGTAGGCAGAAGGGGAACACCTGGATTGCCAGGCTCAAGAGGTTACCCTGGTCCAGTTGGTGTGAATGGACAACAAGGTCCTCCCGGAACTCCTGGACATCCCGGGCCATTGGTAAGTTCCAACAGCATTACTTCAATTACTATTTTAGAAAAAAAATGCTTCTTCAACCTAATTTGTAAATAAGCAGTTTCACACCGCAAAGGACATAACATTGTTAATATAAATGGGACTGTTAAGCCTTATAATGCTTATTACAACTTTGTAATCAATGCCACCTTCTACACATAGGGCTAGATTATGAGTGGATCCTTATTGTTTGCGTGCAAGCGATTTCAGGTTATTGCGGGACGTTTGCATGCAGTTAAACTCCGCTCGTATTACAAGTTGAAAGTAAGCACGAACACTTGGGCGCAATCGTGATTTATGCTAGAATGATTACTGCGACCTCAGAGCTCTGATTAACTGTTACGCTCAAATAAAACATGCCACAAAAATACATTTAATAGTACAGTTACATTCATAATAACACTGTCTGATAAAAAATATTAAATACAAATTGCATAAAAAAAGTTATAAGGGCTCAAAGATATGAGAACTCAGGTGTTAGAAAAAAAAAAAGGACGGCAAAGGGCTTTAACATAGAGATACATACATATACATGTCTAAATATATGTGCATATATATATATATGTGTGTGTGTGCATATGTATTTATATGTGTATATATGTATTTACAGTCATATATACACATATAAACACATAAATACATATATGTAAACGTGTATAGACACACACACATACATATATGTATATATATATATATATATATATATATATATATATATATATATATATATATATATATATATATATATATATATATATATATATATATATATTAGTGCATTAGAGCCCTTTGCAGTCAGGTAGATGAAATAAAATAATTAAATGCAATATTCATGTTTAATAAAGTGTTATACTGTGTATGTACTGTAATTGCAGAATACATTCTATGTATTTTTAAATAGATATTCCTATATATATATCTGTATATATCTATACCTATTATATAATCATGCATATATAGGTATTAGGGATGTGCATTCCAATATTTTGGGAGGATCCAAATGCTGAAGTAAGCAGTGGCTCATGCCCTTTAAATATTTTCGTAGCTAGATTAATTCTTGTAAAAGATCCCCACTCTAAGATCTGAATTTGCAGAGATTTTAGTGTGGTAATCTTTTACAGGAAATCAATCCGGCTACGAAAATATCCGAAGGGCACGGGCAGCTGCTTAATTCTGCATTTAGATCCTCAAGAAAGATCAGAATGTGCATCCCTAATAGTTGTGCAAAAATCCATCATATATATATTTAAATATCTATTTAAGAATAAATAGAACATATTCTGCTATGTGTAGAACATTGGATTATGAACTTTGCAATATTATTTTTTTTCTCCTCCATTGAAGTCTATGGGGAATGCAATTTTTTGTGTTCACGACTTCTCAAAGTCTATTGGTTACCGTGACTTTGCGAACAAGAGAGGGCAAACTTTTTACTTTCAACTAGTAATACAAGCGCAAATCTCTGAGATAAAAAAAAATACTTCTAGCGGTTTTACCACTCAAACGCGAGCACAAACTACCACTCCACTCGTAATATAGCCCATAAAGATCACCATGAAAATGTGACAAGCAAGCTCATTCATGTCTAATTCATACCAGTCTCTCTATGCTCTGATATTAGTGCAGGGGGAGTATAAAAGAAAAAAGACCAGCGGGTGTTACATTATTTCTTTTCTGTTTAAAATGTCTCAGATTGTATACAAATATTCTGTTACATTTCCCCCACCCCAGAAATTAAATATCTATAGGGGTAAAACGTGGATATTTATTGATGGCTGTTCATCTGAACACACACACAGAGCATATAACTTGGAGTAAATAGATACCATTTAAAGCAAACTACACAAATTGAATCAGATTTACAATTAATTAAAATAACCTGCAAATTAACTCAATATTTTAGCTATTCAAATTAACCATTAACAATACACTAACAAAAACTGAACAAATAATAACTGCTTCCTGCTTTTTCACTACTAAAGACTATATAACAATACTAATAAATAAAAAGGAGGGCTGCCCTCCATGCAATCCCTATGAATTATATAGCACAAAACCACTAAACAAAATACTAAAATGTACAATATGATTTATTTTATTATTTCTATAAGATAGCATATTGCATTCCTGATTAAGACCACTGGAAGTCCTGGTGTCCATTTTTAAAATCTCAGTCTAAAGAAATCCTTTTTAGAAAGAATGCAATCTATCCCACATCTAGGGGCCGATTTAACATTGTGCGGACGGACATGATAAATGCCAACAGCATAAGCTGTCTGGATTTATTATTGCACAAGAATTTCTTATGAAATGCTTGTGCAATGCTGCCCCCTGCACATTCACGTCCAATCGGCCGCTAGCAGGGGGTGACAATCATCCAGATCGTATCTGATAGAGATAATTGCTGTCCGCCACCTCAAATGTGGCGGACGAGTTAAGGAGCAGCGGTCTAAAAGAGATCACTGAACTCAAATTTTTTCTTTCATGATTCAGAAAGAGCATGACATTTTAAACAACTTTTTAATTTACTCCTATTATCAATTTTTGTTCGTTCTCTTGCTATCTTTATTTTAAAACCAGGAATGTAAATCTTAGCAGCCAGACCATTTTAGGTTCAGCGCCATGGATAGCGCTTTCTTATTATATATATATATAGGTTGACATTTACCCACCAATAAGCAAGCATAACCCAGGTTCTCAACCAAAAATGGTCTGGCTCCTATGCATCACATTCCCGCTTTTTAAATAAAGATAGCAAGAGATCAAAGAAAAATTGATAATAGCAGTAAATTACAAAGTTGCTTAAAATTGCATGCTCTATCTGAATCATGAAAAAAAATTGTGTTTAGTGTCCCTTTAAGACAGCTGCTTCTTAACTCTTGTTTCGGGTGAGCCTGAAGGTTCGCGCGGAAACTACAGCATACGGGGCATGATAAATCTGCCCCTAATATCTTTTTTAATAACTTCAGTTAGCTGTAACAAAAACTGTGTGCATTTGTATAATGTGTATTGCCAAAGTATCTTGCAATTGCAATATTGATTCTTTATTAAAATATTCAGTATTTTAAGTGTCCCATCACTCTAGATTTAATTTCCCTAGATGTCTCACCTATATATTGGTGAAGGAAAAAACTATTTTTTAATGCTTAACTTGGGGCTAAACTGAAAAAAAAAAAAACACTTAGAAAATGTTAAGAAATTATATGTTTTTTGGGCTAGATTACAAGTTGAGCACAATATATTGCTTTATGCAAATGTGTGCCGGTGTTGCAGTTGTCATGGAAGCTTTGCGCTCACGAGAGCACGCTTCCATAGGCTGCGATGTGTGTAAGTCACGCAGCATGGGCAGCATATATATATTATATATATATATATATATATATATGTATATACACATATTAACACATAAATATATATGTATATAAGCCTATAAATATATATTTATAGTGAACACACAGTCCCCATAAACTGCAATGTAAAGGCACTTTTCAGTGGCATTTTTTTCTAACAGCCCACAACTGTCAATTTTAACCCCTAAAATGTGCATAGTGAAGTTTTTTTTTTAAATAAAAAAAAAATGCTCATATATTTTATTTGAAAAAATATACTACAGACAAAGGTCTGGTTACATTTTTTGAGCATTAATTACTAATGCGAGCCACTTATAATGGCTGGTTATTTATCGCATTTCCCGTTTATGGGCCTACAATAAATTAGCGCTCAACTTGTAATCTAGCCCTATATAAGTGGTGACTACATTTAAATGATCCACAAGTAGAAAGCCCATTTCTTTTCTAGCCTTGAGGTTGATCACAATCCTTTAGAAAAAACTTATCTAATGATTTATCTGCAACCCCCCATAGACTTTAATGGTGATTTTCTGTTGAAAAACATTAGATATGTTTTCTTTCATGTAATTAGCAAGAGTCCATGAGCTAGTGACGTATGGGATATACATTCCTACCAGGAGGGGCAAAGTTTCCCAAACCTCAAAATGCCTATAAATACACCCCTCACCACACCCACAATTCAGTTTTACAAACTTTGCCTCCCATGGAGGTGGTGAAGTAAGTTTGTGCTAGATTCTACGTTGATATGCGCTTCGCAGCAGGCTGGAGCCCGGTTTTCCTCTCAGAGTGCAGTGAATGTCAGAGGGATGTGAAGAGAGTATTGCCTATTTGAATACAATGGTCTTCCTCTAGGGGATCTATTTCATAGGTTCTCTGTTATCGGTCGTAGAGATTTCTTCTCCTACCTCCCTTTTCAGATCGACGATATACTCTTATATACCATTACCTCTACTGATTCTCGTTTCAGTACTGGTTTGGCTATCTACTATATGTAGATGAGTGTCTTAGGGTAAGTAAGTCTTATTTTATTTATGACACTCTAAGCTATGGTTGGGCACTTTATATGTAAAGTTCTAAATATATGTGTTTAAACTTATATTTGCCATGATTCAGGATAATCAGTATTCCTTCATTCAGACTGTCAGTTTCATTATTTGGGATAATGCATATGAATAAATAATTTTTTCTTACCTTAAGAATTTTCAATTTACTTTTTTCCCTGCGGGCTGTTAGGCTCGCGGGGGCAGAAAATGCTTCAATTTATTGCGTCATTCTTGGCGCAAACTTTTTTGGCGCAAAATTTTGTCATTTCCGGCGCCATAGTTGACGCCGGAAGTTTGTTCGTGGTTGCGTCATTTTTTGACGTATGTGTGTTACAGACGTTTTTGACGTCAGAGGATGTTGCGTCATACTTGGCGCCAAAAAATATGGGCGTTGTACTTGGCGCCAATAATGTGGGCGTCTTACTTGGCGCCAAAAAATGTGGGCGTCATTCTTGTCTCCACCTTTTTTCACATTATTTAAGTCTCACTTTTTTATTGCTTCTGGTTGCTAGAGGCTTGTTTATTTTGCATCTTTTCCTATTCCTGAAACTGTCATTTAAGGAATTTGATAATTTTACTTTATATGTTGTTTTTTCTATTACATATTGCAAGATGTCACAACCTGACCCTGGATCAGAATCTACTTCTGGAAAGACGCTGCCTGATGCTGGTTCTACCAAAGTTAAGTGCATCTGTTGTAAACATTTGGTAACTGTTCCTCCGGCTGTAGTTTGTGTTAGTTGTCATGATAAGCTTTCTAACGCAGATAGTGTCTCCATTAGAAATAATCCTTTACCTGTTGTTTTTCCTTCAACATCTAATGTTCAGGATGTCCCTGTTAATGTAAAAGAATTTGTTTCTAATTCTATTAGGAAGGCTCTGTCTGTTATTCCTCCTTCCAGTAAACGTAAAAGGTCTTTTAAAACTTCTCATATTTCAGATGAGTTTTTAAGTGACCGCTATCATTCTGACTTATCTGTTTCTGATGAGGATCTATCTGGTTCAGAAGATTCTGCTTCAGATATTGATACTGATAAATCTTCATATTTATTTAAGATGGAGTTTATTCGTTCTTTACTTAAAGAAGTGTTGATTGCATTAGATATGGAAGAGTCTAGTCCTCTTGATACTAAATCTACTAAGCGTTTAAATGCGGTTTTTAAACCTCATGTAGTTATTCCAGAAATTTTTCCAGTTCCTGACGCTATTTCAGAAGTAATTTCTAGGGAATGGAATAGTCTGGGTACTTCATTTACTCCTTCTCCAAGGTTTAAGAAATTGTACCCTGTGCCATATGATAGATTAGAATTTTGGGATAAAATCCCTAAAGTTGATGGGGCTATCTCTACTCTTGCTAAACGTACTACTATTCCTACAGTGGATAGTACTTCCTTTAAGGATCCTTTCGATAGGAAGCTTGAATCCTTTCTAAGGATAGCTTATTTATGTTCAGGTAATCTTCTTAGACCTGCTATTTCTTTGGCTGATGTTGCTGCAGCTTCCACTTTCTGGTTGGAGGCTTTAGCGCAACAAGTGCCAGACCATAATGCTTATAGCATTGTTAAACTTCTTCAACATGCTAATAACTTTATTTGTGATGCCATTTTTGATATCATTAGAATTGATGTCAGGTATATGTCTTTAGCTATTTTAGCTAGAAGAGCTTTATGGCTTAAATCTTGGAATGCAGATATGACTTCTAAGTCAACTTTGCTTTCTCTTTCTTTCCAAGGTAATCAATTATTTGGTTCACAGTTGGATTCTATAATTTCAACTGTTACTGGGGGAAAAGGAACCTTTTTGCCTCAGGACAAAAAATCTAAAGGTAAATATAGGGCTGCTAATCGTTTTCGCTCCTTTCGTCAGAATAAGGAACAAAAGCCTGACCCTTCCACTAAAGGAACGGTTTCCGTTTGGAAACCTTCTCCAGTCTGGAATAAATCCAAGCCTTTTAGAAAGTCAAAACCAGCTCCCAAATCCGCATGAAGGTGTGGCCCTCATTCCAGCACAGCTGGTAGAGGGCAGGTTACGATTTTTCAAAGATATTTGGATCAATTCGATTCACAGTCTTTGGATTCAGAACATTGTTTCACAAGGGTACAGAATAGGTTTCAAGGTAAGGCCGCCTGTGAGAAGATTTTTTCTCTCACGCATTCCAGTAAACCCAGTGAAGGCTCAGGCGTTTCTGAAATGTGTTTCAGACCTAGAGTTGGCTGGGGTAATTGTACCAGTTCCAGTTTTGGAACGGGGTCTGGGGTTTTACTCAAATCTATTCATTGTACCAAAGAAGGAGAATTCCTTCAGACCAGTTCTGGATCTAAAAATATTGAATTGTTATGTAAGGATACCAAAATTCAAAATGGTGACTATAAGGACTATTCTGCCTTTTGTTCAGCAAGGGCATTATATGTCTACAATAGACTTACAGGATGCGTATCTTCATATTCCAATTCATCCAGATCACTATCAGTTCCTGAGATTCTCTTTTCTAGACAAGCATTACCAGTTTGTTGCCCTTCCATTTGGCCTAGCAACAGCTCCAAGGATCTTTTCAAAGGTTCTCGGTGCCCTTCTCTCTGTAATCAGAGAACAGGGTATTGCGGTATTTCCTTATTTGGACGATATCTTGGTACTTGCTCAGTCTTTACATTCTGCAGAATCTCATACGAATCAACTTGTGTTGTTTCTTCAAAGACATGGTTGGAGGATCAATTTACCAAAGAGTTCATTGATTCCTCAGACAAAGGTAACGCTTTCAAATAGATTCAGTGTCCATGACTTTGTCTCTAACAGAAAAGAGACGTCTGAAGTTGGTTTCAACTTCGGTAGCTTTGTGCATGGAAATTCTAGGTCTCATGACTGCTGCATCGGACGCGATCCCTTTTGCTCGCTTTCACATGAGACCTCTCCAGCTTTGTATGCTGAACCAGTGGTGCAGGGATTATACAAGGATATCACAATTAATATCCTTAAATCCCAATGTTCGATCTTCTCTGATTTGGTGGTTGAATCACCATCGTCTAATTCAAGGGGCCTCTTTTGTTCGTCCAACCTGGACTGTAATCTCAACAGATGCAAGTCTTTCAGGTTGGGGAGCTGTATGGGGATCTCTGACAGAGCAGGGTGTTTGGGAATTTCAGGAGGCGAAATTACCAATCAACATTTTGGAACTCCGTGCGATTTTCAGAGCTCTTCAGTTCTGGCCTCTTCTGAAGAGAGAATCGTTTATTTGTTTTCAGGCAGACAATGTCACAACCGTGGCGTATGTCAATTATCAAGGTGGGACTCGCAGTCCTCAGGCTATGAAAGAAGTATCTCGGATACTTGTATGGGTGGAATCCAGCTCCTGTCTAATCTCTGCCGTTCATATCCCAGGTGTAGACAATTGGGAAGTGGATTATCTCAGTCGCCAGACGTTACATCCGGGCGAATGGTCTCTTCACCCAGAGGTATTTCTTCAGATTGTCCAAATCTGGGGACTTCCAGAAATAGATCTGATGGCCTCTCATCTAAACAAGAAACTTCCCAGGTATCTGTCCAGATCCAGGGATCCTCAGGCAGAAGCAGTGGACGCACTGTCGCTTCCTTGGAATTATCAACCTGCTTATATCTTTCCGCCTCTAGTTCTTCTTCCAAAAGTGATTTCCAAAATTCTAATGGAACGTTCGTTTGTATTGCTGGTGGCTCCAGCATGGCCTCACAGGTTTTGGTATGCGGATCTCGTTCGGATGGCAAGTTGCCAACCTTGGACACTTCCGTTAAGGCCAGACCTTCTATCTCAAGGCCCTTTTTTCCATCAGGATCTCAAATCATTAAATTTGAAGGTATGGAGATTGAACGCTTGATTCTTAGTCATAGAGGTTTCTCTGACTCTGTGATTAATACTATGATACAGGCTCGTAAAACTGTGTCTAGAAAGATTTATTATCGAGTCTGGAAGACTTACATTTCTTGGTGTTCTTCTCATAAATTCTCTTGGCATTCTTTTAGAATTCCTAGAATTTTACAGTTTCTTCAGGATGGTTTGGATAAGGGTTTGTCTGCAAGCTCTTTGAAAGGTCAAATCTCTGCTCTTTCTGTTCTTTTTCACAGAAAGATTGCTAATCATCCTGATATTCATTGTTTTGTACAGGCTTTGGTTCGTATCAAGCCTGTCATTAAGTCAATCTCTCCTCCTTGGAGTCTTAATTTGGTTCTGAGAGCTTTACAGGCTCCTTCGTTTGAACCTATGCATTCTCTGGATATTAAATTACTTTCTTGGAAAGTGTTGTTCCTTTCTGCTAGAAGAGTTTCTGAGTTATCTGCTCTTTCTTGTGAATCTCCTTTTCTGATATTTCATCAGGATAAGGCAGTGTTGCAGACTTCATTTCAATTTTTACCTAAGGTTGTGAATTCTAACAACATTAGTAGAGAGATTGTTGTCCCTTCATTGTGTCCTAATCCTAAAAATTCTCTGGAGAAATTTGTACATTCTTTGGATGTAGTAAGAGCTTTGAAATATTATGTTGAAGCTTCTAAAGGTTTTAGAAAGACTTCTAGTCTATTTGTTATCTTTTCTGGTTCCAGGAAAGGTCAGAAGGCTTCTGCCATTTCTTTGGCATCTTGGTTAAAATCTTTGATTCATCATGCTTATGTAGAGTCGGGTAAGTCCCCGCCTCAAAGGATTACAGCTTATTCTACTAGGTCAGTTTCTACTTCCTGGGCTTTTAGGAATGAAGCTTCTGTTGATCAAATTTGCAAAGCAGCAACTTGGTCTTCTTTGCATACTTTTACTAAATTCTACCATTTTGATGTTTTCTCTTCTTCAGAAGCAGTTTTTGGTAGAAAAATACTTCAGGCAGCTGTTTCAGTTTGATTCTGCTGCTTATTATTTCATTTTTTTTATTTGGGTTGTGGATTATTTTTTCAGCGGAATTGGCTGTCTTTATTTTATCCCTCCCTCTCTAGTGACTCTTGCGTGGAAGTTCCACATCTTGGGTATCTGCTATCCCATACGTCACTAGCTCATGGACTCTTGCTAATTACATGAAAGAAAACATAATTTATATAAGAACTTACCTGATAAATTAATTTCTTTCATATTAGCAAGAGTCCATGAGGCCCACCCTTTTTTGTGGTGGTTATGATTTTTTTGTATAAAGCACAATTATTCCAATTCCTTATTTTTTGATGCTTTCGCTCCTTTCTTATCACCCCACTTCTTGGCTATTCATTAAACTGAATTGTGGGTGTGGTGAGGGGTGTATTTATAGGCATTTTGAGGTTTGGGAAACTTTGCCCCTCCTGGTAGGAATGTATATCCCATACGTCACTAGCTCATGGACTCTTGCTAATATGAAAGAAATGAATTTATCAGGTAAGTTTTTACATAAATTATGTTTTTCTAAGGAATTGTGATCAATCCCTTTGTTACCAGCCTTCTTGGCACTCAGGTAGTTAATTAAAAAAATAAAATTCCCTATGGGTAAAGTTTATCATTGACTGTAAATCCTGAACATTGGCAGGGTCACTCATTCAAACCTGCAACTAATATTTATGAAGCAGCAGATTGACCCCTATCTTGTGGAACTCTCTGCCTCTCTCCACCAAATCTCCTCTAGTTTGTGAAGTTTCAAGCTCTCCCTAAAGACTCTACTGTTCAAGAATACATACAACCTACACCAGAGTTGTTTACATTTGTGTACTCTATCTGAATCATGAACATTTAATTTTGACTTTACTGTCCCTTTAATCATGTTAAAGCATGCTACTAAATGATAAATGGACTTGATTTACATCAATTGAACTGCACATTTTAATACTATTAACCCTATTTAGTGCATATTAGTATCCCTTATATATTTTCTATGTTATAACTGGTAAGTTACACATAATATACACAATTGTCCTGCCAATGCTAATGTATATGCAAGTAATGAGAAAACTGATTCAATTTGTATAAGGTAAGCTTCAGTGTGTTATATGTGTGATAGCATTGCATTAATGTATTTACATTAGCATGCCAAAAGGTTTAACAAAGCTTTTCAATATCTTTGTTTGTCAAATATCCAATAAGCATGCAAACACCTATGTAAACAATATGTGCTGAATAACTGAGAGTTAATGTTTCCTTTCAGGGGCCAGATATGCCTGAACATCTGGTATATGAGCTGTGCCGTAAAGTAGTAATAGAGCAAATGTCACAGTATGCGGCTGCCATTCGAGGAAAGTGTGCCAGTGCTTGTCCAACAGCCAATATGTCATTAATAGGACCACCAGGACCTCCAGGGCCACTAGGAAAAGCAGGAAAGAAGGTGGGCATCATCCAAATGCATAGGCAGTACATATATTACTTGAACACTCACAAAATGAATATGTGTATTATGTAATGCAAACCCTTCAGTGCACTGCTTCAATATTATAGCCACAACCACATTTTAAAGACTGTTATTTTTGTGCCAAATCTTTTATAAATATGAGCATTAAGGAAGAGATGTGTAGAAAATGGATTAAGGTTCTAAAGTGTAGAAAGCCAACATAATAGGTTCATCTAATTCCTGAATAATTAATTATTATATATGGTCATGGCTAAATCAACCAGTGAAGAACTTTTTTTTGCATATTATTTCAGAATGATATATGCCACTGCACCAAATACTAGCTGAGAATTTATATTATGCTAGTGTGATCTGTCTAGGGAGAGCTTATGGAATGCTTTAGAAGGGGTAAAGATGGAAAATATATGACTCAATGAAAATGGTAATTCTCAATGTAAATAAATGTCTGTACTACTGGGCTTACCTCTTTTACACATTGTGCCTGTCTCCTAAAAGAGTGGACGTGTTCAATTTGTTTTATACAAAAGCTCCCTGGTGCTCTGGTATTAACAGTGGTGGTTACTGCACTGGATCATGTCACATAAAAGTATTTTAAAATTCTATGTACTGAATTGCCATTATTTTGACAGGGAAAAACAGGTTCTGCTGGATCCAATGGAAATCGTGGGCCAAGAGGACCAATTGGACTTCCTGGGCTAAAAGGAGCTGATGGGGAACAAGGTAGGGAGAGAACATCCATGTTTTGCTTTCAATACAAATATTCAGTCCCATGTAACTTGATTAATTGTTTTGTTGTTGTTACTTTTTAGGTGACAAAGGCATTAAAGGACAAAGAGGTAACACAGGAAATGGTCTTCCAGGGCCAGATGGACGACAAGGGCCTACAGGTAATTTAAGGTTTCCAGTGCAAAAATATGTAGTTTAGAGATGAACAAATATTATTTTAGGAACAAAAAATAAGAAGGCCTTCCAATTGCACAATTTGTTTGGACTTATAGATCAGTCAACCACACACACATGAAGGTCCATAGTCACACTTTCCAAAGTACTCCCAATAGTGCAAGTCCGACAGTCTGGGAATTTTAGGAGATCCCCAGCTAGCTCTCCCAGTCTCTATCACCAGTGCAGGTCTCACACCGTTCTTCAAGTATCTACTGAAGCATTCAATGAATTGGTTTTTTTGAATGGGGCAATTAACCAATAAGGATGGTTATTATTGTGAGGATTAGGCTTTAAATTGTTTGATATATGCATTATGTGTCATGTTGCCCGAGGAAACAGCGTCAGTTTACGCTGTGAAATGTGTCACAATTTTAAGTGTTTCTAAACATTTTATTACATTAATAAATATCCCATGTGACATTTGGGATGTGAACCTATTGAATGCATTGTGGAATTAATCAAATGCTTCAAGAGCTACTTGGAGAACTGTGTGAGACCTGGTGATAGAGACTGAAGAGAGCTATCTTGGGAGGTCCTAATATTCCCAGACTGTCGGACTAGCATTGGAAAGTGTGAGTACTGTCCTTATGTGTGCGTGATTCACTGATCTTTAAGTCCAAACATATTGTGCCATTGGAGTGCTTACTTATTTTTTGTTCCAACAGTGAGAGTTTGAGAGATAAAAAGAAGAGCTTATCCAATGAAACACATTGTGAACTGTCTATAGCAGCCAGCTTTGACACCTTTGTTCATGGACCTCTTTCTATGTGGAAACTGGACTTTTTTGTGAAATTTTATTTCTTTCATGTAATTAGCAAGAGTCCATGAGCTAGTGACGTATGGGATATACATTCCTACCAGGAGGGGCAAAGTTTCCCAAACCTTAAAATGCCTATAAATACACCCCTCACCACACCCACAATTCAGTTTTACAAACTTTGCCTCCCATGGAGGTGGTGAAGTAAGTTTGTGCTAGATTCTACGTTGATATGCGCTTCACAGCAGGCTGAAGCCCGGTTTTCTTCTCAGAGTGCAGTGAATGTCAGAGGGATGTGAAGAGAGTATTGCCTATTTGAATACAATGGTCTTCCTCTAGGGGATCTATTTCATAGGTTCTCTGTTATCGGTCGTAGAGATTTCTTCTCCTACCTCCCTTTTCAGATCGACTATATACTCTGATATACCATTACCTCTACTGATTCTCGTTTCAGTACTATATGTAGATGAGTGTCCTGGGGTAAGTAAGTCTTATTTTTTGTGACACTCTAAGCTATGGTTGGGCACTTTATATGTAAAGTTCTAAATATATGTCTTTAAACTTATATTTGCCATGATTCAGGATAATCAGTATTCCTTTATTCAGACTGTCAGTTTCATTATTTGGGATAATGCATATGAATAAATATTTTTTTCTTAACTTGAAAATTTTCAATTGACTATTTTTCCATGTGGGCTGTTAGGCTCGCGGGGGCAGAAAATGCTTCATTTTATTGCGTCATTCTTGGCGCAAACTTTTTTGGCGCAAAATTTTGTCATTTCCGGCGTCGTAGTTGACGCCGGAAGATGTTTGTAGTTACGTCATTTTTTTGACGCATGTGTATTCAGACGTTTTTTTTGCGCCAAAAAATGTGGGCGTCGGTATTGACGTCAGAGGATGTGGCGTCATACTTGGCGCCAAAAAAATATGGGCGTTGTACTTAGCGTCAATAATGTGGGCGTCATACTTGGCGCCAAAAATGTGGGCGTCATACTTGTTCCACTTTTTTCTCACATTATTTAAGTCTTACTTTTTTGTTGCTTCTGGTTGCTAGAGGCTTGTTTATTTTGCATTTTTTCCCATTCCTGAAACTGTCATTTAAGGAATTTGATAATTTTGCTTTATATGTTGTTTTTTTCTATTACATATTGCAAGATATTCAAAACACTGTTCCTGTATCAAGAAATGCTGAAGGATTCCTGTTGACAGATATCAGTCCTACCAAAGCTAAGTTCATTTATTTTAATGTTATGAATGTTTATCTTTAGCTATGGTTTGTAATAAGTTATCATGATACATTTTTACATGCAGAATCCATTAGTATATATGCTTTATATATTGCTATTTTTTTTATATCTTATGTATAAGATATACTTAGAAATTTATAAGAATATTTTTCTGATTCTATTTTAAAGGCTTTGTCTGACGTTCCGCCTTCTAATAAAATTTTTAGGTCTTTTTCAAACTTCTTTTAGTTGATGAAGTTTCAAATGACCAACAACATAATGAATTATCCTTCTCTGATGGTGCTTTTTTTCTCATTCAGAATTTTTCTTCATCAGATATTGACACTAACAAATCTACTTTTTTATTCTTTATTAGAGTACATTTGTTCCTTGTGCAAAAGGTGTTGATTATTTTGGATATTGATTTATCTAGTTCTTTTGATTTTAAAGACTAGCTAACATTTAAATTCTGCTTATTTATCTTCTGTGGTTTATTCAGAGTTTTTTTTTCCAGTTCCTGATATTAGGGAATGGAATAGACTGAGAATTTTCTTTTAGTCCTTCTTTAAGGTTTTTAAATTGTATTCTTTGCCGGCAGTTAGTTTTCAGTTTTGAGGAAAAGATTCCCCAAGTTAATGGGGCTATCTCTACTCCTGCTAAATATACTATTATTCTTATAGCAAATAGTATTTATTTTTTTCCTTCAGATGATTGTATCTTATTTAAGGAAAATTATTTTCAGGTACTTTTCATAGACCTATAATTTATTTGGCTGATGTTGCAATTGCTGCATCTTTCTGGTTGGATACTTTAAGATCAAGTATCGGATTATGATTTGTTTAGCATTGTTAAAAGGACAAAATCTTCTACTTTTTTGAAGTTCAGACTAAGTGCTATTGCATTGTCTTGTTATCTTGCATTTGTTGATTATGTAAGTCCAGTGTGTTGTCTGATCCTTGAACTTGTTTAACATGCTAATAATTTAATTTGTGTTGTCATTTTATTAAAATATTTAGCAAATGAGGTTTAATCTATGTCTTTAGCTATTTTAGCTAGAAGAACTTTGGCCTAGAGACTCCTAGCGCTGGTTTTAGGCTACTGCCGGTATTTGGAGTCAGTCAGGAAAGGGTCTAACGCTCACTTTTCAGTCGCGACTTTTCCATACCGCAGATCCCCTTACGTCAATTGCGTATCCTATCTTTTCAATGGGATCTTCCTAACTCCGGTATTTAGAGTCGTGGTTGAAGTGAGCGTTAGAATTCTAACGACAAAACTCCAGCCGCAGAAAAAAGTCAGTAGTTAAGAGCTTTCTGGGCTAACGCCGGTTCATAAAGCTCTTAACTACTGTACTCTAAAGTACACTAACACCCATAAACTACCTATGTACCCCTAAACCGAGGTCCCCCCACATCGCCGCCACTCGATTAAATTTTTTAACCCCTAATCTGCCGACCGCCAGCTACGTTATACTTGTGTACCCCTAATCTGCTGCCCCTAACACCGCCGACCCCTATATTATATTTATTAACCCCTAACCTGCCCCCCACAACGTCGCCGCCAGCTACCTACAACAATTAACCCCTAATCTGCCGACCGCAAAGAGCCGCCACCTACATTATAGCTATGTACCCCTAATCTGCTGCCCCTAACACCGCCGACCCCTATATTATATTTATTAACCCCTAATCTGCCCCCCTCAACGTCGCCTCCACCTGCCTACACTTATTAACCCCTAATCTGCCGACCGAATCTCGCCGCTATTCTAATAAATGGATTAACCCCTAAAGCTAAGTCTAACCCTAACACTAACACCCCCCTAACTTAAATATAATTTAAATCTAAAGAAATCAATTAACTCTAATTAAATAAATTGTTCCTATTTAAAGCTAAATACTTACCTGTAAAATAAATCCTAATATAGCTACAATATAAATTATAATTATATTGTAGCTATTTTAGGATTAATATTTATTTTACAGGCAACTTTGTAATTATTCTAACCAGGTACAATAGCTATTAAATAGTTATTAACTATTTAATAGCTACCTAGTTAAAATAATTACAAAATTACCTGTAAAATAAATCCTAACCTAAGTTACAATTAAACCTAACACTACACTATCAATACATTAATTAAATACAATATCTACAAATAAATACAATGAAATAAACTAACTAAAGTACAAAAAATAAAAAAGAACTAAGTTACAAAAAATAAATTTTTTTTTACAAACATCAGAAAAATATTACAACAATTTTAAACTAATTACACCTACTCTAAGCCCCCTAATAAAATAACAAAGACCCCCAAAATAAAAAAATGCCCTACCCTATTCTAAATTACTAAGCTTCAAAGCTCAGGGCCCTTTGCGGGGCATGCCCCAAAGAATTCAGCTCTTTTGCCTGTAAAAAAAACACATACAATACCCCCCCCCAACATTACAACCCACCACCCACATACCCCTAATCTAACCCAAACCCCCCTTAAATAAACCTAACACTAAGCCCCTGAAGATCTTCCTACCTTGTCTTCACCTCACCGGGTATCACACCGATCTGTCCTGGCTCCGATATCTTCATCCAACCCAAGAGGGGGCTAGACATCCATCATCCGACGGCTGAAGAAGTCCAGAAGAGGCTCCAAAGTCTTCATCCTATCCGGGAAGAAGAGTAGATCCGGACCGGCAACCATCTTCTTCCAAGTGGTATCTTCTATCTTCATCCGATGAGGACCGGCTCCATCTTGAAGACCTCCACTGCGGACCCATCTTCTTCTTCCGACGACTTCCCGACGAATGACGGTTCCTTTAAGGGACGTCATCCAAGATGGCGTCCCTCGAATTCCGATTGGCTGATAGGATTCTATCAGCCAATCGGAATTAAGGTAGGAAAATTCTGATTGGCTGATGGAATCAGCCAATCAGAATCAAGTTCAATCCGATTGGCTGATCCGATCAGCCAATCAGATTGAGCTCGCATTCTATTGGCTGATCGGAACAGCCAATAGAATGCAAGCTCAATCTGATTGGCTGATTGAATCAGCCAATCGGATTGAACTTGATTCTGATTGGCTGATTCCATCAGCCAATCAGAATTTTACTACCTTAATTCCGATTGGCTGATAGAATCCTATCAGCCAATCGGAATTCGAGGGACGCCATCTTGGATGACGTCCCTTAAAGGAACCGTCATTCGTCGGGAAGTCGTCGTCGGAAGAAGATGGGTCCGCGGTGGAGGTCTTCAAGATGGAGCCGGTCCTCATCGGATGAAGATAGAAGATGCCGCTTGGAAGAAGATGGTTGCCGGTCTGGATCTACTCTTCTTCCCGGATAGGATGAAGACTTTGTAGCCTCTTCTGGACTTCTTCAGCCGTCAGATGATGGATGTCTAGCCCCCTCTTGGGTTGGATGAAGATATCGGAGCCAGGACGGATCGGTGTGATACCCGGTGAGGTGAAGACAAGGTAGGAAGATCTTCAGGGGCTTAGTGTTAGGTTTATTTAAGGGGGGTTTGGGTTAGATTAGGTGTATGTGGGTGGTGGGTTGTAATGTTGGGGGGGGTATTGTATGTGTTTTTTTTACAGGCAAAAGAGCGGAATTCTTTGGGGCATGCCCCGCAAAGGGCCCTGTTCAGGGCTGGTAAGGTAAAAGAGCTTTGAACTTTAGTAATTTAGAATAGGGTAGGGCATTTTTTTATTTTGGGGGTCTTTGTTATTTTATTAGGGGGCTTAGAGTAGGTGTAATTAGTTTAAAATTGTTGTAATATTTTTCTGATGTTTGTAAATATTTTTTTATTTTTTGTAACTTAGTTCTTTTTTATTTTTTGTACTTTTGTTAGTTTATTTAATTGTATTTATTTGTAGATATTGTATTTAATTAATGTATTGATAGTGTAGTGTTAGGTTTAATTGTAGGTAATTGTAGGTATTTTATTTAATTAATGTATTGATAGTGTAGTGTTAGGTTTAATTGTAGATAATTGTAGGTATTTTATTTAATTTATTTATTGATAGTGTAGTGTTAGGTTTAATTGTAACTTAGGTTAGGATTTATTTTACAGGTAAATTTGTAATTATTTTAACTAGGTAGCTATTAAATAGTTAATAACTATTTAATAGCTATTGTACCTGGTTAAAATAAATACAAAGTTGCCTGTAAAATAAATATTAATCCTAAAATAGCTACAATATAATTATAATTTATATTGTAGCTATATTAGGATTTATTTTACAGGTAAGTATTTAGCTTTAAATAGGAATATTTTATTTAATAAGAGTTAATTAATTTCGTTAGATTTAAATTATATTTAACTTAGGGGGGTGTTAGTGTTAGGGTTAGACTTAGCTTTAGGGGTTAATACATTTATTAGAATAGCGGTGAGCTCCAGTCGGCAGATTAGGGGTTAATGTTTGAAGTTAGGTGTCAGCTATGTTAGGGAGGGCAGATTAGGGGTTAATACTATTTATTATAGGGTTAGTGAGGCGGATTAGAGGTTAATAACTTTATTATGATAGCGGTGCGGTCCGCTCAGCAGATTAGGGGTTAATAAGTGTAGGCAGGTGGAGGCGACGTTGTGGGGGGCAGATTAGGGGTTAATAAATATAATATAGGGGTCGGCGATGTTAGGGCAGCAGATTAGGGGTACATAGGGATAATGTAAGTAGCGGCGGTTTACGGAGCGGCAGATTAGGGGTTAATAATAATATGCAGGGGTCAGCGATAGCGGGGGCGGCAGATTAGGGGTTAATAAGTGTAAGATTAGGGGTGTTTAGACTCGGGGTACATGTTAGGGTGTTAGGTGCAGACGTAGGAAGTGTTTCCCCATAGCAAACAATGGGGCTGCGTTAGGAGCTGAACGCGGCTTTTTTGCAGGTGTTAGGTTTTTTTTCAGCTCAAACAGCCCCATTGTTTTCTATGGGGTAATCGTGCACGAGTACGTTTTTGAGGCTGGCCGCGTCCGTAAGCAACTCTGGTATCGAGAGTTGCAGTGGCGTTAAATATGCCTGTACGCTCCCTTTTTGGAGCCTAACGCAGCCATTCTGTGAACTCTCAATACCAGAGTTATTTTAAAGGTGCGGCCAGAAAAAAGCCAGCGTTAGCTACGCGGGTTGTTACAGACAAAACTCTAAATCTAGCCGTTTGTGATTTCAATCTTGGCATGCTAATTTGATTTCTAAAATCCATATTTCTTTTTTTCCAAGATATTCAATTATTTGGTTCATAATTGGATTAAATTATTTAACTGTTACTCTGGGCTTCAAGATTGAGTTCTAAGACTAAAACTTTAAGCTTATATTAGTTTTCTGTTCTTACTAAGGAACGGAATCCTGAATTCTTCCCCAAGTAACATGTTTATAATTGGAAGTTTTTTTCTTCATTCAATTAAGCCTTTTTTTAAAAAGTTCAAAGTCAGCTCCCTAAATTTGCATGTAGGTGTGATTCTTATTCCAGCTTGGCTGGTAAGGGGCAGGTTAGACTTTTTTGAAATTTGTTTGCTTCTATTCAGTCCAAATTTCTTAAACTTTGGGTACAGAATAAGTTTCAGAGTAAAACTGTCTGTAAGAAGTCTTTTTTCTCTATCATATTCCAGCTATTCCAGTAAGACTAACACTTTCCTGAAGTGTGTCTCAGACCTGGAGTTTCTGGGGTATTTTTTCCAGTTTCATTTTAGGAACTGGGTTTTGGGGTTTTATTCAAGACTATTCATTGTTCCAAAGATAGAAAATCTTTTTGAACTGTCATATAAGTGTACCATCTTTTAGAATGGTATTTTATATGGTCTATTCTGCCTTTTTGGTCAGTGATGGCATTATTTGTTTACAATAGATACAATAGATGCATATCTTCATTTTCTGTTTTCATTCAGATTATTTTTATTTTTTGAGATTCTCTTTTTTTGACAAGCATTACCAATTTGTTGCTTTTCCTTCTGGTCTAGCGACAGCTCTAAGAATCTTTTCAAGGTTCTCAGTGTTCCTTTTTTGGACGGTATCGTGGTACTGGGTCAGTCTTTTTCGTTCTGCGGAATCTCATACAATTCAACTTTGTTGTTTCTTCAAGACATGGTTAGAGGATCTTTTTATCAAAAGCTCCTTGATTTCTCACACAAGGGTCACCTTTTTTAGGTTTCCAGATAGATTGTGTCAATGTTTTTGTCTCTAACAGACAAGTGACAAGTTTATTGGGTTCCGTTTGTCGGAACCTTCAGTATCTATTATTTCCTTCAAGTTGCTATATATGCATGGAAGTTTTAGGTTTCATGGCTGCAGCCTTGGATTTGATTCCCTTTGCTCATTTCATAGGAAACCTTTCCAGTTTTTTTATGCTGAATAATGGTTCAGGGATTCTAGGATATAACTTTTTATATCTTTGAATCCTAATGTTTAACTATCTTTGATTCGGTTAAGATCACCATCATTTAGTTCTACAGGTCTCTTCGGTTCTTTCAACCTGGACCATGATCTCTACAGATGCAAGTCTTTTAGGTTGGGAGGCTGTCTGGGGATCTCTGTCAGCACAAGGGGTTTGGAAATCTCAGGAGGCGAGATTACCATTTGATATTTTGGAACTCCGTGCATTCTCAGAGTTCTTCAGTTTGGTTTCTTTTGAAGAAGAGATGTTTTTTTCAGACAGACAATGTCACAACTGTGGCGTATGTCAATCATCAGGGTGGGACTATCAGTCTTTAGGCTGTGACAGAAGTATCTTGGATATTTGCTTGGACTAAATCCAGCTCCTATCTAATTTCTGTGGTCTTTTTCCCAGGTATAGACAATTGGGAAGCGGATTATCTCTGTTAATCAAGCTTTACATCCGGGAGAATGGTCTCTTTTCCCAGATATGTTTTTCAATTTTTCAGATGTGAGGGCTTCCAGAAACAGATCTGATGGCATCTCATCTAAAAAAGGAACTTCCCAGGGGCCTATTCAGGTTCTGGGATCCTCAGGTAGAAGTAGTTTATGCATTAACACTTCCTTGGAATTATCAATCTGCCTATATTTTTTCTCCTCTGGTTCTTCTTTTTAGAGTGATTTTCTAAATCATCAGAGACCAATCTTTGGTGTGGCTGGTGGCTCTAGCATGGCCACACAGGTTTTGGTATATGGTTCTTGTTCGGATGTCCAGTTGCCAATCTTGGTTACTTCCATTAAGGCCAGACCTTATATCTTAACATTCGTTTTTTTCATCAGGAATTCAAACTATTAATTTGATGGTATGAAAATGTAACGCTTGGTACTTAGTCATAGAAGTTTCTCTGACTCAGTGATTAATACTATGTTGCAGGCTCGTAAATCTGTGTCTAGTAGGATTTATTATCGAGTTTGGAAGATTTACATCTCATGATGCTCTTCTTATGAATTCTCTTGGCATTCTTTTAGAATTCCTAGGATTTTATAGTTTCTTCATAAGGTTTTGTCTGCATGTTCCTTGAAAGGACAAATCTCTGCTTTTTCTGTGCTGTTTCACAGTAAGAATTGCTAAATCTTTCTGATATTCATTGTTTTGTTCAGGCTTTGGTTCATATCAAGCCTGTCATTTAAGCCAATTTCTCCTCCTTGGAGTCTTATTTTGGTTCTGAAGGCTTTACAGACTCTTCTATTTGAGTATATGCTTTCTTTGGACATTAATTACTTTCATGGAAAGTATTGTTCTTTTTAGACATCTCTTCAGCTAGAACAGTTTTTTGAATTATCTGTTCTTTCTTGTGAATCTCCCTTTTCTGATTTTTCATCAGGATAAGGTGGGGTTTGCTGTCCTCATTTCAATTTTTACCTAAGTTGTGAATTCTAACAATATTAGTAGAGGAATTATTGTCCCTTCCTTGTGTCCTAATCCTAAGAATTCTTTGGTAAGATTCTTACATTCTTTGGATGTGGTAAGAGTTTTGAAATATTATGTTGAAGCTACTCAGATTTCAGACAGACTTCTAGTCTATTTGTTATCTTTTCTGGTTTTAGGAAAGGTCAGAAGGCTTCTGCCTTTTCTTTGGCATCTTGGTTAAGCTTTTGATTCATCATGCTTATTTGGAGTCGGGTTAATCCCCGCCTCTGAGGATTACGACTCATTCTACTAGGTCAGTTTCTACTTCCTGGACTTTTAAGAATGAAGCTTCTGTTGATCAGATTTGCAAAGCAATGACTTGGTCTTCTTTGCATACTTTTACTAAATTCTACCATTTTGATGTTTTCTCTTCTTCAGAAGCAGTTTTTGGTAGAATAGTACTTCAGGCAGCTGTTTCAGTTTGATTCTTATGCTTATATTTCAGTTTTTTTCATTATAAAAATTGAAACTTTTGATTTGGGTAGTGGAAGTTCCACATCTTGGGTATCTGCTATCCCATACGTCACTAGCTCATGGACTCTTGCTAATTACATGAAAGAAAACATAATTTATGTAAGAACTTACCTGTTAAATTAATTTCTTTCATATTAGCAAGAGTCCATGAGGCCCACCCTTTTTGTGGTGGTTATGATTTTTTTGTATAAATCACAACTATTCCAATTCCTTATGTTTTATGCTTTCACACTTTTTTCTTATCACCCCACTTCTTGGCTATTCGTTAAACTGAATTGTGGGTGTGGTGAGGGGTGTATTTATAGGCATTTTAAGGTTTGGGAAACTTTGCCCCTCCTGGTAGGAATGTATATCCCATACGTCACTAGCTCATGGACTCTTGCTAATATGAAAGAAATGAATTTATCAGGTAAGTTATATCTCGCAGCTGTAAACTTCTCAACGACCAGAATGAGTTTTACTGTGCTGGATACTAGCATCACAAAAATCTATTAAAAACATCACAAAATAGATAAATTAAAATGAAATAAAGCAACCGCCTCTAGAAAATTCAAACATGCACAATTTAAAAATAAATAAAAGTTTAATGCTATTAAAATAAAAAGAAATATGTGACAACCTCACCAGCTTTGTAATAATGAGAGCTGACCGTGAGACAAGATACTTCACACAGGGAATTGAGTCTTTTGGAATCCTAATAATGACTCGTGGTTTAGGTGCAAAACAATCTCGAAAATGCACTAAAATACCCTGGATTGTCCATCATCAGCTTCTTTTTTTACATCTGCAAGATTGCCGGTGCAAATACCATTCTACCAAGGGAGACAACTTTAACATAAAAAAAATAGACGTGAACATTAACTTGCATTTATATAATCCATTTTGCAAACGTGTTTTCTAAGTTTTGCAATTGTAATTCTGATGTTAATGTGTTTGTAACAATTCTTGTTTTCTGTGCATGGTATCAAGTGTCAGTCCACTGAATTCAGCTGTATTTGTTAATGGCAGGAAAGCCCACTCCACTCCTGTCTGAACAAGACCCCTTAGCATCATAATGAGCCTCCATGAATGTAACCATTTGAGGGCTAGATTATGAGCGGAGCACTACTTATTGCTCACACTTGCTGGCTAACTGCGCTGGACTTTAGCTTTTTGACCACGTTAGATACTGCGCGTATTACGAGTTGAAAGTAAAAAGTTTTCACGCTAATATGACATACGCAAAAAGCAGAAGTTACAATATTGCTTTAATGTTTTCTTCCATAGACTTCAATGGAGTGTGAAAAGTGGAGAAAAAAACTTGAGACCCTACTCACGCGCAAATCCAATCACATTTTCTTAAGTGCGCTAACCCAACATGAAATATGAAAATTTCACATTCCAATGTTCTTCACATAGCAGAAAAATAATAACTAGTATTTACTGTATATAGCGCCTTTCTCCCAGTGGGACTCAAAGCGCTTTCTCTTGGAATTAGCTGAATAGTAATAGTTGTTATTATTACCCAATTTAATGGTACTCATTTTATTGACTTCGGAAGGATTAAGGGCTGAGTCAGCTCTGCCGGGATTTGAACCTGTGACCTTGCTTCTTTTTTTGTAGTCAGGGCATTTTACCAACTGAGCTACCTCACTGGTAGAATATGTTCACATACATCTGATGCTATTTTGGTAAAATATATATATATATCTATATATAGATGATTATTTATAGGTATATATACAGTATATACAGATATAAATAGGAATATCTATTTTAAAAATACTTTGAACATATTTCTCTATGTGAAGAAAATTGGAATGTGAAATATTTACATTACAAACACAGTTAAACACTTTATTAAAAATTAATATTGCATAAATATGATTTTACATGTTTTCAACTACTTGACTGTGAAGGGCTCCAATGCACTTATATATATATATGTCTATATATGTATACATATGTATTTATGTTTTTATATGTGCTTTACTGTATATTTACTCTATATATTTCACATTCTAATGTTCTTTACTTACAGGATAATGTCCTTTTTATTTTTGAATACATAGTTCTATGTATATGTGTATATGCCTATACCTGCATATTTATTCCTATACATATAGAGATATAGATATGTATTTTACATGAACAGTATCAGATATATTTAGAAATATATATTTAATATTAAAAAGTACATTGTTTTCTATGTGAAGAATATAGGAAACTAAAATATGTGTTTTGTGCATCACGTTTATAAATTGAGCACCTAAAGCAGTCAGGTTAGCCCACATGAAAATTTAGTAAGCCTAAAGCGTGATATTGAAATATTATATATAAAATATTTGTTTAAATTATAAAACGTGCTGTAAAATATATAGATGTATTCTATGGATTATTTAGAATATTTTACAGTATGTTTAATACTTTTGGATAATTTTAATAATTAAAAAAAAATAGATATTTTATATGTAATATTTCAATTATGCGCCTTAAGGATACTAAGTTTACATGTGCGCTAACCCGACTGCGTTAAATGGACACTAAACCCAAATTTTTATTTAATGATTCAGATAGAGCATGCAATTTTAAGCAACTTTCTAATTTACTCCTATTATCAATTTTTCTTTGTTCTCTTGCTATCTTTATTTAGAAAGCAGGAATGTATAGCTTAAGAGCCAGCCTATTTTTGGTTCAGAACCTGGGTTATGCTTGCTTATTAGTTTGCTAAGTGTAGCCACCAATAAGAAAGCTCTATCCAGGGTTCTGAACCTAAAATGGGCTGGCTCCTAAGCTTTAAATTCCGGCTTTTTAAATAAAGATAGCAAGAGAAGGAAGAAAAAAATGATAGTAGGAGTAAATTAGAAAGTTGCTTAAAGTTGCATGCTCAATCTGAATCATGAAAGAAAAATCTTATAAATAAATAAAAAAATATATATGATATTATTCATGTAAAATACATATCTATACCTATATAGCTATAGGAATAGATATGCAGGTATATAGGTATGTACACATATATAGAATATGTATTTAAGAATAAAAAGAACATTATCATGTAAGTGAAGAACAGTGGAATGTTAAATATGTATAGAACATATACAGTAAAACACATAAATACATATACATATTCAGACATATATACAGTGGATATAAAAAGTCTACACACCCCTGTTAAAATGTCAGGTTTCTGTGATGTAAAAAAATGAGACAAAGATAAATCATTTCAGAACTTTTTCCACCTTTAATGTGACCTATAAACTGTACAACTCAATTGAAAAACAAACTGAAATCTTTTAGGTAAAGGGAAATAAAAATAAAAAACTAAAATAATATGGTTGCATAAGTGTGAACACCCTTAAACTAATACTTTATTGAAGCACCTTTTGATTTTATTACAGCACTCAGTCTTTTTGGGTATGAGTCTATCAG
This sequence comes from Bombina bombina, assembly GCF_027579735.1. Taxonomy (NCBI): domain Eukaryota; kingdom Metazoa; phylum Chordata; class Amphibia; order Anura; family Bombinatoridae; genus Bombina; species Bombina bombina. The sequence continues at coordinate 702,889,780 of NC_069503.1, forward strand.
CATGGCACATCTTGACTTGGCAAGATTTGCCCACTCTTCTTTGCAAGAACACTCTAAATCTGTCAGAATGCGAGGGCATCTCCTGTGCACAGCCCTCTTCAGATCAGCCCACAGATTTTGAATTGGATTCAGGTCTGGGCTCTGGCTGGGCCATCCCAAAACTTTAATCTTCTTCTGGTGAAGCCATTCCTTTGTTGATTTGGATGTATACTTTGGGTCGTTGTCATGCTGAAAGATGAAGTTCCTCTTCATGTTCAGCTTTCTAGCAGAAGTCTGAAGGTTTTGTGCCAATATTGTCTGGTATTTGGAACTGTTCACTGTCTGGTATTTGGACTCCTGGTCACTGTCCACCTGCATCTCCTTAATGTATTCAGTTTTACACACCACTTCAAAATGGCCCATTCTGTTACATTTTCTGCATCTTTTATCTCTGGCCGGGCATATAACACTCTGATCATGGGCACGGTAGCACCGTGTGCATCGGGCATGCTGCGCCCATCCACTTCCAGGCCTGTCCATTATTTTAGATCTACCGCTCACACTGTGCCTTTCACTAGCAGTTTTCCTGGACTGTTGCACTTCATCCACAATACTCAGTTCCAGCTGAAGAAAAACCAGCCCAAATCATGATGCTGACACCACCATGCTTCACTGTGGGTATGGTGTTCTTTTGGTGATGTGCAGTGTTGTTTTTGTGCCAAACATATCTTTTGGAATTATGGCCAAAAAGTTCAACTTTGGTTTCATCAGACCAGAACACCTTTTGCAACATGCTTTTGGGAAACTTCAGATGTGTTTTTGCGAAATTTAGCTGGGCTTGGATGTTTTTTTTTTTTAAGAAAAGGCTTCCGTCTTGCCACTCTACCCCATAGCCCAGACATATGAAGAATACAGGTGATTGTTGTCACATGTACCACACAGTCAGTACTTGCCAGATATTCCTGCAGCACTTCATCCACAATACTCTCAGACCTCAGATCAGCATTTTGCTTTTTCACCAGTTCACTCTGGCGGGCCATCCTAATAGCCCCATCTAATGTTAAATCAGGCTCTAACTGCAGCTTCTGTGATACTTCAGCATCTGCAATTCCAATAACTATTCTGTCTCTGATTTGCTCTTCTTTAGCAACACCAAACTCACAGAATTCAGCCAGTTCATACAGGCTGCGCACAAATGACTCCACAGATTCTCCCACACGCTGATTACGTTTGGGAAAATAAGCTCTCTCATGAATCACATTTCTTTTGGGCACAAAGTGGTCACTGAGTTTATCCATAACTATATCAAAGTTAAATTCTTCCCCTTCTTGGAAAGTAAAAGCATTGAACACTGGCTCCAAATCTTTCCCAATAGAGTATAAAAGAGAATTAACTTGTACTTCACCACTCTCCTTGTTCAGTTTGGAAGCAATCCTGAAGCGCTGAAACCGCTGATGCCATGTGGGCCAAACTGCAGGCTGAGAGAAGTCAAAAGGCTCAGGTGGGGTAAACTTTGACATTGTCATCGATCAGGAACAGAAGCGCAGGCCAGAACTTCTGACACCATGTCATGAGATGCAGGACATATGCAGGACACAGCAATGATGGTACAACTCTATTTTATTACAGAGCACAGAAACATACATCTATTCAGGTTGATTGTACTAACTAACTACGACACAGACTACCGGACCTAAGCCCCGCCCCCAAACTAGTGACATCACATCCTGCTCTCATCACAACTGTCTTCACTGTGTTCCATGGTATATCTAATGCCTTGGAAATTCTTTTGTACCCTTCTCCTGACTGATACCTTTTAACAATGAGATCCCTCTGATGCTTTAGAAGCTCTCTGCGGACCATGGCTTTGCTGTAGGATGCGACTAACAAAATGTCAGGAAAGTCCTACTAGAACAGCTGAACTTTATTTGGGGTTAATCAGAGGCACTTTAAATGATGACAGGTATGTACTGACTCCTATTTAACATGATTTTGAATGTGATTGCTTAATTCTGAACACAGCTACATCCCCAGTTATAAAAGAGTGTTCACACTTATGTAACCATATTATTTTATTTTTTTATTTTTATTTCCCTTTACCTAAAAGATTTCAGTTTGTTTTTCAATTGAGTTGTACAGTTTATAGGTCACATTAAAGGTGGAAAAAGTTCTGAAATGATTTATCTTTGTCTCATGTTTTTACATCACAGAAACCTGACATTTTAACAGGGGTGTGTAGACTTTTTATATCCACTGTATGTATATTTCAATATTAAAGCCCTTTGCAGTACTTTTTTTTTTCGTAACGCCTGAGACCTCATATTTTTGAGCATTTATAACTTTTGTATGCATTTTTTAAAACATTTTTTATTAGATCACAGAGTTGTTGCTTACATTGCCCATACAATCTGAGCAGAGGAGAAATGATGGAGGCAGCAGATGTTCCCTGGAACTCCTTTAGCCCTGCTGTGGCTCCAACTTATTGTCATTGTGACGTGAAATTATTTGCAACAAACTGCTTTGCTGAATAGGGCTCTGTGAGCAGATTTATTTTTGCACAGCTTTTAGGCTAGGCAGAGAGTGGAATGGAAAATCTGACTATGGAAATGTCATCACTAGTACTTCAGCACCAATGTCTGTACTTGTGACATATCCTGTTATATGCATATTAAAAAAAACAGTCATTCTCAAGACTTTTTTCCCTTATTGATTTGATTTTTCTCCTGCAATGTTCCTGTATGTTTACCTGTTCTCTTTACCATTTTCTAGGTTACCCAGGATACCCAGGGATTGCAAAGAATGGAGAGCCTGGATCTCAGGGCCCTCCAGGTTATACAGGGCCCCCAGGGCAACAAGGGCTGCATGGTCCAGTAGGTGTGCCAGGGTTCTGTGAAGCCAGAGACTGTGGAATTAATGCCCCTTCTATGCTAAATGAGCAGGGCCTTTTAACAAAGAAATTGTTCTGAACAACAGCGAAGTGAACCTAGAACAAAACAAGATATCAACTGCTACAGTGTGTTTGTCGTATACCACTACCGTATTTGCTCAGACAATCAACTACTAGCCTTCCAAACACAACTCAAGTCTCACCAAACCATCATTCACTAGTTCTGTACATTAGTAAGAGAGTCACCAAACATGTTCAAAAAGAATGAAAGATTTTGATGATCAGTGAACCAACCCATTTGTATCCAACAAGAAAATTTAAAAAGATGAGAATTCAAAACACTTTTTTTTTAATATGTAAAAATACTTCTCAAGCCAATGATAAATGAAGATCCTAAATAAAGATTTTTAATACAATTATTGACTTGACCGCAAATTATAATTAAATATTATGACCTATGTTGTAAGTTAATTTTAAATTAAACCTATTAAAATGTGTTTGCTGTTTCAATTTTTCTGTTATATCTATGGGTACCAAATATATTTTAGATAGCTGATTAGATCAATTTTATTGATATCACATTTTTCAATGAAATGCGGATAACTAAAAAACAGTGAGCCTTAAATTAAAGAGATAGAAAGGTCAAAATGTAATGGAGCCCCGAATAAACATGACCGGATTGACTAGGGGCTGCAATATATTAGAATCACATTTAGGTAAAAATAACCTCTAAAAAAAAAAAAAGTATGCAAACTCATGCAAAAATACATATATATTTACTGGAAACGCACAGTTCCCAAAGACCGCAATGAAAAGGCACTTTTCAGTGCCTATTTTTCTAACACTCCACTCCCACCAACTTTAGACCCAAAAAACTGCCTAGTGCAGTTTTTAATTTTAAAAAATGCTTTTTTTTTGTTAAATTAAAAAACTATAATGCCCTCTATTTTGAGGGCATTTCGGGCACTATTAAAAAATTTACCAGAGATCGGATCTCTGGTTAATTTTTTAAACGTTATTTGCTACCGTGAGCTCTAGTTGGAAATGGAGACAGCCTCGCGGTGCAAGCAGTGCTATCTTGTCACTACATAATTCTTAATATTTGAGTTTAAACTATAATCTTTTATTGAGCCAACTGCAGACTTTCAACTGATCTAATCTGCTTTGTTACAAAGATATGGAGCAAATGTGGAAAAATTTTGTGCAAAGTATGTTAGCGCTTCTGGATGAACATTTTATTAAGCTACGTGAGACTATCTCTTGGCAATTGGATCTGAGCCCTGATTCCGCCAAATTAGATTTGGTTCTGACTGTTTGTCAAGCAGGAGATACAGCCCAGTGATACTACAGATAACCTCAAGTCATAAATGAATCTGAATCTTTTTCACAGTAACGTGATTACAGTGAGCTCTGCAATTTGTTACATAAGAAAGGAAGTTATATAAGATGTCATTTGGAAGAGTCGACAAATTCTGTATTCTACAAGTGGAAAGATGTGATTGTCCTTTTGATGATAAGACCCCTTACATTTGAGAGGCCCCCTCAACAAAGCTTGATACGCAAATGTCAATTGTGGTAACCATGTTCAGGAGGATTTTCTAGGTTATAGCAGGACTTTCATTAAGAACTACATTCTCTCTTACCACAAATAAACAACAATTGCAGCAGTGGCCGGTGAGACTTATTGCATAAACTTTTCCACCTCACTAATATTCAAACATCGCAATATATTCCAAAAAAGTGGTCTGAACCTCACTGTGCTATTCTGTAGTGATGTGTCTCCTATAGGATATAATGGGGATCGCAACTTCAGCAAAAGACAACCAACATCGGCACTAATCTGCGATGTAAGCAACGGGGAAGAGGGGGAGGCTGTCTTTAAAGCATGTTTACACAAAATAGACTGTGCGTTCGTGAATTTTTTTTTTCTGTGAAGCAACACTTTAAATTATGCATATGTAAATTCAGTTTAATTGTACATTCGCCAGATTTGTCACACTGGGAAATATCGCCACTAAAAAGCAGTCGAGACTGAAAAGGGAAAGCTAAAACCGTGAACAGTGTTTGGAATATTGGAAAATCACTTCACTGTTTCTTCATTAAAATACAGGTTACTCCCATGGAACTTCGATGGAACGCTTATATATTCATCATGTCTGCGATCTACTTTGTTAATAAAGACAAAAAAACCAACTTCCTATTAAAACTATAGGAGCTTGGGATGTGGCCTTTTAAATATGTATATACAATGTTTAATGCATGTATAGTATAATGATTGCACTGTAGCAATAACGTTTGCTATAGTGCGATCGCAATATTATATGTAAAACACAATCGCACCATCGCAATTGCAAAATTATATGTAAAACATAATCACGCCATTGCAATCACAATATAATGAAATATGAATATTGTGAATGAGCAGTCGCATTCATAAAATAAGTAAAAAAACAAAAGTTGTACAATCACGCCTGAAGTTTATATACATATTCTAACATACTATACAATACATTAAACATTGTATATACATATATCATATACCCACAATTCCCCTAGCTCTTAAAGGTGTATTACTGATATGTTTAATTCACTATTGTATTGTAATAACAGAGGTTGGGTTTCTGTTGACACATGTAAATTGTATTGTCATACAGTACTGTGTAAAGGGATCATTTAGATTACACCTTCGATGTAGGTGGTGATGCTGCTTTGAATTTATCGCCAGTATCAAAGAACCATCACCACCCACTAAATTGTATGGTAAAATGCCTCTCGGCGATGCTGTCATTAACTTTTTCGCTGCTGAGCTTTTTTACACCCAAGTGCTAAGGTAATTTTGAGCTTTTTTGGCTACCTACATTTAAAACCTACTGTAAGTCAAATTTCAGTGAGTGAACCACACAAATTATATATTGTTTTTTTCAGCAGGCCAAGCAGATCCACAATATAACATTAACATGAGATAGCTGCGGCAAAAACTGTAAAATATATATATAGCATTTCTGCATCAATTTTAGTAAATAATATTGAAAATAGCCCAGTGACCACTGTTATTACTGTGACCACATTACTAAATTGTCATCAAGGGTAGCCACATGTAAAATATGGGCCCATACAGGCTTTTGGGGGTATAATATAGATTAGAGAGGCCCTATTGTGCAGTACAGAAATAAGTTACTACAGTGATCAACTGATTCTACAAACAAAATCCATTAATTTTTTTAAGAGAGGGACTTGTCTAATAGAAAAAAATCTTTATTAGGTGCATATAAACTATAATTTCTGTGTATCGCTGTGAGTTTTGTTACTTGGACCATCTCATAATAAAATTACAATATTGTACAATTTAGAGAAAACTTAGCACACTTTTAACTACCAATTTAAAGTGAAAACTCATTTTCATAATTTTTAGTGTGAAAACGAAGAATAGCTGCAAAGGAAAGAAACTATGTAGGGACAGGTAAGCTAAACCTTAGTTTGTAGAACCTATTGCTATGAATAGTGCTCATTAAAAGGAAGGTAGCAATGATAGCACATTACAATGGTGAGCTAGAAGAGCTACACATTAACTCGTATAGTTCAGAGTACTTATAAGCAATATGTAGATTGGGAATGGGAACAGAGCCCCTAGAGGGGTGAGTATAATAAATAGGTTTAGCTGGAGCCCCCTCTTATAGAGTTAAATAAAAAAAATCATCCCTCTTTGGCATAAGGAATATATGGTGCACCTAGGGTAATGAATCCCACCAGTGTTCAAAAACGTTTGTAAAATTATTGTGTTTAAAGTAAGGAACGAGGAAGAGTATAACCTTACATGGAGGCACATGGGGTATCAAAAAATAAAACTGAATGGGTATATAAGCAAAAGAAAGAGGGTCCACTGCTCCGGCTGCAGGCAGCCAACCCTCAGTGTAAGGCTTAGAATGTTGCCCAAGTGTATATGCTATTTAACACGCTATGAAAAGATGCTTATTATTAACCACCAACATAATAGACCACATAACAATATCACCTAAAACATTAGTGTAATAAAAAGAAAGGTATAAGAATAAAAGGGCAGGCAGCACTCACAAACCTATGCATAAAACAACTATATTTAGTAATTAGCTTCATGTTCACATGCAAATATGAAAAACTCCAGGAAAACTGTCAAACATACTGACTGGAATGCAAACAATATTCAGCATCTTCCTTGAGGCAGCAAAATAAAATATCCACCATCTTTAGGTTAACTGACAACAGTCAGGAAACAAATTACAGTCTACCCCATTCCAGTCTTCATCAAGGTTGTTGATAGGGGAAGGAATGTTATACATTTGTTACCCAGTCCATGCATAAGAGTGCAGCTTATCAATCACAAAGCTTCCACTATCAGTAAAGTCCTGAAAGAACAGATCCACATCCATGTACATATCAATTGAAACACCATCGCCAGCCAGCTCAATCTGTCCCACACAGAGTTAAGTAGCTGCTATAATAGGGTAGAAAGTTTGATCTTGAATCATTATGAGCGGCACAGCTGAGACACTATCCCTTGCAGACTGCTCCACAAGTGTTACAAGTTTTCATTCTTGCGGTTGAGTAGCCTTCACAGGGACAAGCCTAGAGATCATTATGGGAGAGAACGGTACCATCTCCACCAATCCAGGATTAGATGTGCAGCATGCTCAGTCTATTTCAGCCAAGAATCTTTTCCTATACACACCTAGTAGGTCAGCCAGGACCGTAAGAAATGTGGGAGACTCCGCCATATTTGCCAGAGATTTGGTTTTCCTCTGTAGATATCCAACTCAAATAAGTTGCACTGTATACTTTAATAATCCTTATCAATAGCCCTGATAATTCCTTGCTCTTTTCATTCTTCTGCTCTATGTGAGTCCTTGATTTACAAAGCCCCTCTCAGCCCTCTAATATCTTGTACCTTCTGCCTATATTTGATTACTGTAAAACCAAGGTATTTGGTACTGGAGTGAAAACATTTTAAATCAGACATTTTATCAATTGCATTAGATCTGGAGTTGTATATCTTCTATATAATTCCTGCCCAAAATTCTATGTGGGTATAACAAAAAGACAGATAAAAGGTCTAATCAGGGAACAAAGAGATGATATAATTTACTCCAGGGAATGGGTTAAATGAAAAGTTAGAATTTATTTGTTATTTATAATAACATAGAATAAAGATGTATACTTGTATAAATAATTTCCTTGACTTTCTGTTAAATGTGTTATAAGGTTTTGAGGCATTTGATTTCTGCTTGTACAAGCAGAAATCACATCTAGGAAATGTAGAAATCTTCGTAGGGATCAAGAAGACTACAAGAAAAAAGAGAGACAAAATCAAATATAAAGCAATTAGAGAATTGTATGATTCAGGTATGGATGCTTCAGATGCTGAAACTGAGAGTGAATGTAATATGGCAAAAATCTATTCTGGGATGGTCCCAGGCAGAGGGGGAGGTTCATTAGGAGCAGGGAAGGCCGGAAGATAAAGAGAATGTTAAAAATACAAACTATCAAGGAGGGAGGTACCTAACAAGATCTTACATGGACAGGATGGGGCTTTATAGATCAAGGACTCATACAGAGAAGTGGAAGGATGAAATGGGGATATCACAAGGAATTCTAGGGGCTATTGATAAAAATGATTTGCAAAATGTAATTATTTAATCTTTTAGTTTAAACATGGCACATGTGGGTCTTTTAAAAAGAAGACTTTCTTTTTGTCCAACTTAAAAATTAAATAGATTTGACATTTTAAAGGATTCTCTTTACTAGAATTTGTTTTACCACAAATGATGAAAAAAGAGAAAGGGACAATATAAAAGAGCCTGGTGAAGGAACCAGGCAGTTACGTGTAGACCAGGATACAATTAAATCCCTAGTATCCTTACTGGAAGATAGTGAAGGACCTGACGATGATCCCCTACAAGGAAGTCTAGATATTAAATCTAAATTTAAAAAACAAATCCACATTTATGCCTTCCTTATAAAGTGTTCCAGTGGTAAATTTGTTTATTAAATCTTTAGAGAAGGACAACGAAGGCCTATAGGAAGAAATATTAATTGATGATTTAATTGATTGACAATTTATATTCCAGCAGAGAGGAGGGCTTTAAAATATCTAGTTCCGGTCTCCAATTTAATTATAAAACCAGCTGATAAGCTTGTCCTGATGGATCCCACATGAGGTTGGTCTAGATGCAACTCGCCATTTCCTGGAAACCAGTGGAAGACACTATGAGCCACATACCAGACTTATGCATGCCTACATTTAGGGGCCTGGAAATTGACTGAGGTGTTTGATAGACATAATGATGTCATGGAGAAATTTGTACAGCTGTGTGTTTGGTATGTGGATGAATTACTGATCTTATGGGATAGTCCAGTTGAAGCACTTGAACAATTTATTAATAGTCTTAATCAGAATGATAGGAATATCTTTCTAACATATGCGATGGACAGAATTGAGTTAAGCTTCCTAGATGTTGAAATCAAGAAAATAAGGGTGTGATTAGTTCTGAAAACTTTTAAAACAAAAAACCAAGTCACAAATAGTATTTCGAAGGCATCTAGTGTTCACACTAAAGCACTTATACATGGAATTCCCACAGGACAGTTCCTTTGACTTCGGAGACACTGTTCATCTAAAACTGCATTTGAGAAGCATGCAGAACAGATGCAAGTAAGGTTTTTAAGAAGAGGCTATTCTAAAAAGAATAATAAATAGAGCAAAAGCAAGGGTTAGGAAGGCCAATAGAGATCAGTTACTATATTCAAATGAGGGTAACAAGGCACAAAATGAACGTGCAGTTAGGTTTATTATGAAGTACAATTGACAATGGGAGACTTTGTGATCTATTTTGGATAAAAACTGGCATGAATGATGAATGTCTTGGATGAATGTCATAATGGGCAGACAGCTTGTTTACATGTAATTGGTATAGATAGAGGAATCCCTTCTGGTCGAGGTGGTAATCACGTTAAATGCCTCCTCCAAAAGAAAACTAGGTGGATGTACACCTTAGGAACGCTATCTCTTAATGGGTTAATTGAAAAGTTAGAATTTGCTAGTTATTTATATTAACATAGAATAATGATGTATACTTGTGCAAATTATGTACTTGATTTTGTTTTAAAAAGTGTTATGAAGTTTTGATGGGTAATGCCATAAGGGCTAAAACCCCATAGATAGCATTCCCCAGAAGTTACCACCCATTTCTCATCCATGAATAAATCAAAAAGACACAGAGTTGGGAAAAAGACCAACATGTTCGCATTTATTAAATAACATATATTAAATATATATATATATATATATATATATATATATATAACTGATGACTTCCCGAAGTCCATCTCAAAATGGTGGCGGCTAAACAAGAACCTGGAACTCCATACTGACCAGAGGTGGGGGCCCCAAGGTATGCGCTGTTGACTCTAGCAGTCCGTGGGGAGGAGCACCCCTAGGTCACGACCTAGGGACATCGCCCCTCCCATTAGCTCAGCCGTCAGCCCCATGCGGACCCTGCTTGATGGAGTCTGCAGCTCCGATCCTGAATGAGTGCGACGCTATTTTGCTGGAGTCTAGACCTGCTGCTTTAGATGCGAGCGCTAGTACCTTAGAGAACTGATGCTTAGATAACGATGAGCCATCCTCATGCACTAAAAATTGGGAAGATCCGACCGGTCTTACCGCTGCATAATCCCTGGCAAGTACTAAAGGGTAGGTCGCCGAACGTTCTTGCACTGGGAAGGTTAACCACGAGTCCACTTTTGAACTTGCTATCAACTGCAACAACCCTCTGCCAGTGAAGCGAACGTGCTCCACCTGAAGCCCTGTCCCCTGAGATTGTCTATTAGGTGCGATGAGCTCTCCTACTCTTAAAGCTCCATAGAATGCCAGCACGAAGAGGTTTCCTGTTTGGGGAGGAGCCTTCACGTCACAGTGATCCTCCAGAGCGGTTGCTGGAACAGAGTACCCGCGCTCCATCTCCCCACGCTTACAGCCCCGAGGCCTACACTCACCTGGGCTTGTTTGGGCATAGGATCGCCTTTAGGCGTCAAGCTGCAGGAAGCCTAAAAGACGTGCGGTGTAATCCGCTGCTGGCACAGAAGTATCATACAGGCGCAAGTGATCCGCAAGAGGGATACCCGATACTGAAGCAGAGGTCCGGTCGAAAGTAAAGGACGAGCCCCAGGCCGGGCGGCGGAAGTTGCTCGCTTGTGGTCGAGAGGGGTTGCTGACTCACGGAGAGATCCGAGTGTCACCCCCTATCCCCTGGGAGTAAACCTTCTGTCCGCCGGCTATCGAAAGAACATCTCTTGTTTGACGAGACACGGATCATCGGCCGTAAGCAGTACCTTGCTTCTAGTAGGCACGCGCTCTCTCAAAGTGGAAAATCGGGCTGTGGTATTGGTTTGGATCCTTATACTCCTCAAGAAACTGCAAGTATTACACCAAGTCCTGGTTCCCAGTACCTTACACTTGAGCCGGTGGGCTCATGAATGGAGGGTGCCTGACATTGTATGTTTGCTGTTGAGGTGACAACCGTTACTGCTATACTGATAGCTGACTATGGGACAATTACATTAATCATTACCAAATTTTGGGATCGTTGTTGCAGAGTCTATCAGCTTTTTATTTGGAATATCTATAGTTTCACAGTATCTTTCCTTTGTGCAGCTACTGAAGGGATAAAGCAGAATTAGCTTTTTGTGATCTGCTCACACTTTATTCAGAGACTCACTTGGTTACCTGAAGTTTCTGATATATGGAGAAGATATTTACAAGTTGAACATTGCTAAAAAGACCTAAGTGTGCTGAAGTCTATTAATCCTCCTGTGTCTCTCCATGGTGCTAAAGTAGAAAGAATAGTATCAAAAGTATTACGGCTGCCTTTAGAGATTTAGGACTACCGCATTGGACACAATATTGTTAGCTTTTTGCTAAAAGTTTCCTATTCTTAGTGTTTGAATGAATATCTTAAGTTCGTAAATTGCAAAGCTGAAAGTAGATTCAGCTAAAAAGTAGAATCAGCTTCTTGTGAATTGTTTGTACTTTTTCCAGAAATTTATTTTTCGTATTAAAAGGGAAAAAAAAAAAAAAAAGCAAGAATAGTATTAAAAGCAATAAAGCAGCCAATAGAGAGTTAGGACTGGTGTATTGTGACATAATAATCAGCTTGTTTTTTAAGTTTTTATTCCCAGTATTTGAGTAAAAGTATACTTATGTAAAGCCCAAAATAGATTCTTGAAAGAGCAATTCCCCACAGGAAAAGGGTGTAAGGAGTAGGAAAAGTGAGAAAAGAGAGATAAGAGAAGAAGAATTCTTTTATAAAGGGCAATTGATAGATCATTGCTGTCTAAGAAGTATTTATAAATTTAGCCCCTTACCATTAATGAGGTTCTTTTTCTGAGAGAGGAAGAGAGAGGGGGAGGCAGAGAGAGGACAGTAGGAAGGGAGGAAGGAAAGAAAGAAGTTTAAAATCCCGAGCAGAGCAAACCTTGTTTCTTATAGTGGGGGTCACTCTGTTTTTTTTTTTTTTTGTTTTTTTTTTTTTTATTTTTTTGTTTCTTCACATGCACGTTCACTTAAAGACACTCTTTTATTTCTTTTTTTTCCTTTTTTCTTATTTTGTAGGTATAGTCCACCTTTTCACGATTGATTTTGTCATAGCAGAAGGAAGTAATATCACACGTTAACACTTCAACTTTCACTGGACCCATAACGGCCCATGCACACACACCATCACACTTAAAATAGGTAGATACATACAGAGACATATATATTTTTGTTGCTTATAAGTGGTTTTTTCACTGACCTATGGAAAAATTCATGACACAAGGGAAACACAGTTCACCAAAAATGCCCCCCAAAATAAAAGATCGAAAAACAAAAGCTCAAGATACTAGTGGCTCAGAGGTTAATCAAGAGATGGGTAACCCTTTACCAGACCCACAGTCTGTATTAACACAATTATCTGAGTTAATAGCGCCTCAATTCAATGATATCAAAACGGAACTAGCTAATATCTCTACCAATATCCTAGCTCTCTCCACCGAAGTGAGACATTTTTCTAATAGATTGGCAGAGGCTGAGAATAGGATCTCAGACTTAGAGGATTTAACCAACACCCAAGACTCGCAAATTCATGCACAAGAATCTCAAATTAATACCCTACTTAATCGCCTGGAGGATCTGGAGGATCGCTCCAGGCGAAATAATATAAGAATTATAGGCTTGCCTGAAATGATAGAATATAAAGACCTAATGAAATTCACATCAGTAACGCTCCCACAAGCTTTAGGTTTTGCCCCTGCTCTATTACCGCTAACTGTGGAAAGAGCTCACAGGATAGGTCCCCCAAAAATAATTCAAATGGTTCACCCCGAAATAGGATGAGTATAGTTAAATACTTGAAATTCCAGGACAAAGTGGAAATTATGAAAGCCTATAAGAAAAAGGATGCCCTCATAATAGATAACAACAAACTATTATTATTTCAAGATTTCTCTAGCGAAACCTCATCTAAGAGGAAATTAATGGCCCCTTACTGCTAACAGCTTATTCATAATGGCTTTAAGGCCCGTCTATTATATCCGGCTAAAATTGTCTTGGAATTTCAAGACAAACAAATCACGCTCAATACTACAGGTGAAGCGCAGGAATTTTTGGCAGCAAGGAATATCGTAGGGACTAATTGACCTTGTATGGAGCTTTCTCACAGGCCTATGTGGTTCATTTATATTATGTCTGAATGCCTTAGCACATTTAAGAATTTAGATAAATGGTACGTTGTTGTAGTACCGGTGTTTTTTCTTTTTAGTATTTTAGAAATATGGTTCCCCCCCCCCTTTTTTTTTTTTTTTTTTTCTCCTCTGTTCTCTCTTCCCCTCGCTCTTTGCTCGTCTCTTCCCTCCACACGGTTCGCGTGTATGGCTCTTTTATCCGTCTTGCTTCAGTAAAGCTGATTGATTTTAAATATGTGCCAAAACCTTAATATACTTTCATGGAACGTAGGTGGCATAACTTCCCCAATGAAACGTAAACTTATTATTAAAACATTAGCTAAACATCACCCAGAGGTAGTATTTTTACAAGAGACACATCTAAAAGATTCAGAGATTCTGAAATTAAAGATAAAATGGGTGGGTGAGGTCATTGCCACCCCAGTCAATAATAGAAAGGCAGGTGTAGCTATTCTCTTACATAAAAATCTGGAGTATACAATTAAAAAAGTGGAACTTGACCCGCAAGCCAGATTCATTATTTTACAAATTGTGATTAACAATGTTGATTTTGTTTTTTGTAATATTTATGGACCAAATGCTCATACTCCCATATTCTGGGAGGAAATCAAACTTAAGCTATTTCCATTCGTTTCTCAGAATCTGATTCTAGGGGGTGATTTTAATATCGCTGCATGCCCTGAAATAGATAGATTAACTCAGAAACATTCAAAAGAGTATAACAAAAGGGCAAAATGCTTGAAACAACTTTCGCAGAAACTTAAACTCCTAGACATCTGGCGTATTGAGAACCCAGATTCGATAACTTTTTCCTGTGAGTCTAAAGTATACAATACATTTTCAAGAATTGACATGTTTTTAATTTCAGAATCTCTCTCCATTCTAAAAGTTAAACCTGAAATTAATGATATAGTTATATCAGATCATGCTATTATCTCATTAGCCTTCCCATCTTTGCACAAGCCAAAAGACAAAAACCAAAGTTTTATATTCCCGAGGTTTCTTTATAATAATCCTAGATTCGTATTTTGGCTAAAGCAAAAATGGAGGGATTATGTCACCTTTAACATTGCCCAACTAAATGACATCGAGCTATTCTGGGAGGCCTCTAAGGCTGTATTTAGAGGGGAAATTAAATCTTATTTATACACTTTGAATAAAAAAAATAGGGCAACCGAAATTCAATTAGCACTCTATGTGAAAAACGCTCTTAAAAATTTCTACAATACTAGGTCAGCTAGTAACTGGAATAAGTATCGCAAAGCCAAAAATAATCGTGAGGTCTTTCTCAAGCAAAGATCGCATAGAGAAGAACTTAAATTGAACCTAAAGTTTAAAGGATACCACGGGATTTCAGCAAAACATCTCGCTAACTTAACAAGGAATAGGAAGAGTAAAAACTACATTTTGGCTATTAAAGATGGTAACCAAAGATACAGGGATAGTGAAAACATTAGAAAGGTTTTTCATAACTTTTACCAAAATCTCTACAATAAAACAGATGTTAATTTGTTAAACATGGATAACTTCTTATCAAAGATCAAACTTCCCCAATTGTCCAAAGATCGTCTCTTAGAACTAAATGCACACATCACGGGGGAAGAAATTCTTAAAGCAATAGAAAAAACAAAACTAAATAAGGCAGCTGGACCGGACTTTCTTCCCTCAGAATACTATAAAATACTTTCTCATGAGGTCATTTTTACATTGGAAAGGCTATACAATGCCTACTTCTCTTCTAATAAAACCATGTCTAATCTATTTACAGCTGCTAATATTACCTTAATTCTTAAAAAAGATAAGGAAAGAGAAGATCCAGCATCATATAGACCAATATCGGTGCTTAACACCGATTATAAAATCTTAACCTCCATCATTGCAGATAGACTGGCGAAAGGATTAGGCGAGATTATACACCCAGATCAGACGGGTTTCATTCAGGGACGCAATTCTACTAAAAATATACGCAAAGTAGTCATGCTTTTGGATTATATGTGGAACAAAGAGAAAATTAAAAAAAATCGAGCTCCCGCAGATATGGCTATTCTGACGTTAGACGCAGAAAAAGCCTTTGACTCCATTACATGGCAGTATCTTTTTCGGGTTCTAGAGCAATTTGGGTTTCACGATCAATTTATGAACTTGGTGCATAAAATATATAGGGCACCAATATCATATCTTTTAATCAATAACATATTATCTCCTAAGATATTATTAGGCAGGGGAACGAGACAGGGATGCCCGCTGTCACCCCTGCTATTCGATATTGCTCTAGAACCGTTGGCTATTTGGTTAAGGCAAAAATTATCCGGAATATCAATAGGGCCACACACTCTCAGAACCCTTCTTTATGCTGACGACCTCTTATTGTTCCTAGAGAAAACCAAAGTGCAGATACCCTTAGTATTACAAATTCTGACGGATTTTAGTTCTTTCTCAGGGTACAAAATTAATTATGGAAAAAGTGAACTATTGTGGATCTCCAAGTCAAGGGTAAGTTGCTCTAATCACCCCTTTAAAGTGGTAGATAGACTTAAATATCTTGGTATTATTTTTCACAGAGACCCGTTGAAATGGTATAATTTGAATTTTGAACCAGTGTTAGAGAAGCTCAAGAGTAATCTTGAATTATGGGCCTCCTTTCCTTTATCTATCTCAGGACGAGTAAACTTAATAAAAGTTATCGTATTCCCCCAGATCCTGTATCTCTTACAAAACTTACCGTTATTTCTCTCAAAAAAGGATTTAAATAAGTTTGATCAAAATACAGTTAAATTTATATGGGGTAATAAGAAGTCTCGAATATCCTTGATGAAATTGACTCAAAAAAAATCTTCTGCTGGCCTAGCCCTTCCTAGCTTAAGACTATATAATATTGCTACGCTGGCTAAATTTGCATTCGATTGGCTAACCGATTCAAACTATTTCTCGACAATTGAACTAGAAGAACAATGCATTGCCCCGTTTTCTTTAAAAGCGGTCGTGCATAATGTAATTAAACATCTTCCCCCTAAAATTAAATCATTATCTTCGGTTAAAAACATAATAGTGGCCTGGCAGAAATTCTGTAAAATTTTAGAAGTTGATCCTCATTTCTCAAGATTCTTGCCTATAAGAGGCAATCCTGAGTTTATGCCTGGGGTACAATACAAGGTATTTGAGAAATGGGAAGAGAATGGTTTGTCACGGGTCGCTCAAGTCTTTTCAGAGACTCAACTCATAAGTCCATATGGTTCGTTGTTTCAACGTTATTACTTACCCAGGGACAATCTGTTCGCTTATTTTCAACTTAGGCATTTTGTGAGTAAGCATTCCCCACCAGAGGACTGGGTGTCCCGGTGGACCGAAATTAACACTTGTTTTGAGAAATTTAGAAAAGGTTACACTTCAATTTCACTTACATATGACATAATGTTAGCTAAACAAGGGGCATTAACAGTAGATAAAATCTGTAAAAGTTGGGAGAATACATTCACCGCTATAACTCCTGAATGAATCTCGCAGAGTTTGGAGAGAGTATACAAATGTATGGTTCCTGTGTCAGTAAAAGAGTCCCATTTTAAACTTACTAATAAATATTATTTCCCCCCTTCCAGAATGGCGCGTTGTTACCCTTCACAAATCTTCCCGTGTCCGCGTTGTTCGCACCCGAACGCCAGTATAATTCATATGTTTTGGTCTTGCCCAAAAATAAGGCAATTCTGGCTGAAAATCCAGTATTGGGTCAATCGGTCTTTCGATCTAACTAGCTGTCTTACTGCTGACATGGTATTTTTCTTTAGAATAAATACACATCTAGAAAGATTTCTGGTAGACTCGTATACAACTATTATCCTTGTGGCCAGATGTCTTATAACTAAAATACTAAAAATATACGCAAAGTAGTCATGCTTTTGGATTATATGTGGAACAAAGAGAAAATTAAAAAAAATCGAGCTCCCGCAGATATGGCTATTCTGACGTTAGACGCAGAAAAAGCCTTTGACTCCATTACATGGCAGTATCTTTTTCGGGTTCTAGAGCAATTTGGGTTTCACGATCAATTTATGAACTTGGTGCATAAAATATATAGGGCACCAATATCATATCTTTTAATCAATAACATATTATCTCCTAAGATATTATTAGGCAGGGGAACGAGACAGGGATGCCCGCTGTCACCCCTGCTATTCGATATTGCTCTAGAACCGTTGGCTATTTGGTTAAGGCAAAAATTATCCGGAATATCAATAGGGCCACACACTCTCAGAACCCTTCTTTATGCTGACGACCTCTTATTGTTCCTAGAGAAAACCAAAGTGCAGATACCCTTAGTATTACAAATTCTGACGGATTTTAGTTCTTTCTCAGGGTACAAAATTAATTATGGAAAAAGTGAACTATTGTGGATCTCCAAGTCAAGGGTAAGTTGCTCTAATCACCCCTTTAAAGTGGTAGATAGACTTAAATATCTTGGTATTATTTTTCACAGAGACCCGTTGAAATGGTATAATTTGAATTTTGAACCAGTGTTAGAGAAGCTCAAGAGTAATCTTGAATTATGGGCCTCCTTTCCTTTATCTATCTCAGCACGAGTAAACTTAATAAAAGTTATCGTATTCCCCCAGATCCTGTATCTCTTACAAAACTTACCGTTATTTCTCTCAAAAAAGGATTTAAATAAGTTTGATCAAAATACAGTTAAATTTATATGGGGTAATAAGAAGTCTCGAATATCCTTGATGAAATTGACTCAAAAAAAATCTTCTGCTGGCCTAGCCCTTCCTAGCTTAAGACTATATAATATTGCTATGCTGGCTAAATTTGCATTCGATTGGCTAACCGATTCAAACTATTTCTCGACAATTGAACTAGAAGAACAATGCATTGCCCCGTTTTCTTTAAAAGCGGTCGTGCATAATGTAATTAAACATCTTCCCCCTAAAATTAAATCATTATCTTCGGTTAAAAACATAATAGTGGCCTGGCAGAAATTCTGTAAAATTTTAGAAGTTGATCCTCATTTCTCAAGATTCTTGCCTATAAGAGGCAATCCTGAGTTTATGCCTGGGGTACAATACAAGGTATTTGAGAAATGGGAAGAGAATGGTTTGTCACGGGTCGCTCAAGTCTTTTCAGAGACTCAACTCATAAGTCCATATGGTTCGTTGTTTCAACGTTATAACTTACCCAGGGACAATCTGTTCGCTTATTTTCAACTTAGGCATTTTGTGAGTAAGCATTCCCCACCAGAGGACTGGGTGTCCCGGTGGACCGAAATTAACACTTGTTTTGAGAAATTTAGAAAAGGTTACACTTCAATTTCACATACATATGACATAATGTTAGCTAAACAAGGGGCATTAACAGTAGATAAAATCTGTAAAAGTTGGGAGAATACATTCACCGCTATAACTCCTGAATGAATCTCGCAGAGTTTGGAGAGAGTATACAAATGTATGGTTCCTGTGTCAGTAAAAGAGTCCCATTTTAAACTTACTAATAAATATTATTTCCCCCCTTCCAGAATGGCGCGTTGTTACCCTTCACAAATCTTCCCGTGTCCGCGTTGTTCGCACCCGAACGCCAGTATAATTCATATGTTTTGGTCTTGCCCAAAAATAAGGCAATTCTGGCTGAAAATCCAGTATTGGGTCAATCGGTCTTTCGATCTAACTAGCTGTCTTACTGCTGACATGGTATTTTTCTTTAGAATAAATACACATCTAGAAACATTTCTGGTAGACTCGTATACAACTATTATCCTTGTGGCCAGATGTCTTATAACTAAAAATTGGCGCTCGCATAAGGCCCCATCCTTTACTCTTTTTCTTAGAGAAATCCAGTTCCAAATAACTTATGAAGCTTTTCATTTTCAGCTCTCCTCCGAAAAACTCATTGGTAAATTTATCCATAGATGGCTTCCTATAATCAAGTCCTATCCATTGTCAGTGCAAAAGAGTATATTGAAGCCATTTCTGAGCTCCCAGTCCTTTGCAGACCTTGTTCTCCATGGGTGGTTTCCACCCTTATGGGTGTCCAATGCCAGAGAGGTGGGATGAGAGGGGGACTCATGGTGAGAGGCGACAGGAGAAGCCCCATTCCCTTTTCCTTTTTTTTTTTTCCCTTCTTTTTTTCCCCGAAGGATGGTCAAGACGATTAGCCTAAGTGTTAGGAGTTGTGGGTAGTCCTAATTTTTTGGACAATGTTTATCTATCATTTTTTGATTTCTACTGTATCCCAGAAGGGGTTTCATTTTTGTATAAGCAAATCTTCCTAAGAGATGACAACCGAATATGATGTAATGTTCATCTGATAAAATATGTAATTGTTTTCATTTTGTTAATGGTATTCTATAAGGTATTTGTATTCTCGATTATGTTTCATGTACGATTTTACCACCAAAGTGGCTATTTTATTTTTCATCCCGTTCTTTTTTCTGTCTTATTTTGTCTTTTTAATTTTATTATTGTAAAAATACCCCAATAAAAATGAATTTTAAAAAAAAAAGAATGCCAGCACGAAAGCACATTGAAACAGCTTCGCCTCGAAAACAGAAAAGCAAACACCCCCAACGGCCTGGACAATAGCACCCAGACGAAGGGCTGTGATAGGTTCCCTCTTATCTTTAGGCCTAACCGACAAACGACCCCAACCCTTCGCTATTCTCCTAATAATGAAGGAGTGACATATGTCTGAGATGCCGAAAAGCTTTAAAAAGAAGGACAGTGCAGCCAGCCGGCCATTCACTGCCCCAGGAGAAACCCCTGCCTATATAGACAATTCAACCACTCCACCAACAGTACCTGCTGTCCATCCTGCACTGACACCCATCTGGCCACGCGGAATGCTTCCCATTCATTCCAGTGCTGCGTATAGGCTCTCCATGTATTAGGGGCCAGGGATGCTTTCACTAAAGGGAACGCTGCTGCCACCCCCGGCTATCTGCCAGAGAAAAATAGGACAAGGTAGGTCATTAGTGGCCTCTGGAGGCACCAACCTCCTAAACTAACCCCATTGGAAACATGACTAGGCATCTCCAACTACATTGTTCACACCAGGGACATGTATAGCTACAAATTGGAGATTTAGCTGTAAGCAGCACAACACAAGATGCCTCAGATAAGGGATTACCACTGGGGAAGATGCGGACAACCTGTTAATGGAATACACCACACTCCGACCACTCCGGTTGTCCGACCAGAATATGATAGAGCGATCTCTAAGCTTATGCCCCCACAGCTCTACTGCTACAATAATGGGGAACAGTTCCAACAATGTGAGATTACGCGTCAAGTCTTGCGTGACCCACCATATTGGCCACAGCTCTGCACTCCTTTCACCATCCAAAAAGGCACCAAAACCAGCCCCCCCCCACGGCATCTGTGAACAAATGCAGGGCCTGGCTTGACATGGGCGGTCGCCTCCAAAGCAGAATACCGTTAAACTGTTCTAGAAATTGCTCCCAAACTCTCAGATCCTCTCTCATGTCACTGGTCACATTAATCTTGTGCCCTGCCCTGGGTCCCTTTAGCGGCGCCTCTACACGCCTGTTAAAGATCCTACCTATTGGGATCACGTGGCAAGCAAAATTCAATAGCCCCAACACGGACTGTAGTGGCTTCAAGGTCATCCATTTAGCTGCTGCAGCCATCCTAACCACTCCTTGCAAGCGGATGACCTTGTCCTCAGGTTGCCTACACTGCTTTGCAACAGTGTCAATCTCGATACCTAAGAATGTCAGTCTTGTGCATGGACCCTGAGTCTTTTCGTCCACCAACGGTTACCCGAATTCCTGCATAAGACCCTTCATTACTGACATGAACCTAGCACATTAACCCGCCTCAGCTGGGCCCACTAACAAGAAATCGTCTAGGTAATGGACTACCGCCCCATTACCTGAAGCAGTTGCTACGGTCCAGTGCAAAAATGAGCTAAAAGCTTCAAAATAAGCACATGAAACCGAGCAACCTATTGACAAGCACTTGTCAATAAAAAACCTCCCTTCAAAACGGCATCTCATCAGCCGATAGGATGACGGATGAATGGGAAGCAAACGAAAGGCTGACTCTATGTCCAGTTTTGCCATTAGGGCCCCGTACCTAGCTGCCCTGACTCTCTCTAAAGCCTGATCAAATGACTGATACCTCACTGAACTAACAGCTGTGTCAATGGCGTCATTCACCGACCGACCCTTCAAGTAGGACAGGTGCTGAATAAGGCAGAACTTGCCTGGCTCCTTTTTTGGCACTACTCCTAACGGGGATATTATCAAATCTGGGACTGGACTGTTAGTGAATGTACCTTCTATGCTCCCCAGGGCAATTTCTTTGTTCAGTTTTTTCCTAATCACCTCCGGAAATTGATAGGGGAACTTCAGATTCCGGTGCGTCATGGAACCTCTCCGAAATCCTTCATCAATTCCCACCCACAGCAATTCTGCGGCTTCCCTATCTGGGTAGGAAGCTAGCCACAGCCTAAGTGCGGGCAGATTCAGAGGCATTGGCGCTCTTGCTCCAAACCAAGCCTTTTGAGGGCCCCCAAGCAGAACCACCATCTCACTTACGCTTGCAGTCAAGCCCTAGATGAGGCCCCCCGCAGTAGAGGCATATGTGGCGAAAGGAGCAGTTAGTGCCCTTGTCACACTGGCGATCATTACATTTCCAGCACTCCCTACCATGACGTCTGTTCCTATCAGGGGTTTCCCGCTCCCAGGCCAAAATGTAGTGAGGGGATGCGCAGGAGTGTCAGCTCCCATTTTAGACCAGAGGTCCAAGTCCTTTGCTCCAAAAGACAATTCTGGGTAAACCCCCATCTTACGACGGAATTCACTGTCGTACGTGTGCCACATCCCTTCCGGATAGTGTCTATAAATGTAGTCTATGGTTTCCATATACTTAATCAACTCTATTGCCTGATCCCCCCTATGCTCTATGAGGCAACAAGAAAAGACGCTAAAGCAGTGCTGCCATTCTTCATATGTCTCAGGCCGCTTCAGGTTCTTTGGCCCCGTGCCATCCTCACTCCTCTCCCTCTCTCTGTATGCCTCGACTGACAGCTCAAATATGTTGACATACCTGCGCTCCATAATCTTCTTTGCTATCTTCACCTTCAAGTGGGTATGGAGGGGGTTCACAAAGCACTGGTACATATCCGCTTGTACTGCAGTCTTACGGGGCTGAACCGGTGATACCTTACCCACTGATGGCAAAAGCTGAGAAGACTCGCTACCCTGTGAGACCACCACCACCGATGCCCCTACTTCCTTGGGCAGGCCAACTGAACCAACTTCTCCTTGCTGAAACTGCCTATCCCACTGCCGTTTGCACCCTCTTCAGCATGCGGCATATGCTGCGCTGGCCCTTGCTATGTAAGCCTAACTCCCATTCACCCTGTCAGACCCGCTACTAGTGTCCCTTAGCTGAAGCTGGTGCAGTGTACAATGTGCCTTACCCACTCTGGGTGCCGCTGATGAGGACTGTCCTGGTGCTGCCATTGCTGCGCCCTGCTGTGGCGTGGGATCCACCGCTCCTTCAAGTGTAGAAAGCTGCTGAGGTGGGGGAATTGTTGCTGCCATCCCAGCTGACACCTGTATGGGCAAGGAAAAAAGAATGGGAGTACCCAGAGCACTCTCTGACATTGCAGTATTAGCCCCATGCAAGCCAGACCACGCACCACTCTCAGACACACTGACAGATCCCCTATTATCCATTAAACTTCCATCATTTTGGGAACGCCACCCCTGGATCCCCTGCTGACTTATCGCTGGCACAGTCTGCAAGCTCATATTACCAAGTGCGCGTGCACCTACATTGCCCTTTGCACTCCTGGACGCACCTACTGCCTGCCTGTCTCGTTGGCTCAAAGTTGCTGCCACTCCCCTTATAGCCTGCCTGGCCCTAGCTCTGCTGTGAGGCCCGGTTACCCCCATCCTACTTGGATTCAACTGCACTAGCGACTGGGATCTGCCTCCTTGACCCGCTGGCCTGCTCCTCTCTGCTGCGCCCAAACCTGAAGTGACGCCGTGCATGGGACCAGAAGAGACGCCAGTCGTGGTGCATTGTGGGACACCACGACCGGAAGTGGAGGCCGGTCGCCATATTGGAACACCCACGTGGAGCGCTGCCATGCAGGCCTAAGTCCCTGAGTACTGGGGGATACTGAGGGGGAACACCGGAGGCTGCCGACAGGGCCCACACCAAGGAAACCACAGCGTTAAGGGCCTCTGCTGGAAAGCCCATCGGAAATGCGGCCACAAGAGCCTGGTCAAGGCTCAAGCTAGACCCAGCACAGCTCGCCGCAACAGGGGAAGGATGCAAGGTGGGAGCAAGTGCCTGCGCTGGGGGAACTAAGGAACAGATGATAGGGGAGGAACTCAACTGAGTCACTGGCTGGGAGTCCTGAAGCCCACCTTCCCCGGGCCCCACCACCAATATGTCAGGGGAGAGAGGGACCGTGGGAGGGGAGGGAGAAGGAGGGATGAGAGGAGCCAAGGGAAATAACGGTTGAGACGTAAAAGAAGGAGGAGGAACGGCCTCCCCCTGCTCCTGTATACTCAACACATCTTTTCTTCTAGTGGTCCTGCGAGGAGGAGATGAAGACACGATCCTCAATCTCTTTGGAGCCACTGAAGAATGCCTGGATCTCTGCATCCTGGAGAAAAAACTTTGGCAGCCAGCAGATGAAAAAGAAGCCTGAAAAATGGCCGCCTGCCCTTAAATAAGGTTAGTAACCCACTCACTACATTGCAACAATGTAACATAACATGCATACAGAACTAGAACACTTTCCTTAGAATGCCTGCAGGGGTCAGGCCCTTAATTATTTTCCATACTGACAAGCAGCATTACACTGCCATTGTTGTAATTATGAGTTACTATAAGAAAAAAAGTAATATGTGCTTCTGAGGGAACAAAGTTATGTAATTCTATGAATTCACCTTAAAGAAAGTAAATGTGAGATATCCATGGGGGAGGCTTTAGGTATAAGATCCAAAGTGGTTCTAATGATTGGCACCCTGAGGAAGTCACTACTGAAAGGCATTGTGGGACGAAACACACAAAAGCAATTTGTTTTGTATACACAGACAATCCATGTGCAGCCTTATATTGTGAACCTTCTTAGAAAGCGGTATGCACATTTAATATCTTTGTGGGGTATATTACAGAGAACCGGAGGAGGTGGATCTTGAGAGTGGCTTGTTACACTCATGGGCATGCATTTAGCTCTGTAGCCTTGAAAGGAAAGCCATGTGACCGGAGAGGGTGGATCTTGAGTGCAGTTTGTTTACTGTAGTAGTTTGTACAACAAGCATTCATAGAACAATTATGTGTGAGTTAATACTAATATACAAGTTGATGCTTAAAGGATATAAGTGTAAATGAACTCTAACTATATTTGCATCCCACACATGCTTTTGCTCTGAATTGCAGACATCCCAACTCTCCCGGAAGGTCCGGGAGTCTCCCGCATTGAAATAGCGGCTCCCTGACACCTGCAAATGAAACACAATCTTCCGGAAATAGCGGTACCAGAGAAAATCAAATGTGTGCCTGCATATTTCATTTCTACCTCTAGGTGTCACTGTTCCATTATAGCTCAATGTAAATAGTTACTGTGTTCCTCTCTAGACTTTTTCCCTCCTTCCTGATCTCTACTCTACTCTAGCGCAGACTTGATATATATAGGTGAGTTGTGCAGACTCCCATACCTCTATATTGTGCAGGCTTGTGCAGGCTTCCATACCTCTCTATTGTGCAGGCTCCCATACCTCTCTATTGTGCAGGCTCCCATACCTCTCTATTGTGCAGGCTCCCATACCTCTCTTCTGTGCAGGCTCCCATACCTCTCTATTGTGCAGGCTCCAATACCTTTCTATTGTGCAGGCTCCCATACCTCTCTATTGTGCAGGCTCACATACCTCTATATTGTCCAGGCTCCAATACCTGTATATTGTGCAGGTTCCCATACCTCTCTATTGTGCAGGCTCCCATACCTCTATGTTGTGCAGGCTCCCATACCTCTATATTGTACAGGCTTCCATACCTCTATATTGTGCAGGCTCCCATACCTCTCTATTGTGCAGGCTCCCATACCTCTCTATTGTGCAGGTTCCCATACCTCTCTATTGTGCAGGCTCCCATACCTCTATATTGTGCAGGCTCCCATACCTCTCTATTGTGCAGGGTCCCATACCTCTATATTGTGCAGGCTCCCATACCTCTATATTGTGCAGGCTCCCATACCTCTATATTGTGCAGGCTCCCATACCTCTCTATTGTGCAGGGTCCCATACCTCTATATTGTGCAGGCTCCCATACCTCTATATTGTGCAGGTCAGGTGGCTGTGGAGCAACTTATGCCTGTAACAGAGGGGAGGGTGTCTTGTAATGGTGAGAGAAAGGTTATCTAAAAAATTATGTTTTCTAGTTCAGTTTTACAATTTCTGCCATGAGCTGTACAAAGTGTGGATAACATTATATATTTTTTTATATATATATATATATATATATATATATATATATATATATATATATATATATATATATATATATATATATATATATATATATATAATATACAGGTACATATATTATATATTAAAAACAAAATAAATAAATATATATATATATATATATATATTTTGGTCAGGTAACAGCTTAAAGGGACAAACCACTAACAAAACTGAAGATTTTAACAGACCACATTTACTTATAAGAAATGTTTTCTTGATAAAGGAGCATACAAAATGAGCTGCAGCTTTAATTAACTTTCTAGCTGTGCGGATCTTTGAAAAATCGAACTAGCATTTGCTAATAACACAGTGTTAAGGCTGTAGTGTAAAAGCCTGAAAGAATATCTGTGGCTTTTAGCAACTTATATTGCTACTAACCAACAGATGTTTCTATCTTAAGTTTATTTACTTAGGCAACCATGGGATTTATATCTGTTTTTGTTAAGGAGTCGGAGTTTTAAATGGGATAAATAAAAAGAATTTTGATATGCACTGGTTTTCTATAAAAAAAAATTATGTAAATAAATATTTTACACTTTTCCAGAAAAGTGTGCTGAAATTCCAGTCTTTTTTGAGAAATCATAGCTACTTTAAGCCCAATTGTGCCTTTCACAGAGTACTTTCCAGAAGTATATAAGTATAATCCCGGCTAACAAAGACAGTCCAGCCCCAAAATTACAGACAAGTTTCCTACAAGCAAGGGAAACGTCAACCCCAGACAATTGTTTTGGCCCCTTTGGACCTCGTTAGAGAGGCGCAGCTATATCTACGTCTGGTTTCCCCCATCACCCTTAGGCAGAATTTCCCCAGGGTCATAATACAAATAGAAACAGAAAGAGACGCAGTCTGCCAGGAACGAACAACAGCTCAGTGGCTTGTTGTATGACCCAATTACCATCTGGAAGTAGCTTATTTTAGCCCAATTGTAGAGGAGAACTTTTCTGAAGTATATCAGTCTCATACCACCTAACAAGGTTAGTCCAGCCCCTTAATACCAGGCAATACTCCTCTAAACAAGGGAAAAGTCTTCTAATAATAGGTTCGTTTTCAGTATTCAAATCTATCGTCTACATTAACATTGCTAGTTTTCAAATGCCTATATATTTGTTTATAGTTTTCTCTCCATAATACTTTGATACACGCTCAAGCTTCATTTAATGTAGTAATCAGCCTCCCCTTAATGTGAATACAATAATGTATCTTTTTTATATTATTACAAGACAATCATCTTTATGCGAGACATCACCTATTCATAGGTTAAGTGAGATACATTGGTGATCGCTGTTGTCTAATTGTAATGCTCGTGGGATATTCCACTATCAGACCAAACTTGGCCAGTAGTCTTCTTATCCCGGCATCAAGCTGTATTGATAGGGAATAACCCAGAGCAGAGAAAGTTCGCAAAATGAGGTAGGCGGTACTCATAATAGGCAGGGTAGTCTTTGGCGGCAACAGGTAGGGAATCCAGTGGTATGGCAGTTCAAGGGTAATCCAATAGAAGGACCGGAAACAGGCAGGAATCGGCAACAAAGGGAATCCAATAATTACAGTTCAGGAATAAACCAATAGAATGGTCAGGCAGGCAGAGTTCGGCAACAGTATGGCAATCCAGTACTTTAGGGGTTAAGCAAGCAGAGTAGTCAGACAGGCAGAGTTCAATAACAGTATGGCAATCCAGTGCTTTATGGGTTAAGAAAGCAGAGTAGTCAGACAGGCAAAGTTCAATAACAGTATGGCAATCCAATAATTTAGGGGTTAAGCAAGCAGAGTAGTCAAACAAGCAGAGTTCAATAACGTTATGGTAATCCAATAGTTTAGGGATTAAGCAAGCAGAGTAGTCAGACAGGCAGAGTTCAATAACAGTATGGCAATCCAGAATACAGTAACAATCACATCCAGGAGCACATTAAGTAACACCTATACTTGGGCAGTGATAGGTAGTAGAAAGTGAGCAACTAACATAGGCGCAGGTTTTGCGCCACAGTAGATCCTGACCGGCTTCAGAATGACAGGAGCATGCAGCAATGACGTCACCACCGCATACACACAGGAGCTGACTCTACCCTAGGCAACGAGCATAACAGCAGGTGCCACGTCCCTAGCAACAGCTAGAGTGGCACGGAATGACATAACCTCCCTCTAAAGGGTTCCCTCTGGGAACCAGAGTCAGCCTCAAAGGATGAGCAGCATGGAACCTGGAGACCAAAGATGGAGCATGCACAACACGAGCAGGAGCCCAGGAACGATCCACCACAGAGTAACCCTTCCAATGTACCAGATACTGCAGTTGTCTGCGCCTGTATCTGGAGTCCAGGATCTTAGCAACCTCATATTCAGGGTCACCATGGACCAGGAGTGGAGGAGGAGAAGCTCAGAGCTGTGTGTATGTGCAGGGTTTTGGGCAAGGCCACTTTGTAGGCAACAGGGGACAGACTTTTCATTACTTTGTAAGGACCAATAAACCTAGGCCCTAATTTGTGACTGGGTTGACATAGACTAATATGTCGAGTAGAGACCCAAACACGTTCACCTACCGAGATGGCACGTACAGAAGCTCTATGATGATCAGCAAACCTCTTGTATCTAGAGACAGCTGAACGTAACTGAGACCGAATACATTGCCAATGATTGGTGAGATTAGTAATGTGTCGGTCTGCAGAAGGAACCCCTGTGAAGTGAGCAGAAAGAGGGAAGACACAAGGTTGATAACCTGCTGCGGCTTGAAATGGAGAACATTGTAGAGAAGAGTGCCAATGAGTGTTCCTTGCCAGCTCAGCCAGGGGTAACAACTCAGACCAGTTGGTATGGAGAGAATTAACAAATGTTCTAAGATAGGCCTCGAGATCCTGATTTACTCTCTCAGTAAGCCCATTAGTCTGAGGATGGTAGCCAGAAGACAAGGAAACAATGGTTCCAATCAACTTTCAAAAGGCTCTCCAAAAGGTAGAGATGAATTGTGGACCTCTGTCAGAAACAATATTCACAGGAATGCCATAAAGTCGTACCACATACAAAAAAAGAAGAGACGATAATTCTTGGGCAGAAGGCAGCTTCTTTAGGGGTACGAAATGAGCCAGTCTGGAAAATCTATCCACCACAACCCAGATAACCGTATGATGGTCAGAAGGAGGGAGGTCCACAATGAAGTCCATTGTTATGTGTGTCCATGGTTGTTTGGGAATTGACAATGGTTGGAGCAAGCCAGGAGGCAAGGATTGGGGAGTTTTGTTGGCAGCACAAGTCCTGCAGGCTTTCACATAAGCCTGAGCGTCAGACTTCATAGTAGGCCACCATACATGTCGGGAAAGAAGCTTAAAAGTCCTTATCAAACCTGGATGTCCTGAAAGTTTGCTATCATGAGCCCAGGAAAGCACAGGAGTGCGTAGGTTCAGAGGTACAAAAAGGATATCGGAAGCCACGGGGGCTTCAGCAGGCTTTCTAGACTGGGCACGTTGCAGTCTTTGAAGAAGGGTGGTGCTCAGTTGAGCAACCACACAGGAGGGGGGAATTATGTGTTCAATAGAAGCTTCAGAGGAATCACTAGAGTGAGGAAACTGACGGGAAAGGGCGTCAGCCTTTTTGTTTTTGGTCCCAGGAAGATAAGAGACCACAACGTTAAACCGGGAGAAGAACAAGGCCCACCTGGCCTGTCGAGGATTGAGTCGATGAGCAGTCTCTAGGTAAATCAGATTCTTGTGGTCAGTAAGAATCTGAATGGGATTGGCGGTGCACTCTAGCAAATGACTCCATTCAGTCAAGGCCATCTTAATGGCTAAGAGTTCACGATTACCCACGTCGTAATTCCTCTCTGCAGGAGTAAAGCGTTTAGAGAAAAAGGCGACAGGGTGTAACTTGGAGGTTAAAGGATCCCTTTGGGTTAGAACTGCTCCAGCCCCTATCTCGGAGGCATCAACCTCTAAAGTGAATTGTAGGTCAGGATCAGAATGGCAGAGCACAGGAGCAGAACAAAAGGCTTTTTTCAGACGAGAGAAGGCATTTATGGCTTCAGGAGGCCAATGTTTACAGTCTTTGTTCCGTTTTGTCAATTCAGTGAGTGGAGCGACTGTTTGGGAAAAGTTCTTTATAAACTTGCAGTAATAATTAGAGAACTCCAAGAATCTCTGTAGTTACTATAATGAAGTGGGTTGAGGCCATTCCAGAACTGCAGTGAGATTAGCAGGATCCATGGCAAAACCATCCTTTGAGATGACATAACCAAGGAACTGGATCTGAACTTGATCAAACTCATATTTTTCTAGTTTGGCAAACAGAGAATTTTCTCTAAGACATAGAAGTAACTGTCTCATGTGTTTATGATGCTCCTCCAGGGTGGAGGAGATAATAAGGATATCATCCAGGTAGACGATGACAGTGCAATTGAGGAGGTCATAGAAGACATAGTTGACAAGTGCCTGGAAGACTGCAGGGGCATTACACAGCCCAAAGGGCATTACAAGGTATTTGTAATGCCCTGATCTTGTGTTGAAGGCAGTCTTCTATTCATGCCTTGGACGATACGAATCAGATTGTATGCCCCACATAGGTCCAGCTTGGTAAAGTAGCGAGCATTCTAAAGTGAATCATAAAGCTCAGTGATTAAAGGAATGGGATACCGATTCTTGATAGTGATGTTGTTTAAGGCCCTGTAGTCAATACAGGGTCTGGGCCCACCATCCTTCTTACTGACAAAAAAGAAGCCAGCCCCAGCAGGAGAGGAGGAAGGGTGAATGAAACCTTTAGCTAGGTTCTGTTGGATGTACTCCTCCATGGACTTGGTTTCAGCTTTTGAGATAGGATAAGTCCTCTCTTTAGGAAGTGGGGCTCCGGGAAAGAGGTCAATTTTGCAGTCATAAGGATGGTGGGGTGGCAACACATCGGCTGCTTTCTTTTCAAGCACATCTGTGAAATCTGCATAAATTGAGGGAAGGCTTGAAGGGGTCTGTAGACTGGCTATGGTGATGCAGAACAGAGGAGTAACCTTAGCAAGGCAGGAGTGGAAGCAGGAGGTACCCCAGGAGGCCAATTGTCCCTCAGCCCAGTCGAACTGTGGATTGTGTATATGAAGTCAAGGAAGACCAAGGATGACAGGCTGTGTTGGGGAATGAATGACCTAAAACTGCATCTGTTTGGTATGAAGGATTCCCACAGTCAGGGTAAGGGGCGCTGACTCAAAATTGATTAACCCTGAACCAAGGGGAGTGCCATCCTTAGTATTTATTTTGAAACAATGTCTTTTCTGCAGAAGAGGCAACCCAGCCTGAATCATAAAACGCAGTGATCCAAAAAGTTTCCAGCTGCCCCTGAATCAATGAAGGCTTGAGAGTGGACAGAATTCTGAAGGAAGGTAAGGGTAACAGGTACCAGGATCCGAGAGCAGTGAGGGGATTCAGTAGTGATCATGCTTAGAGGTACCCCAGTATTATCCTCTAAGCATTGGCTTTTCCCAGCCGAATGTCACAATTCTTTAGTTGGTGGGAGTAAGAACCACAATAAAAGCATATTCTCAATCTCCTTCTTCTCTGTCTTTCAGATTCTGTGGGTTTGAAGGAGGAGAGATCCATGGGTTCCTCTACTGGGGTAACAGGAGGTGCTGAAGGGGTATAGGATAGTGCAGAGACCGGATGGAAGCGAGAGTCTAGACTGATACAAAGTGTCATAAAGTCATCCAAGGAAGAAGGAACATCACGATAAGGAAGTTCATCTTTGATGCGTTCATGCAGACCTCTCCTAAAGGCTGCCTTGAGAGCACTGCCATCCCAACTGGTCTCAAGTGCCAAGGTGCGAAACTCTATGTTATATTGTGCCACAGTTCTATTGCTCTGGTGGAGATCCAGGAGAGAGTACTCTGCAGCAGAAGTACAGCCAGAAGTCCCAAACAAAAAGATAATGCAGAAATGATGGTGCCCGCCTCCGCCTGCCCTGGTAGCCGCAGCCCGGTGTTCCCGCGCGTCACACGGTGTCAGGAGAATGCAATAGTAGAATTATGAATAAAAGGAGGTATGAGGAGGTCTTTTCAACCCATCTTGAGAAAGGCTGTCAACAGCTGAAACGCATAGATGAATCAGTTACCTTTGCATTAAGAATTCCAAAAAACAGAGCACTCTGTATCAACTTCGGAATTCCTCAAGAGGTCTCTTTGTTTGCAAGTAAGTGCCAAGAAGTTTGTTACCGCATGTCACCAGGATCTATTAATATTTGCATCATTGTATCAAAGCAGCAAGTTATGTTTTAAAAGGATTGAAATTGTTTCCTGAAAAAACGAGAAAAACCTCTCCATTCATTGATACCCGATAATCCATCTTCCAGATTGGCTGAACAACTCACCACGTGACCCGGAACTCAGTGAGCAGAATACAGGGTATACGCTACAACGCTAAACCTGCATTAAACAAGGGCTCAACGGAGGGTCGAGACGTGGTGTTTTTTGTGGATAAAAAAAGTTTGGTAAGACCGGACTAAATACAGCTTCTGCATCCTGGGTGAGTGGTGACTTTCAAACAAATATCTATTATTGGCACATAGACTGCAACATATTTTCAACCCCATACCTCCATCAAAAAGTATATCAGGATTGTTTGCTTCACATTCACTGGTTATTGTGGACATATCGATTACAAATATTATTAACTTTATATTTTTATTCTGAACCGCATCGTATTTTTTGGGACACATTACTAGAATTATTGAAAACATATATTTTTTACATTCATTTTTCAATTCATTTTAAAATTCTGAGCATTTTTCTACCACCGGTGGTCATTTCATATGTTTTTTCTATTAATTTTATATGTTTTTATGTTTATTAAACTGTTAATAATTTAATTTTTTATAAATTTAATTTCTTTGCATCTGCAATTCATTCACTGCTTTTTAAACCTCTCTTAGCTGCTTTTTTTAGCGCACCCTTACTGTTGTTATTAATTTATTCATTTAGGTATATCTGTGGGATTATACTTATTTAGGGTTGCCACCGCTAAGATTTGAACAGGTTTTTTTTGTTAGTTATTTCCTCTACTGGGGTAACTGGAGGTGTTGAAGGGGTATAGGATAGTGCAGAGACCGGATGGAAGCGAGAGTCTAGAATGATACAAAGTGTCATAAAGTCGTCCAAGGAAGAAGGAAAATCACGATAAGTAAGTTCATCTTTGATGCGTTCATGCAGACCTCTCCTAAAGGCTGCCTTGACAGCACTGCCATTCCAACTGGTCTCAAGTGCCATGGTGTGAAACTCTATGTTATATTGTGCCACGGTTCTATTGCTCTGGTGGAGATCCAGGAGAGAGTACTCTGCAGCAGAAGTACAGCCAGAAGTCCCAAACACAGAAGATAATGCAGAAATGAAAGCATCAGCATCATTCAGGAGTGGAGCGTTCTGTTCCAAAAGGGGGCCTTGTCTTTCAGTAAGGAAATGATAAAGGTGACCCTTGACTGATGAGACTGGAAGGTGTGAGGATCATTGCAAAAGGGCAGCCTGCACTGGTAAAGAAAACCACTATTCTGTAGTACCTTCATACTTGTCAGGTAATGGTATCTGGGGTATACTTCCAGAAGCAGGGGAAGTTGCAGTACTAGGAGCAGAAACTGGCAGTACAACAACAGGAGCAGTATCCTTCGCTGCAACTAGTGAGGAGAGTTGAGCGGTTATAGCCTCTAGTTTGGAATCCACACTCTGCAACTGTACAGTATGGGTTCCCAACATCTGTCCTTGAAGATAAACTGCTCTTGCTACCTCATTTGGGTCCATGGCCCAAGTATAATGTAATGCTCATGGGATATTCCACTATCAGACCAAACTTGGCCAGTAGTCTTCTTATCCCAGCATCAAGCTGGAATGATAGGGAATATCCCAGAGCAGAGAAAGTTGAGGTAGGCGATACTCACAGTAGGCAGGGTAGTCTTTGGCGGCAACAGGTAGGGAATCCAGCAGTATGGCAGTTCAAGGGTAAACCAATGGAAGGACCGGAAACAGGCAGGAATCGGCAACAAAGGGAATCCAATAATTACAGTTCAGGAATAAACCAATAGAATGGTCAGGCAGGCAGAGTTCGGCAACAGTATAGCAATCCAATGGTTTAAGGGTTAAACATGCAGAGTAGTCAGACAGGCAGAGTTCAGCAACTGTATGGCAAACTAGTATTTTAGGGTTAAGCAAGCAGAGTAGTCAGACAGGCAGAATTCATTAACAGTATGGCAATCCAGTATTTTAGGGGTTAAGCAAGCAGAGTAGTCAGACAGGCAGAGTTCAATAACATTATGACAATCCAATAGTTTAGGGGTTAAGCAAGCAGAGTAGTAGGACAGGCAGAGTTCAATAACAGTATGGCAATCCAGAATACAGTAACAATCACACCCAGGAGCACACTAAGTAACACCTATACTTGGGCAGTGATAGGTAGAAAGTGAGCAACTTACATAGGAGCAGGATTCGTGCCACAGGAGATCCTGACCGGCTTCAGAATGACAGGAGCGTGTGGTGACAACGACGTCACCGCCGCACGTACACAGGAGCTGACTCTACCCTAGGCAACGAGCAGAACAGCAGGCGCTGCGTCCCTAGCAACAGCTAGAGCGACGTGGTGTGTCACTAATTTCGTAGATAGTCTAATAGGGAGGATTTATTGATAGTTATACAGGCTCAATTCAAAAGGGATATTGAGTACTGGGGTGCAAACTTTCATACTTTTTGTGGTTTGTGGATAAAAATGTCATATATGGTTAGACCACTCGAACAGCATTTTTCACTCTCCTATGCGCTAGCTATAATGTCAACATGTTAATATTATATCGGTTGCACTATTCTATGTATACTTTTATGCTGTATAGTAGAACTTCATTTTGGAATATTCTTTTACTACATTAGTTCATAGGACTCACATGTGGTCCTTTTCTTGCAATATATAAAGAAAAATAAGCTGCTAGATTACGAGTTGTGCGTTAGGGTTAAAAAGCAGCGTTGAGAGGTCCTAACGCTGCTTTTTTTTTTTTTTTTTTTTCAAAATAATTTTTATTTGTTTTAACAAGTATAACAATAATTGGGGACTCGCAGGTCCCCTACACATTATAGTACATATCATATCATAAAGTACTAGAATAGAAAAATAGAAAAAGTACAACTGAAGCGTTGAAGTATCAGAGGTAGAAGTCGATACATTTCTGAGAAATTATCAAAGAAGGGTGGGAGGGGGGGGGGAGGGGAAGGGGGGCTCATCTATATGGATAGGGAAGGTGGGAAGGGGAGTTCCTATCGGGAATCATCTGAGGCAGAAGAAGCGTGCGTTCTTATACTCTGACCTGGGGGAGCCATGTGGTGTCGTGTGTGTCTGTCCAGTCAGCCCAAACCATCTCAAAAAGGTCACTTCTGTCCAGACTATAGAATATGTCTCTTTCCATAGCCTGTAAGTAGGCCATATTTCTAAGAATATCAGGCCAGCTAGGGGGAGAGGTTTTCTTCCAGCATCTAGCAATACTAGTTTTAACTGATGACAGGAGATAAACACAACACCTTGGGCATTCCCACCAAATGTGGAGCATGCTTCCCTGGGCGCCGCAGTCCCTCCAACATTGTGGAGAAGATGTTGGAAACATCTTGGATAACCGCACTGGGACCAGATACCATTGAGAAATGACTTTATAGTGTGTTTCGAACATTGTCACACAGTGCAAAGATTTTTTGGTTAGGGTGAGGGACCCCTGCCAGGCGTTAGCCGAAATTCGAGTGTGAAGGATAGTATCCCACTTACGCAAGTGTGGGGCCAGGTCTGGGGGCACCGTACCCTCCAGCAGACAATAATGTCTTGAAAGGGGCTTGTGGAGTCTACGCCCACCCTTCCCTAACGCTGCTTTTTAACGCCCGCTGGTATTACGAGTCTTGCAGGTACAGGTGTACCGCTTACTTTTTTGGCCAGACTCGGAAATACCGCAAATCCACTTACGTCAATTGTGTATCCTATATTTTCTATGGGACTTGCATAGCGCCGGTATTACGAGTCTGACCAAAAGTGAGCAGTACAGGCTCTCCTGTCAAGCCTGTTACTGCATTTAAAAGTCAGTAGTTAAGAGTTTTACACTACAACGCCGTAGCATAAAACTCTTAACTAAAATGCTAAAAAGTACACTAACACTCATAAACTACCTATTAACCCCTAAACCGAGGCCCTCCCACATCGCAAACACTAAAATAATTTTTTTAACCCCTAATCTGCCGAACCGGACATCGCTGCCCCTATAATAAACATATTAACCCCTAAACCGCCGCACTCCCGCATCGCAAACACTATTTAAATATTATTAACCCCTAATCTGCCGGCCCTAACATCGCCGACACCTACCTACATTTATTAACCCCTAATCTGCCGCCCCCAACGTCGCCGCCACTATATTAAATGTATTAACCCCAACACCCCCTAACTTAAATATAATTACAATAAATATAAATAAAATTACTACAATTCACTAAATTATTCCTATTTAAAACTAAATACTTACCTATAAAATAAACCCTAAGCTAGCTACAATATAACTAATAGTTACATTGTAGATATGTTAGGGTTTATTATTATTTTACAGGCAACTTTGTATTTGTTTTAACTAGGTACAATAGTTATTTAATAGTTATTAACTATTTAATAACTACTTAGTTAAAATAAAGACAAATTTACCTGTAAAATAAAACCTAAACTGTTACAATTACACCTAACACTACACTATAATTAAATAAATTACCTAAACTAAATAGAATTAATTACAATTTAAAAAAATTATCTAAAGTACGAAAACAAACACTAAATTACAGAAAATAATAACATAATTACAAGATTTTTAAACTAATTACACTTACTCAAATCCCCCTAACAAAATAAAAAAGCCTCCCAAAATAAAAAAAAATCCCTACCCTACACTAAATTACAAATAGCCCTTAAAAGGGCCTTTTGCGGGGCATTGCCCAAAAGTAATCAGTTCTTTTACCTGTAAAAAAAAATACATTTCCCCCCCCCAACATTAAAACCCACCACCCACACAACCAACCCTACTCTAAAACCCACCCAATCCCCCCTTAAAGAAACCTAACACTAACCCCTTGAAGATCACCCTACCGTGAGACGTCTTCACTTCACTTCATTGTATTATTTTTTTACAGGTAAAAGAGCTGATTACTTTGGGGCAATGCACCGCAAAAGGCCCTTTTAAGGGCTATTTGTAATTTAGTGTAGGGTAGGGCTTTTTTTTATTTGGGGGGGGCTTTTTTATTTTGTTAGGGGGATTAGAGTAAGTGTAATTAGTTTACAAATCTTGAAATTATTTTATTATTTTCTGTAATTTAGTGTTTTCTTTTCTGTACTTTAGATAATTTTTTTAAATTGTAATTAATTCTATTTAGTTTAGGTAATTTATTTAATTATAGTGTAGTGTTAGGTGTAATTGTAACTTAGTTTAGGTTTTATTTTACAGGTAAATTTGTCTTTATTTTAACTAGGTAGTTATTAAATAGTTAATAACTATTTAATAACTATTGTACCTAGTTAAAATAAATACAAACTTACCTGTGAAATAAAAATAAAACCTAAGATAGCTGCAATGTAACTATTAGTTATATTGTAGCTAGCTTAGGGTTTATTTTACAGGTATTTAGTTTTAAATAGGAATTATTTAGGTAATTGTAGTAATTTTATTTAGATTTATTGTAATTATATTTAAGATAGGGGTGGTTAGTGTTAGGGTTAGACTTAGGTTTAGGGGTTAATAACTTTATTATAGTGGTGGCGACGTTGTGGGTGGCAGATTAGGGGTTAATAAGTGTAGTTAGGTTGCGGCGACATTGGGGGCGGCAGATTAGGGGTTAATAAATAAAATGTAGGGTTCGGCAATGTTGGGGGCAGCAGATTAGGGTTTCATAACTATAATGTAGGTGGCGGCGGTGTCCGGAGCGGCAGATTAGGGGTTAATAATATAATGCAGGTGTTGGCGATGTCGGGGGCGGCAGATTAGGACTTAATAAGTGTAAGATTAGGGGTGTTTAGACTCAGGGTTAATGTTAGGGTGTTAGGTGTAGACATAAAAAGTATTTCCCCATAGGAATCAATGGGGCTGCGTTAGGATCTGAACTCTGATTTTTTTTTCAGCCGGCTCTCCCCCATTGATTCCTATGGGGAAATCGTGCACGAGCACGTTTTACCAGCTCACCGCTAATGTAAGGAGAGCTGGTATTGAGGTGAGATGTGGAGCTAAATTTTGCTCTTCGCTCACTTTTTTTGCGGCTAACGCCGGGTTTCTAAAACCCATCATACCAGCGCTGTCTGCAAGTGAGCGGTGAGCATAATAAACTGCTCGTTAGCACCGCACCCCTGTTAACTCAAAACTCGTAATCTAGGTGAAGGTTTCCTCTCTCTTATGGACCTTTTATCATATGAAGCATAATGTGCCTATGTATGTATATTTTGTAACAGAATTATATTTTTTGGATTGTTTGTAATTTTGCTATTAATCCTCAATAAAAACCTCAAAACATGTGCTGTGGTAGAGTAAATTGTGACAAATTATTATTTTTGGGTGTTAATAAATAAGACTGGGATAAAAAGAAAAGAAAAGAAATAAAGACACACATCATAACATATTGGGGTCCATTTATGAAGCAGCAAATGCTGCTTCGGAGTCACATTGTTTCAGGCTCGCCTGAAACGGAATTTAAGAAGCAGCGGTCATAAGACCTCTGCTCCTTAACTTGTCCGCCTCCTTTAAAGTAATGGATTGAAATCATCCTGATCGGATCTGATTGGGATGATTGACAGCCACTGCTAGCGGGTCACTGGCAGCCAGTGATCAAGGGCCGGCATTGCACAAGCATTTTACCAGAAATGCTTATGCAATATGCTGTCTGCATTTAGCAATGTCGAGCGGATATGATTCGCTATAGCAAATCATGTCTGCTCAACATATGATAAATCAACCCCATTATGTATTTAGTGGTTATAAAAACAGGTGCTAAATTATTAAATATATCTATACATGGGGCATATTTATCAATGTGCGAGTGGACATGATACGAAGTAGCGTATCATGTCCGCTGCACATCGATAAATGCCGACAGCATACACTGTCAGCATTTATCATTGCACCAGCAGTTCTTATGAGCTGCTGGTGCAATGTCGCCCCCTGCAGATTCGCGGCCAATTGGCCACTAGTAGGGGGTGTCAATCAACCCGATCATATTCGATCGGGTTGATTTCTGTCCACGGCCTCAGAGGAGACGGACAAGTTATGGAGTAGCGGTCTTTAGACCGCTGCTTCATAACTTCTGTTTCCGGCTCGCCGGAAACAAGGGGCATCAAGCTTCATACAGAGTTTGATAAATATGCCCCATAGCCTTATTCTGAAATGGATAAGAGTTATTTTGACTGGGTCTGATCAAATGTAAGAGCTGAGTTTTAATTTGATATAATTCATTTAAATAATCTTGCCAGCATGTGTGCAACATGAGTTATACCATGCAATATAAATACTCCAGTGTTTCTTCCTGTTTTTCATGCATCTGTATTGCCCTGCATTTAGCTACTGCATTTGTAAGTACCTATACATTTCACAAATATGCTTCTTATTTTGCAAAGCAGAGATCAATACTGGTGCAATATTGTAAGATAGATTACATGATATTAAAATGGAACCCAACCACAGGCACCAAATTCAACACCAAAGGTATAAAGAAACACCGGAGTTGTAAAATAAGGCTTTAGGGAACAGAAAACAAAAAGGCAGCAGTAAACAAACCAAGCAGGAACAAGCAGCAACTCAGTGGAACGTCATGGGAGCGAAATCAAAAGCACAGGAAGAAGAGAGGAATGCAGTGGTCTAAGGGAAGACAGGTAAAGTGCCTGGTCTTTGGAAAACAAATAGCAAAATAACCAAACAGCAGTCTGTGCATCTGGAATTAGTAGTGTCAGTATGTGCAGTGAGGAGACCTGCCATGAAGTAGGTTTCTACATATGGGGGGATATTTATCAAAGCCTCAACAGCAAATACGCCGGCATTTCACAGCGTAATTGTTGCAAGCTTCATCCGACCTAGTTAGCAAAGCCTACAGACCGGCAAATGTTGAAATTTGTGACGTAACATACGATTCCCTGGTCTAAATCTGACGCAGATTGGTGCTTACGTCATTACAGATGTTCCGAATACACATTCAGCTCTATTTGACACCTTTTCCCAGTTATCAAACTTTTAACAAGTACGCTCGTGGCTATTCCGGCCCAGCGTACCTGGTTTTCAATCCGCCACCCTGGAGGCCGCGGATACTATAGAAATCAATGGGAGTCTGAAAGCAGCGAAAGCTTATGTTCGATGCTGCCAGATATCCCATTGATTTCTATGGATGAAAACAAGTTACGTTTACACCTAACATAAACCCAGAGTCTAAACACCCCTAATCTGCCTCCCCGACATCGCTGCAACCTAAGTTATTAACCCCTATCCTGCCACTCCCCGACACCACTGCAACATAAATAAAGTTATTAACCCCTATCCTGCCACTTCCCGACTCCACTGCAACATAAATAAAGTTATTAGAAGATCGAAGAGGCTGCTGGATGAAGACTTCTTGCCGCCTGGATGGATGTTTCAAGCGGGACTTCAATAACTGTAAGTGGATCGTCGGGGGTTAGTGTTAAGTTTATTTAAGGTTTTTTTGGGTGGGTTTTATTTTTAGATTAGGGTCTGGGCATATACAAAGAGCTAAATGGTTTTTTTTTTTTACAGGTAAAAGAGCTGATTTCTTTGGGGCAATGCCCCACAAAAGGCCCTTTTAAGGGCCATTGGTAGTTTGTTGTAGGCTAGAGGTTTTTTTATTTTGAGGGTCTTTTTTATTTTGATAGGGCTATTAGATTAGGTGTAATTCTTTTTATTTTTAATAATTAGTTTTTTTATTTTTTGTAATTTAGTGGGGGGGTTGTAACTTAGTTTCTTTTTTTTTTGGTAATGTAGTACTTTTAACACGGTTTAATAGTATATTTAAATAATTTGAGTAGGATTAGGGTTTTTTAATATGTAATTTAGTTAATTTAATTGGTAGTTTAATTGAATTGTAGTATAATAGTTAGGGTAGGTTAATTAATATTTTAAAATATTTTATTTTAATTCTACAGGTAAGTATAAATTTATTTGAAGATAGGGATGTTGTAATTTTATTTTAAAGTTAGCGGGTTGTTAGGTTTAGGGGTTAATAGTTTAATTTAGTTTATGGCGATGTGGAGGGCTGACGGTTTAGGGGTTAATAGGCTTAGCTAGTGGTGGTGATGTGGGAGGCCAGAGGTTTAGGGGTTAATACATTTATTTAGTGGCGGTGGTGTCGGGGAGCGGCAGAATAGGGGTTAATAACTTTATTTATGTTGTGGCGGGGTCGGGGAGCGGCGGGATAGGGTTAATAACTTTATTTAGGTTGCAGCAGGGTTGGATAGGGGTTAAACATTTTAGTATAGTGGCGGCGTTTAGTGACAGGGTATAAATAAAGTTGGTAAAAAGCCGAATAGACGCAAGATCAATGACTGTTAATTAACAACAGTCCGATGCTCATCGCCCCGTACTTGGTGCACGTCTTTTTGCTGGCTTTTTTATAAATAAGGAGCCGCGATGTTAGGCGATGTAAGGTGAGCGTATTGGTGCCAGCGAATGCAACAAAGTTGAGGCTTTGATAAATATCCCCCATAAACAGCTATTGATTTGCAGTGATTAGAAAAAACAAACAACAACAACAACACAACAAAAAGCATAAGTTACAGATTAGTTTTTCGCCTCACTAGGGAGAGTGGGACAAACATAATGTTTGCACAATAGCAAAATGTGTTTAATGTCCTTTAACCATTCGGTGTATCCTGAAACACAACAGTAAATCACTAATTTTGCTGAAAATATTCCCATTTATCACATGAATATTTCTATCGGGTTGTGCTATTGGCTAAGTCACCCTCTGCATAGAAAAATGCAGTGGTAAAGTTCCCAAAAAACGAATGCATAAACATTTTGTATATTTTTAAGTTTTAAAAAAGTTTATATTAAGTGAATGTTATAAGGATATCAAGCCCAAATATTTTCTTTTGTGATGCAGACAGAGAATACAATTAAAAAAAAAAAAAGTTTCCAATTTACTTCTATTATCAAATGTGCGTCGTTCCCACTGAATTATTAGTTGTATAGATACCTAGGTTGGCATCTGGAGCACTACATGGCAGGAAATAGTGCTACCAATAGTACTATTGCAAATGGATAACATTTTTGCAAAACATCTGCCATATAGTGATCCAGACTCATCCATGCTCTTGCTCTTATACCCCTGCTTTTCAACAAAAGATACCAAGAGAACAAATACAAATTGATAATAGAAGTAAATTAGAAAGTTGTTTACATTGCATGCTCTATCTAAATCATGACAGATAGGTGTTGGGTTCTATGCCCCTTTAATGACATATTTTATAAAATATAGATTTTGTAAATTACACACATAGACAAACTTCAGATTCTGCGTAAGAATATAGAACATGGAGCACCTACAAAAACTGAAGACACCATAAAGAAGTCTATGAACAACACCCCAGCACCGTTTGCAAAGAAAGATTAGCTTTATTATTGAAATGTTGATGTGATGTCAGTGGTACGTGGATACAGAGCCCTTAAAAGGATGTTGCGCCTGATTTCCACCTTATACATTTCTATTGAACTAAAGCAAACTTTGAAGTCTTTTTTGTAGACATGTCAGTGCTTAACTTAAGCACAAGCATTACATTTTATTTTTATCTTACCATCAGTAAAATATGCTGAAATAATAATCTGTGTTATCAGTATATTCTTCTGCATGCCAAAGCATATTAAAATCTATTGCTAGAATAGCAAGAACCTTAAAATTCACAATAAATATATTACAGATAAAACAAAAAGCAACAAACTGTCAGGCTGAACCAACACAAATTCTTTTGTTTGGGATGGGATATCAAACTACATCAAAGTATCTTTATAAGTGTTTCTCTGTTTAGACCTGCTGGAATCTGGGCTTCCTTCTGACTTTGCTTTAAAGGGATATGAAATGCAAATGATTTATTTCATGATTCAGATAGAGAATACCATTTTAAACAACTTTCCAACTTAATTCTATTGTCAATTTTGCTATATTCTCTTGGTATCCTCTATTGAAGGAGCAGCAAAGCACTACTGGGAGTTAGCTGAATGCATTGGTAAGCCAATAAGGTTTATATGAGTAACCACCAATCAGCAGCTAGTTACCAGCTCCCGAGCCTATCTAGGTATGCTTTTCTTCAA
Organism: Bombina bombina; assembly: GCF_027579735.1. Lineage (NCBI taxonomy): Eukaryota > Metazoa > Chordata > Amphibia > Anura > Bombinatoridae > Bombina > Bombina bombina. Next base: position 702,933,186 of record NC_069503.1, read on the forward strand.
AAGACACAAATAGAATAAAGCAAATTGTATAATATAAGTAAATCGGAAATTTGTTTAAAATTGTTTGCTCTATCTGAATAATGAAACACATTTTTTGGGTGCCATGTCCCTTTAACTAAACATTTTGTTATACTGTATCTCATTAGTGGCTGCAATGATTTGCACATCACAGTCAGGTATTGGTCTAGTAATCCCCACTCACTGTTATAATATTTCATTTCTACTGTGGAAAAGAAAGGAAAATGTTTGTTACAGTGTTTCATACATGGAGAATATTAAAGGGTAGCTAAAGTCAAATTCATAAATGATCTTTCCTTAGTTTGCAAAACCTTAACTGTACACATGTATTCAGATGACACTATAATATATGCAACAAAACCAAACATATCACAACTTGAGGCTGCGTCTCTGCAGGATTTATTAGAGGTCGAAAGATGGATCTGTAAAAATAAACTGGTTCTCAACACTGAAAAAACAGTAACCATGGTTTTAGGGATGTATCAAAAATAAAAAAAATAACGCAGAGTTAAACATAATTACATTATCAAACTGTAGACAGGCCCATTTATAAGTACCTTGGTATTTGACTTGATCCTAACCTGTAACATGGACCTCTTATTGACAAACTATTTTCCAAACTGTGCCCTAAAAAAAATCCTTTTTAGAAATAAATCCTGTCAAAATCTTGAGTTTAGGAAATGTATTGTACAACAAATGCTGATCCCGGCAATCGATTATGAGGTTGTTGTTTATGCGTCTGCACCTCAGATCCATCTCAGTAAACGTGCAACTCTGTATAACTCGTTATTTGTCCTGCAATGTGATTACAAAACTCATCACTGTGGTATAGTAAAGTAACTAAACTTTCTCTCGCTTGACTCTAGACGCATTTTTCTCCTCTCTTGCTTTGTCTATAACCACTTCTCTGAGAAACTCCCGCGCAAGCTGAGCAGCATGTTCACCCCTGCTCCCCACTTCCCCTATAACTTAAGGTCCTCTTTATTCCCCTTTACAACAAGGAAGCTGGTCGGTCGGTGTTCTCATTCAGAGCTCCTCAAATGTGGAATAACCTCCAAGCTAGCATTATAGCTTATACCGCCATGATCCATTCCGCTATCAAACACTAATAGTTATGGATTTTGTGAAACAAAAATGTTTGACAAAACTCATAACAAAAATGTTACAAAGTACACTAACACCCATAAACTACCCATTAGCCCCTAAACTGCCATCCTCCTGCATCACAAATACTAAAATAAACCTATTAACCCCTAATCTGCCACCCACCCACATAGCCAACATTAAATTAAAGTATTAACCCCTAATCCGCTGCACCCCACATTGACAACACTAAATAAACCTATTAACACCTAAACCGCCAACCCCCCACATCGCTAACACCTAAATAAAACTATTAACCCCTAATCCGCCGCCCCAACATTGCCAACACTAAAGTTATTAACCCCTAATCTGCTGTCCCCCCGCATTGCAAATATTATATATATATATATATATATATATATATTAACCCCTAAACCACCAAACACCCACATCACAAATACTAAACTAAACCTATTAACCCCTTAACCACCAAACACCCATATCAAGACTACCTAAATTAAACTATTAACCCCTAAACCTAACACCTCCCTAACTTTAAATTAAAGTTACTATATAACTACCTTCAAATAAATAAAAACTTACCTGTGGAATAAAAAAAAACTAAGATTAAATTATAAATAAACAATTTTAACAAATAAATATACAAAAATAAAAAAAACTAAATTACAAAATTAAAAAATCCTAACACTAAGAAAAAATAAATAAAACTAACATTACAAAAAAAAGTCTAACACAAAAAATGATAAACATAATTATCCAAAAATTTTTTTTTATCTAATACCTCTGTAAAAACAAAAAAAGCCACCCCAAAATAAAAAAAATCCCTAATCTAACAATAAACTAAATAGCACTTAAAAGGGCCTTTTGTAGGGCATTTCCCTAAAGTGATCAGCTCTTTTACCCCAAAAAATGACAAAGTCCCCCTAACAGTACAACCCCCCATCCACCCAAACCCCCAAAATAAAAAAGACCTAACTATAAAAAAAACTAAGCTACTTATTGCCCCTAAAGGGGCATTTGTATTGGCATTGCCCTTAAAAGGGCAATCAGCTCTTTTGCTGCCTATTAAAAAATAAAAACGCCCTAATTAAAAAAAAAAAAAACACCCCAAAAAATAACAAAAATAGCTTGCACTATCCCCAACAAAAGTACTCACCATTCCTGAAGTCCGGCGGTGAAGCTCTTCTTCCAGGCGACTCCATCTTCAATCTTCATCCCAGTGTCGCAGAGCCCTCTTCCATCTTCATCCAGGGGTCGTGGAGCTGAGGCTGCGCAGAGCAGGATCGGCGACCCGATGACATCCGACGTGGAGCCTCCTCTTCATGGGATTGTCCGCCGCACACTAAAGTTTGAATGCAAGGTACCCGTTTTATATTGGGGTGCCTTGCATTCCTATTGGCTGAAATTTTCAAATCAGCCAATAGGATGAGAGCTACTGAAATCCTATTGGCTGTTCAAATCAGGGGCAATGGGTATCTTAGGTTTATTTTAGTTAGGTCTTTTTTTGTTTTGGGGGTTTGGGTGGGTGGGGGGTTGTATTGTTAGGAGGGACTTTGTCATTTTTTGGGGTAAAAGAGCTGATCGCTATAGTTAGGTAGTTATATTGTAACTTTAATTTAAAGTTGGGGGGGTGTTAGGTTTAGGGGTTAATAGTTTAATTTAGGTAGTTGCGATGTGGGTGTTTGGCAGTTTAGGGGTTAATAGGTTTAGTTTAGTATTTGCAATGTGGGTGTTTGGCGGTTTAGGGGTTAATAGTTTTTGTTTAGTATTTGAGATGCGGGGGGTATAACTTTATTTAGTGTCGGCATTGTCGGGGGCGGCAGATTAGGGGTTAATAACTTAAGTGTCTGCGATGTACACCCCTCACATTTTTGTAAATATTTTATTATATCTTTTCATGTGACAACACTGAAGAAATGACACTTTGCTACAATGTAAAGTAGTGAGTGTACAGCCTGTATAACAGTGTAAGTTTGCTGTCCCCTTAAAATAACTCAACACACAGCCATTAATGCCTAAACCGTTGGCAACAAAAGTGAGTGCACCCCTAAGTGGAAATGTCCAAATTGTGCCCAATTAGCCATTTTCCCTCCCCGGTTTCATATGACTCGTTAGTGTTACAAGGTCTCAGGTGTGAATGGGGAGCAGGTGTGTTACATTTGGTGTTATCACCCAGGATATATGTGCAACAGAGTGACACACAACCGGGCGCTAACTTAGAATAAAATAAGGATAAAAGTCAAGCTTGAATATCAAAAGTACTAAATGACATAATATACATACCCTAGTACATAAAAAAATAACAATAGTATAAATAATTAAAAAACTTCAGTCCAGGAAAAGATCATATATATATAGTCCGTTTTGATAAATTACTTACAGTCTTTGCATATCAGGAGTATTAAATAATGTATTGTAAAATAAAGTGAATGGTCGCTGCTCCTCCAAAGTAGGGGTAAACTCCAGGGTCCCCAACAAGATAAACTGTGAATGATAGAAGGGAAAGAGCGCAGACTCAAGTGCAATATTTAAAGTTTTTATTCAAGCAACAGACGAATAACAAATTGAACACTCACAAGATAGTGCATAAATTTATGCATATAATAGCCGATTGCTAGGTCCCAAAAACCGATCCTTATGGCAGTGTTTCCAAGGATGTATCACAGGTCAGTTGACGTTGCCGGCTTTGCAAACGAACACACCCGCTCTGCAGTCGCGGGGCTGATGACGTTTCCTGTAGCCGGAACAGGAAATGTCATCAGCCCCGCGACTGCAGAGCGGGTGTGTTCGTTTGCAAAGCCGGCAACGTCAACTGACCTGTGATACATCCTTGGAAACACTGCCATAAGGATCGGTTTTTGGGACCTAGCAATCGGCTATTATATGCATAAATTTATGCACTATCTTGTGAGTGTTCAATTTGTTATTCGTCTGTTGCTTGAATAAAAACTTTAAATATTGCACTTGAGTCTGCGCTCTTTCCCTTCTATCATTCACAGTTTGGTGTTATCACGCTCACACTCTCTCATACTGGTCACTGGAAGTTCAACGTGGCACCTCATGGCAAAGAACCCTCTGAGGATCTGAAAAAAAGAATTGTTGCTCTACATAAAGATGACTTAGGCTATAAGAAGATTGCCAAGACCCTGAAACTGAGCTGCAGCACGATGGGCAAGACCATACAGCAGTTTCACAGGACAGGTTCTACTCAGAACAGGTCTCACCATGGTCGACCAAAGAAGATGAGTGCACATACTCATCGTCATATCTAGAGGTTGTCTTTGGGAAATAGACGTATGAGTGCTGCCAGCATTGCTGCAGAGGTTGAAGGGGTGGGGGGTCAGCCTGTCAGTGCTCAGACCATATGCCGCACACTGCATCAAATTGGTCTGCATGGCTGTTGTTCCAGAAGGAAGCCTTTTCTAAAGATGATGCACAAGAAAGCCTGCAGTTTGCTGAAGGCAAGCATTACTGGAACCATGTCCTGTGGTCCGATGAGACCAAGATAAACTTATTTGGTTCAGATGGTGTCAAGCATGTGTGGTGGCGACCAGGTGAGGAGTACAAAGACAAGTGTGTCTTGCCTACAGTCAAGCATGGTAGTGGTAGTGTCATGTTCTGGGCCTGCATGAGTGCTGCTGGCACTGGGGAGCTACAGTTCATTGAGGGTACCATGAATGCCAAAATGTACTGGGACATACTGAAGCACAGCATGATCCCCTCCCTTTGGAGACTGGGCCGCAGGGCAGTATTCCAACATGATAACGACCCCAAACACACCTCTAAGACGACCACTGCCTTGCTAAAGAAGCTGAGAGTAAAGGTGATGGACTGGCCAAGCATGTCTCCAGTCCTAAACCCTATTGAGCATCTGTGGGGTATCTTCAAATTGAAGATGGGGGATGAGGACATCCACCAACTCTGTGATGTCGTCAAGGAGGAGTGGAAGAGGACTCCAGTGGCAAACTGTGAAGCTCTGGTGAACTCCATGCCCAAGAGGGTTAAGGCAGTGCTGGAAAATAATGGTGGCCACAAAATATTGACACTTTGGGCCCAATTTGGACATTTTCACTTAGGGGTGTACTCACTTTTGTTGCCAACAGTTTAGACATTAATGGCTGTGTGTTGAGTTATTTTGAGGGAACAGCAAATTTACACTGTTAAACAAGCTGTACACTCACTACTTTACATTGTAGCAAAGTGTAATTTCTTCAGTGTTGTCACATGAAAATATATAATAAAATATTTACAAAACTGTGAGGGGTGTACTCACTTTCGTGAGATATTGTATATATATATACATATATATATGCATATAGATATCAAAATAACAAAAGTATTGCATTGAGCAATGATACTTTTTTATTGGACTAACTATACATCTATAACTTGACAAGCTTTCGGAAGAATGTTCTCTTCCCAAAGCTTGTCAACTTATAAATGTATAATTAGTCCAATAAAGAAGTATCATTACTCAATTCAATAGTCTTGTTATTTTGATATCTAAATCTCTGGACTAACACGGCTACTCCAATCAATGTATATTAATATACATATACATTTAAATTTGCTGCCCATCGCTGTGCGACTTACCCCCTTCGCTGCGCTAGGATCTCATGCTGTGTCTCACGCCATGAGAACGAGGCGCCCATTGGAGCCTATGGAAGCACGCTCTTGTGAGTGCAAAGCTTCCCTGCAATGCGAACGCGAAGTCGAGTTCGCATTGCATGTAACTTGTAATAGCAGCGCATGCACTGGTATTACTGAGTGGAGTGCAAATATTGCGCTCTCTTAAGTGATATTTTGCGCTCCACTTGTAATCTGGCTCTATATTTTTAGGAATACATGTTGTGTATCTTTAGATTCTAGTGAATAGATCAGGTTATTGCTTTGCCAGTATAAAAATGTGGAACAGAGTAAAATCACAGTATATCAGGCACAAAAACACAATTATGTTTGACATTCTAGCCTAAAACACTAAATTACAAGCAGTCTACAGAGGGGACAGGTTTGCTCTGTGAATGCAATTCCTGGACATTCTGTTTTGCTTTTGGCAGTATAAACATGAACAAGCAGCAGCTCGTAGAGGAAATAATACCCAGATGTCTACTAATTTTCTTTTCCCATCTGTGACTATTTGACAGCACTTCATGTTAGTATGTATTAGCTGTGACTCTATGTAAAGAAAGGCACTGTTTTATATGATCCAGTCACTGTAGTTCATTTTATTAGAAGAATCTAGTAATGAACTGCACTCACAGACGGGGCTGGGCATACACTGGATATACCGGGCAGCACTAATAGAGGAAAATGGGTGCAAATCCCATACCTGGGCAGTACTCTCAGTATAAACTGGCAGCCTTGAAGTGGGCTGCTAACCCTAGAGATGGCTGGGTTCAAAATCCACTAAGAATAAGCTAAAAATATAAAAAAGAAGTTACATAAATGATAAGTCCAAATACCCTATACCCTATAAAGGCACTTCTAGTAAACTGGCAAGACGGTGATCTAGTTAAATGTAGCTTGTGTAGACTGTGTGCATGTCATGTCATACCGGCCTGATATTCAAAACCTCACCTGCACAGAGAGGATTTCTTTAGACCTTGTATTGTAATTCAGAATTCTCTGTTTCACATAAAGGATACTACATAGCAACATAAACATGCCTCAAGTAAAAATTTGTGTTTCTGTTTTTTTTAAGGGCATTGCCTTACCAGTGAAACTTCTTAGAATATCTTGCCTGAGCCGCAACGTTTTGAATATCAGGCCCCTAAGAAAAACTTGGTGCACTTCCCATATCCTAGACAACCCTTTCATAATAAAATGGTTGATCTTTCCATAACCTTGATAGCCCTCTTAATATTATCGGTACCCCATCTTCACTACCAGGGTTTGTATGCATTTTCTAATGTGACTATATTTAGCTAGTGCACAATTAAAGGTTCAATAGGCCGGCAATGTTACTATTCAGCAATGGAAGCTAAAGTTTAGGTAACAAATACTGACAGGGGTCAATTTATCACGCTCCATACGGAGCTTGATGCTCCATAACCTGTCCGCCTGCTCTGAGGCAGCAGACAGAAATCAACCCAATGAAATATGATCGGGTTGATTGATACCCTGAATCTGCAGGGGGCGGCATTGCACCAGCAGTTCACAAGAACATTGTATCATGTCTGCTCGCACATTAATAAATTGGCCCCATAGTGTCTTGATGAGGAATTTGCTGCAATTTGCCAATGAGTGAGGGACACCTGTTTTTGTAATTAATTTACTTATATCACACTAGAAGACAGATAACAAAATTGTTTTAATCCCTTTATGACCGAGGACGTGCAGGGTACATCCTCTAAAAAAAATACAGTTAAAGAACAAGGATGTACCCTGCACGTCCTCGGTCTGGAAAGCAGCTGGAAGCGATCCTGCTTGCTTCCAGCTGCTTTCCGGTTATTGCAGTGATGCCTTGATATGGAGGCATCCTGCAATAACCCTGCATGGCCATCCAATGCAGAGAGAGCCACTCTGTGGCCCTCTCTGCACCGGACATTTATGGCCGGTATCGTTAGTGGGTGGGAACAGACATGGGAGGCGGGTGGGGCGGCCATCGATGGGCCATGTGATGTGGAGAGGGGCGGGAGTGGGTGGTAACCACAACACTACAGGAAAAAAAAAAGGATAATTGAAGTGGGAGAAAGGGGTTGAAAACAATCTAAGGGATCTGGGAGGGGTGGGGTGTTGGTCTTTGGGAGGGGGGAAGCTACACTACAGAAAAGGGAAAAACTGGGTACTGGCAGACAGCTGCCTGTACCCAAGATGGAGCCCATTAAGGTAGAGGGGGGGTTAGAAAGCTGTTTTGTGGGGGATCAGTGAGGTTGGGGGCTAAGGGGGATCCTACACAGCAGCATATGTAAATATGCTAAAAAAAAACACACAAAAACCCAAATATACCTTTTTTTTTTTTGTACTGGCAGACTTTGCCAGTACTTAAGATGGTGGGGGACAATTGTGGGGTGGGGGAGGGAAGAGAGCTGTTTGGGAGGGATCAGGGGGTCTGATGTTTCAGGTGGGAGGCTGATCTCTACACTAAAGCTAAAATTAACCCTGCAAGCTCCCTACAAGCTACCTAATTAACCCCTTCACTGCTAGCAATAATACACGTGTGCCTTCTAATTACCAAAAAGCAACGCCAAAGCCATATATGTCTGCTATTTCTGAACAAAGGGGATCACAGAGAAGCATTTACAACCATGTGTGCCATAATTGCACAAGCTGTTTGTAAATGATTTCAGTGAGAAACCTAAAATTGTGAAAAATTTAACGGTTTTTTTATTTGATCACATTTGGCGGTGAAATGGTTACATGAAATATACCAAAATGGGTCTAGATCAATACTTTGGATTGTTTACTACACTACACTAAAGCTAAAATTACCCCAAAAAGCTCCCTATATGCTCCCTAATTAACCCCTTCACTGCTGGGTATAATACACTTGTGGTGCGCAGTGGCATTTAGCGGCCTTCTAATTACCAAAAAGCAATGCCAAAGCCATATATATGTCTGCTATTTCTGAACAAAAGCGATCCCAGAGAAGAATTTACAACCATTTGTGGCATATCTGCATAAGCTGTTTGTAAATTATTTCAGTGAGAAACCTAAAGTTTGTGAAAAAATTTGTGAAAAAGTGAACGATTTTTTGTATTTGATCGCATTTGGCGGTGAAATGGTGGCATAAAATATACCAAAATTGGCCTAGATCAATACTTTGGGATGTCTTCTAAAAAAAATAATATTTACATGTCAAGGGATATTCAGGTATTCCTGACAGATATCAGGGTTCCAATGTAACTAGCACTAATTTTGAAAAAAAGTGGTTTGGAAATAGCAAAGTGTTACTTGTATTTATGGCCCTATAGCTTGCAAAAAAGCAAAGAACATTTAAAAATTGGGTATTTCTAAACTCAGAATAAAATTTAGAAACTATTAAGCATGGGTGTTTTTTGGTGGTTGTAGATGTGTAACAGATTTTGGGGGTCAAAGTTAGAAAAAGTGTGGTTTTTTTTCATTTTTTCCTCATATTTTATAATTTTTTTATAGTAAATTATAAGATATGATGAAAATAATGGTATCTTTAGAAAGTCCATTTAATGGCGAGAAAAACGGTATATAATATGTGTGGGTACAGTAAAAGAGTAAGAGGAAAATTACAGCTAAACACAAACACTGCAAAAATGTAAAAATAGCCTTGGTCCCAAATGGACAGAAAATGGAAAAGTGCTGTGGTCATTAAGGGGTTAAACACACACATACAAATGCACACCTCTTACTATATGTAGCCATGCAATTGCATACCTTATTTACTTTATCAAGAGGAATATTTATGCCTTTACAGCTCCACACTGATCTAGTTCCCCTCAAACAGCCGACATGATGGATTCTGACTGAGTGAAGAAACATATTTTATGCAAAACCTAGCCCTAGGTGGTTGTCTGCTGCCCAGACAAATGAGCTGCATAAGTATGGCCTTAATTGGTCTTTACATAAATACTGCTTTAGGGGCTAACATGTTAGTTAAAGTTGCTCTTTATAGCAAGGTTACATTTACTTGTCAGTGTTTTAGCAACATGCTTATAATTCATATGTTTTGTATATATGCTGCTTTGCAATAACTATTTAGACATATTAATATCACTTATGCTTAGAACATAACCTTTAAGGCAATATACAGCTTTTCTCTTGCAAGGGACAGTAGGACAATGCATCCCAACCATACTGCATTCTGTGGTATTTTCAAGGGTGTCCTGGTTCTAAGGGGCCAACCAAGCCATGCCTATGACCCACCCAGACATGCACACAGACAGATTGTAACCCCACCCCTCAGTATGTAACCCCACCCCTCAGTATGTAACCCTACCCCTCAGTATGTAACCCTACCCCTCAGTATGTAATCCCACCCCTCAGTATGTAACCCCACCCCTCAGTATATAATCCCACTCCTCAGTATGTAATCCCACCCCTCAGTATGCAATCCCACCCCTCAGTATGTAATCCCACCCCTTCCCATCTTTAAAAAACAGAGGGACCACAAGCTATAAACCTCCCAGATACTGGAAATCATCTGGCTGAAGTGGAGAAGTATAAGTTAGACCAGAACATAATTAATGGGACATGAAACTCACATTTTTTCTTTCATGATTTAGAAAGAGTATGTCATTTTAAACCACTTTCTATTTTACTTCTATTATCTAATTTGCTTCATTCTCTTGATATCACTTGCTGAAAAGCATATCTAGATATGCTCAGTAGCTGCTTATTGGTTGCTGCACATAGAGGCCTCGTGTGATTGGCTCCCCCATGTGCATTGCTATTTCTTCAACAAAGGATATCTAAAGAATTTAGCAAATTAGATAATAGAAGTAAATTGGAAAGTTGTTTAAAATTACATGATCTATCTGAATCATGAAAGTTTAATTTTGACTAGACTGTCCCTTTAAGATCTTGACTAAAAGGACATTAAAATGCATTTAACAGGTGTCAGCTGGGATCATCATGTTTGCAAACATAAGAGTAACATTTCTTGATAAAACTAAATATATCTCTTTCAAGTAATGTAACGATGCAGATTTAATGGGTGATCACTTGCATTAATAGTCAAGTAAGTAAAAGGCATTCCAGTTAGATTTACATGATTTTGACTTACAATAAAAAAGGCATTTTCATTTTATAGCATTAGATGTAATAGCAATCAGCAGTTACTAAATCTAAAGAGTTCCAAAATTAATCAGTTGCAATAAAATTTCTAAAATATTATTAATTTATGAAAATAAATATGTTGAACTTACACAATTAATTATTTAACTCTTCGATTACAACAGGGAACTGGGATACATAGCACTGCATAGAAAACTTTTATTATGACAGCCAATTTCTTAATTTCTAACAGCAGGGAGTAGAAATTCCTAACCACTTGTGGAATGTCTCCAACTAAGAGCTTCAGTATTATAAAGGTTTGGAGAATGCGGACACTCCTCTCTCACATTATTCGATGTAACAACCTGTATCACTTTTTTTTATCACATTAATATATTTATAAAATGTTTTTAAAAAATGTTAAATGTATCTAATTCTTTCATTTTTTATTGTTTAATTTACCCTCTGTGAATGACAATACCGTAAACTTAAAAATCATTTAATAAAAGTCTGTCAGACACTACAAAAATCATTCCATGAAATGCATCACATTAAAACTATTACCAAGAATCAATCTAATTATCTCTATCATCTATTTATCTATCTATCTATCTATCTATCTATCTATCTATCTATCTATCTATCTATCTATCTATCTATCTATCTATCTGTCTGTCTGTCTGTCTGTCTGTCTGCCTATCGGGCTTGCAATTTCCATTAGTCTACTATTCCTGGACAAATAAGAAATTTGACTTTTTCTTATCTTTAAAAAATCGAGTGGAATATCCCCCCCCCCCCGGCCCTTGACAAGTAAACTATAATTATATTTTTCAACCTCTGTGTTTATAAATATTGTAAATAATTTAAATTGTTTCACTGTTTTAATAAAAAAAGGTCATTGTCACTTTGTGAATAAAGTATGAAAAATGTTTATTGATTGCATCTTTTGATGTAGTATTACAGTATTTAATGTTATACTTTTAAAAAAACTGTTGTCCCACTGTGTGGGTACCTTAGTGAAACATTATTTTTGTTAAAGCTCTTGATTTATGTTTTCAGCACCTGTTGGGGGATGAGTCAAACTGCCATAATAGGGATGTTAATTTTTCCATGGCTGCTGCTATTTAAAGGGACAATCTAGTCCAAAATAAACTTTCATGATACAGATAGGGCATGTCATTTTAAACAACTTTCCAATTTATTTTTATCACCAATTTTGCGTTGTTCTCTTGGTATTCTTAGTTGAAAGCTAAACCTAGGAGGTTCATATGCTAATTTCTTAGACCTTGAAGGTCACCTCTTATATGAATGCATTTTGACATTTTTTTACCACTAGATGGTGTTAGTTCCTGGGTGTCATATAGATAACACTGTGCTCACGCACGTGGAGTTACCTAGGAGTCAGCACTGATTGGCTAAAATGCAAGTCTGTCAAAAGAACTGAAATAAGGGGGGCAGTTTGCAGAGGGTTAAATACAAGATCATCACGGAGGTAAAATAACTGTGTTGGTTATGCAAAACTAGGGAACGGGTAATAAAGGGATTATCTATCTTGTAAATCAATACAAATTCTGGCGCTAAAAAGGCGCTAGTAGCAGTCATTAGAGACCCTTCATGTATGTATTCCTTTTGCTGACTTCTACTGTTATTTTTAAACTAGTTTCTTGGATTTTGTAACTTATTGCCAGAATGTTTCCAACTTTTGCTTCACCTTGAGTTAAAACTCTTTTGACTGATTATGTTTCTGACTTGCTCTTGCTGACCACGCCTATCTGACCAAGCCTTTGATGCTGTCATTTTCCTGACTTGGGGCGCGATCCGATATCGATCGCAGTTTGCGGCGCAAGCGAGGGAACCGGCGTCGCCCGCAGTTTCAGCTCGCAACTCGAGCCATCCCATATAGGTCGCCGTCAGATGCTAACGTGCCGTAAGTCTCACAAACCAGCGATGTCCAGAAATCTGCGTAAGTACAAATTTCTGGCGTCGCCAGTGACTTGCGCCACGTTAGAATCTGCCGGCGCCTATAAAACCTGACTAAAGTCTAAAACACCCGCACTGTCTAACACGCCTCCCTAACATAGCCCGCACTGTCTAACACGCCTCCCTAACATAGCCCGCACTGTCTAACACGCCTCCCTAACATAGCCCGCACTGTCTAACCCTCTATCCGCTATCCCCCCTCACTAGCCTAACAATAAAAAAGCTATTAACCCCTAAACCGCCGCTCCTTTACCCCGCCGCAACCTAATAAAGTTATTAACCCCTAAACCGCCGCTCCCGTACCCCGCCGCCAGCTATATTATATCTATAACCCCCTAAAGTGAGCCCCTAACACCGCCGCCATCTATATTAAAATTATTAACCCCTAATGTAAGCCCCTTACACCGCCGCCATCTCTATTAAAATGATTAACCCCTAATTTAATCTACCTACCCCGCCGCCAGCTATATTATCTATATTAACCCTAAGTATATTATAGTTAATATAGTTATTACATTATATATATTAACTATATTAACCCTAATTATATTAGGGTTAATATAGTTACTATAGTATTTATATTAACTATATTAACTCTATCTAACACTAACACCCCTAACTATATTTATATTAAATTAATCTAATTAATTTATAAACTAAAATATTCCTATTTAAATCTAAATACTTACCTATAAAATAAACCCTAAGATAGCTACAATATAATTAATAATTACATTGTAGCTATGTTAGGGTTAATATTTATTTTACAGGTAAATTGTTAATTATTTTAACTAGGTATAATAGATATTAAATAGTTATTAACTATTTAATATCTACCTAGTTAAAATAATTACCCAATTACCTGTAAAATAAATCCTAACCTAAGTTATAAATACACCTACACTATCAATAAATTAAATAAAGTACAAACATCTATCTAAAAATACAATTAAATTAACTAAACTAAATTACAAAAAAAAACAAACACTAAATTACAAAAAATAAAAAAAAGATTACAAGATTTTTAAGCTAATTACACCTATTCTAAGCCCCCTAATAAAATAATAAACCCCCAAAATAAAAAAAATTCCCTGCCCTATTCTAAATTAAACATATTTCAAAGCTCTTTACCTTACCAGCCCTTAAAAGGGCCTTTTGTGGGGCATGCCCCAAAGAATTCAGCTCTTTTGCATTCAACAAATACAACCCCCCCCCCCCCCATTACAACCCACCACCCACATACCCCTATTCTAAACCCACCCAAACCCCCCTTAAAAAAGCCTAACACTACCCCCCTGAAGATCTCCCTACCTTGTCTTCACCACACCGGGCCGAACTCCTGATCCGATCCGGGCGATGTCGTCCTCCAAGCGGCAAAGAAGAATTCTTCCTCCGGCGATGTCATCCTCCAAGCGGCAAAGAAGAATTCTTCCTCCGGCGACGTCTTCCTCCAAGCGGCAGCAAAGTCTTCATTCTTCCGGCGGCATCTTCAATCTTCTTTCTTCGCTCCGCCACCGCGGAGCATCCATCCCGGCCGACTGCTAAACTTGGAATGAGGTACCTTTAAATGACGTCATCCAAGATGGCGTCCGCCGAATTCCGATTGGCTGATAGGATTCTATCAGCCAATCGGAATTAAGTTAAAAAAATCTGATTGGCTGATTGAATCAGCCAATCAGATTCAAGTTCAATCCGATTGGCTGATCCAATCAGCCAATCAGATTGAGCTCGCATTCTATTGGCTGATCGGAACAGCCAATAGAATGCGAGCTCAATCTGATTGGCTGATTGGATCAGCCAATCGGATTGAACTTGAATCTGATTGGCTGATTCAATCAGCCAATCAGATTTTTTTAACTTAATTCCGATTGGCTGATAGAATCCTATCAGCCAATCGGAATTCGGCGGACGCCATCTTGGATGACGTCATTTAAAGGTACCTCATTCCAAGTTTAGCAGTCGGCCGGGATGGATGCTCCGCGGCGGCGGAGCGAAGAAAGAAGATTGAAGATGCCGCCGGAAGAATGAAGACTTTGCTGCCGCTTGGAGGAAGACGTCGCCGGAGGAAGAATTCTTCTTTGCCGCTTGGAGGATGACATCGCCGGAGGAAGAATTCTTCTTTGCCGCTTGGAGGACGACATCGCCCGGATCGGATCAGGAGTTCGGCCCGGTGTGGTGAAGACAAGGTAGGGAGATCTTCAGGAGGGTAGTGTTAGGCTTTTTTAAGGGGGGTTTGGGTGGGTTTAGAATAGGGGTATGTGGGTGGTGGGTTGTAATGGGGGGGGGGGATTGTATTTGTTGAATGCAAAAGAGCTGAATTCTTTGGGGCATGCCCCACAAAAGGCCCTTTTAAGGGCTGGTAAGGTAAAGAGCTTTGAAATATGTTTAATTTAGAATAGGGCAGGGAATTTTTTTTATTTTGGGGGTTTATTATTTTATTAGGGGGCTTAGAATAGGTGTAATTAGCTTAAAAATCTTGTAATCTTTTTTTTATTTTTTGTAATTTAGTGTTTGTTTTTTTTTGTAATTTAGTTTAGTTAATTTAATTGTATTTTTAGATAGATGTTTGTACTTTATTTAATTTATTGATAGTGTAGGTGTATTTATAACTTAGGTTAGGATTTATTTTACAGGTAATTGGGTAATTATTTTAACTAGGTAGATATTAAATAGTTAATAACTATTTAATATCTATTATACCTAGTTAAAATAATTAACAATTTACCTGTAAAATAAATATTAACCCTAACATAGCTACAATGTAATTATTAATTATATTGTAGCTATCTTAGGGTTTATTTTATAGGTAAGTATTTAGATTTAAATAGGAATATTTTAGTTTATAAATTAATTAGATTAATTTAATATAAATATAGTTAGGGGTGTTAGTGTTAGATAGAGTTAATATAGTTAATATAAATACTATAGTAACTATATTAACCCTAATATAATTAGGGTTAATATAGTTAATATATATAATGTAATAACTATATTAACTATAATATACTTAGGGTTAATATAGATAATATAGCTGGCGGCGGGGTAGGTAGATTAAATTAGGGGTTAATCATTTTAATAGAGATGGCGGCGGTGTAAGGGGCTTACATTAGGGGTTAATAATATTAATATAGCTGGCGGCGGTATAGGGGGATTAGATTAGGGGTTAATAATTTTTATATAGGTGGCGGCGGTGTAAGGGGTCAGATTAGGGGATAGATAAGGTAGATGGCGGCGGTTTTAGAGGCTCACAGTAGGGGGTTAGTTTATGTAGATGGCGGCGGGGTCCGGGAGCGGCGGTTTAGGGGGTAATAACTTTATTAGGGATTTCGGGGGGGGGGGGGGGTATCGCGGTTGACAGGGAGATAGACATTGCGCATGCGTTAGGTGTTAGGTTTATTTTAGCAGATCGCGGTTGACAGGGAGATAGACATTGCGCATGCGTTAGGTGTTAGGTTTATTTTCTAGTTAGTTTAGGGAGTTACGGGGCTCCAATAGTCAGCGTAAGGCTTCTTACGGCTGCTTTTTGTGGCGAGGTGAAAATGGAGTAAGTTTTCTCCATTTTCGCCACGTAAGTCCTTACGCTGCACATTGGATACCAAACTGCGCGGGTTTGGTATACCTGCCTATGGCCCAAAAAACTGCGGGCGACGGCAGAAATATACGCGCGTAACTTCTAGCTTACGCCGTATATAGGATACCAAATCCGCGCAATTATTGGCGTCGCCGGATTTTGCGGGCGACGATTTTTATCGGATCGACCCCTTGGTGGGCTGTTGCCAATCCTGCTAGTTTGAAATTATTTTAAAAAAATATCTAAATAGATTTTTTTCATGATTGCAAGCACATGTGAGCTTTGCTAAACATTATAATAGAGTGCACCCTCATCACCTGTTTTTTTATAGTGTTTATGAGAGCTCTTTTATTCTGTAAAGGGACATGAACACCAACATTTTATTGTGTGGGTGAAACAGAGAATACAATAAAAAAAAGTTTCCAATTTACTTCTATTATCAAATTTGCTTAGTTCCCATGATATTCTTTGTTAAAGAGATTCTGGATTACTACATGGCATACATACATACATACATTACATATATATATTTATATATATATATATATATATATATATATATATATATATATATATATATATATATATATATATATATATATATATATATATATATATACACAGACACAGCACTCACAGAACAGCATAATCCCCCAGAGTGTACTTCAACCCTTATATAAGCATCACAACGAAGAAGACACTTTTGAAATTTTTAATAAATTAAATTCTTTATCTTTGAAATATTGTAGTTAAATATATAGTATGTTTATATATATATATATATATATATATATATATATATATATATGTGTAAAAAAGAAAAAAAGAAGAAAGCTTAAATATTATAGAGATAAAGGACCCACACCCACCAGTCTTCCATATGAATGATGAATTTATTGGAGCAAAAGATGTGGTATTTCACATTATATAATCCTCACCCCTTTGACTGTAAAGCGCTAAATTTATGAAAACACTTTTGTCAGTAAATGATTGTTTCCTTTTTCAAAATGTTACATTCCAAAAACAAAAAACTGAGAGGATGATGAAATACTGAGGTCAATCTCAATGCTGCAGACAAGTTTATCATATGATTTAGCTACAGAAATACCCCATATACTACAATGGTGAATTACAGGTGCAATATAATGGTTACTACTCGCCCTGCTATTGTTTTTCTTCCTGTGCTGCAGCTGTCTTCAAAGTCATTCTCTTATTTGAACCCTTACAATTATCAGTTATTGAAGTTCTGCATCTTCACACTGGGAGCCGCCATCTTGGAACTTATATTTGTTATTTAAAATTTAAACTGTGCAAAAAAAACTGCAAAAATTTAACGATTCAGCTCTCTATTATGTGAGCTAAAAGTGCAATGTACAGCTGTCAAAACGCCTATGAAAGTGCAATGCTTCTGTCACATGATGCAACAATACGTGCGCTACAAGATGGCGGCACCCAGTATAAAATGTAATGAGTTAAAATAAGAGAAGAGTTTTAAAGAATGTTGCAGGTACAGGAGGAATAAGTTGGTGAGTAGCAACCATGCTACCGCAGTACACAGCAGTTAAATGTCCCTTTAAATAAAAGGCAAATTATTAGCATTTCAACATGTTTCTAGGCAGCTGTTAAGTGTGTGGTAACTGAGCCTTTCTATGAGGTGCAGAGCAGATGTTTTTCTGTTGCGCTGCTGAAAGACATTTGACGTTAATGTGTTCATGGAAAGAGAATTTCTGACTGGGCGTTCATAAAAAGACCTGTTTATGTTGTGTCAGTTCAATAACATGCTTGTTAATGATTGCTCCAATTAAGATAGACACTAAAATTTTGAATTTGAGTTTAACCAAAATAGCAGTTAATTCAGTGGCAAGAATGCAAGAGAGCAGGAATCCAGGACCCAAATGTAACTGCACACTACACATTTATTTTATAAGTATTAAAAGGGACATTTTCTTTAGTGATGTCGCGAATTGTTCGCCGGCGAATAGTTCCCGGCGAACATAGCATGTTCGATCCACCCCCTATTCGTCATCATTGAGTAAACTTTGACCCTGCATCTCACAGTCTGCAGACACATTTCAGCCAATCAGCAGCAGACACTCCCTCCCAGACCCTCCCAGCTCCTGGACAGCAGCCATTTTAGATTCATTCGGAAGCTGCATTGTTAGTGAGAGGAGGGACAGTGTAGCTGCTGCTGATTTCTTAGGGAAATTGATAGCTAGGCTAGTGTATTCAGTGTCCACTACAGTCCTGAAGGACTCATCTGATCTCTGCTGTAAGGACAGCACCCCAAAAGGCCCTTTTTAGGGCTAGAACATCACTTTTTTTTTTTGCCTGTGTAATTTTGACTGTGAAACATCAGTCTGCTAGTGTAATCTAATTGCAGTTGCCTGCCTGCAGTGCCACCACTCATATCTGTTGTAACAGTAGGGTAAATTTAAAAAAATTTTTTTTTTGACTGTGAAACATCAGTCTGCTAGTGTAATCTAATAGCAGTTGCCTGCCTGCCTGCCAGCGTATGTGCCAGGCCCACTTGCCAATTAGTGCCACCACTCATATCTGTTGTAACAGTAGTGTAAATTTAAAAAAAAAAAACTTTTGATTGTGAAACATCAGTCTGCTAGTGTAATCTAATTGCAGTTGCCTGCCTGCCAGCGTGTGTGCCAGGCCCACTTGCCAACTAGTGCCACCACTCATATCTGTTGTAACAGTAGTGTAATTTTTAAAAAAAAAAAACTTTTTTGACTGTGAAACATCAGTCTGCTAGTGTAATCTAATTGCAGTTGCCTGCCTGCCACCGTGTGTGCCATGCCCACTTGCCAACTAGTGCCACCACTCATAGCTGTTGTAACAGTAGTGTAAATTTAAAAAAAAAAGTTTTTGATTGTGAAACATCAGTCTGCTAGTGTAATCTAATTGCAGTTGCTTGCCTGCCAGCGTGTATGCCAGGCCCACTTGCCAACTAGTGCCACCACTCATATCTGTTGTAACAGTAGTGTAAATATTTTAAAAAAAACTTTTTTGACTGTGAAACATCAGTCTGCTAGTGTAATCTAATTGCAGTTGCCTGCCTGCCAACGTGTGTGCCAGGCCCACTTGCCAACTAGTGCCACCACTCATATCTGTTGTAACAGTAGTGTAAATTTAAAAAAAAAAACTTTTGTTGACTGTGAAACATCAGTCTGCTAGTGTAATCTAATTGCAGTTGCCTGCCTGCCAGCGTGTGTGCCAGGCCCACTTGCCAACTAGTGCCACCACTCATATCTGTTGTAACAGTAGTGTAAATTTAAAAAAAAAACTTTTTTGACTGTGAAACATCAGTCTGCTAGTGTAATCTAATTGCAGTTGCCTGCCTGCCAGCGTGTGTGCCAGGCCCACTTGTCAACTAGTGCCACCACTCATATCTGTTGTAACAGTAGTGTAAATTTAAAAAAAAAAACTTTTTTGACTGTGAAACATCAGTCTGCTAGTGTAATCTAATTGCAGTTGCCTGTCTGCCAGCGTGTGTGCCAGGCCCACTTGCCAACTAGTGCCACCACTCATATCTGTTGTAACAGTAGTGTAAATATTTTTAAAAAAAATTTTTTGACTGTGAAACATCAGTCTGCTAGTGTAATCTAATTGCAGTTGCCTGCCTGCCAGCGTGTGTGCCAGGCCCACTTGCCAACTAGTGCCACCACTCATATCTGTTGTAACAGTAGTGTAAATATTTAAAAAAAAACTTTTTTGACTGTGAAACATCAGTCTGCTAGTGTAATCTAATTGCAGTTGCCTACCTGCCAGCGTGTGTGCCAGGCCCACTTGCCAACTAGTGCCACCACTCATATCTGTTGTAACAGTAGTGTAAATATTTAAAAAAAAAACTTTTTTGATTGTGAAACATCAGTCTGCTAGTGTAATCTAATTGCCGTTGCCTGCCTGCCAGCCTGTGTGCTAGGCCCACTTGCCAACTAGTGCCACCACTCATATCTGTTGTAACAGTAGTGTAAATTTTTTAAAAAAAAACTTTTTTGACTATGAAACATCAGTCTGCTAGTGTAATCTAATTGCAGTTGCCTGCCTGCCAGCGTGTGTGCCAGCCCCACTTGCCAACTAGTGCCACCACTCATATCTGTTGTAACAGTAGTGTAAATATTTAAAAAAAAAAAAATTTTCACTGTGAATCATCAGTCTGCTTGTGTAATCTAATTGCAGTTGCCTGCTGCCAGCGTGTGTGCCAGGCCCACTTGCCAACTAGTGCCACCACTCATATCTGTTGTAACAGTAGTGTAAATTAAAAAAAAAAAAAAACTTTTTTGACTGTGAAACATCAGTCTGCTAGTGTAATCTAATTGCAGTTGCCTGCCTGCCAGCGTGTGTGCCAGGCCCACTTGCCAACTAGTGCCACCACTCATATATGTTGTAACAGTAGTGTAAATTAAAAAAAAAAAAAAAATTTTTTGACTGTGAAACATCAGTCTGCTAGTGTAATCTAATTGCAGTTGCCTGCCTGCCAGCGTGTGTGCCAGGCCCACTTGCCAACTAGTGCCACCACTCATATCTGTTGTAACAGTAGTGTAAATTTAAAAAAAAAAACTTTTTTGACTGTGAAACATCAGTCTGCTAGTGTAATCTAATTGCAGTTGCCTGTCTGCCAGCGTGTGTGCCAGGCCCACTTGCCAACTAGTGCCACCACTCATATCTGTTGTAACAGTAGTGTAAATATTTTTAAAAAAACTTTTTTGACTGTGAAACATCAGTCTGCTAGTGTAATCTAATTGCAGTTGCCTGCCTGCCAGCGTGTGTGCCAGGCCCACTTGCCAACTAGTGCCACCACTCATATCTGTTGTAACAGTAGTGTAAATATTTAAAAAAAAACTTTTTTGACTGTGAAACATCAGTCTGCTAGTGTAATCTAATTGCAGTTGCCTACCTGCCAGCGTGTGTGCCAGGCCCACTTGCCAACTAGTGCCACCACTCATATCTGTTGTAACAGTAGTGTAAATATTTTAAAAAAAAACTTTTTTGATTGTGAAACATCAGTCTGCTAGTGTAATCTAATTGCCGTTGCCTGCCTGCCAGCCTGTGTGCTAGGCCCACTTGCCAACTAGTGCCACCACTCATATCTGTTGTAACAGTAGTGTAAATTTAAAAAAAAAAACTTTTTTGACTGTGAAACATCAGTCTGCTAGTGTAATCTAATTGCAGTTGCCTGTCTGCCAGCGTGTGTGCCAGGCCCACTTGCCAACTAGTGCCACCACTCATATCTGTTGTAACAGTAGTGTAAATATTTTTAAAAAAACTTTTTTGACTGTGAAACATCAGTCTGCTAGTGTAATCTAATTGCAGTTGCCTGCCTGCCAGCGTGTGTGCCAGGCCCACTTGCCAACTAGTGCCACCACTCATATCTGTTGTAACAGTAGTGTAAATATTTAAAAAAAAACTTTTTTGACTGTGAAACATCAGTCTGCTAGTGTAATCTAATTGCAGTTGCCTACCTGCCAGCGTGTGTGCCAGGCCCACTTGCCAACTAGTGCCACCACTCATATCTGTTGTAACAGTAGTGTAAATATTTAAAAAAAAAACTTTTTTGATTGTGAAACATCAGTCTGCTAGTGTAATCTAATTGCCGTTGCCTGCCTGCCAGCCTGTGTGCTAGGCCCACTTGCCAACTAGTGCCACCACTCATATCTGTTGTAACAGTAGTGTAAATTTTTAAAAAAAAAACTTTTTTGACTATGAAACATCAGTCTGCTAGTGTAATCTAATTGCAGTTGCCTGCCTGCCAGCGTGTGTGCCAGCCCCACTTGCCAACTAGTGCCACCACTCATATCTGTTGTAACAGTAGTGTAAATATTTAAAAAAAAAAAATTTTTCACTGTGAATCATCAGTCTGCTTGTGTAATCTAATTGCAGTTGCCTGCTGCCAGCGTGTGTGCCAGGCCCACTTGCCAACTAGTGCCACCACTCATATCTGTTGTAACAGTAGTGTAAATTAAAAAAAAAAAAAAACTTTTTTGACTGTGAAACATCAGTCTGCTAGTGTAATCTAATTGCAGTTGCCTGCCTGCCAGCGTGTGTGCCAGGCCCACTTGCCAACTAGTGCCACCACTCATATCTGTTGTAACAGTAGTGTAAATTAAAAAAAAAAAAAAACTTTTTTGACTGTGAAACATCAGTCTGCTAGTGTAATCTAATTGCAGTTGCCTGCCTGCCAGCGTGTGTGCCAGGCCCACTTGCCAACTAGTGCCACCACTCATATCTGTTGTAACAGTAGTGTAAATTTAAAAAAAAAAACTTTTTTGACTGTGAAACATCAGTCTGCTAGTGTAATCTAATTGCAGTTGCCTGTCTGCCAGCGTGTGTGCCAGGCCCACTTGCCAACTAGTGCCACCACTCATATCTGTTGTAACAGTAGTGTAAATATTTTTAAAAAAACTTTTTTGACTGTGAAACATCAGTCTGCTAGTGTAATCTAATTGCAGTTGCCTGCCTGCCAGCGTGTGTGCCAGGCCCACTTGCCAACTAGTGCCACCACTCATATCTGTTGTAACAGTAGTGTAAATATTTAAAAAAAAACTTTTTTGACTGTGAAACATCAGTCTGCTAGTGTAATCTAATTGCAGTTGCCTACCTGCCAGCGTGTGTGCCAGGCCCACTTGCCAACTAGTGCCACCACTCATATCTGTTGTAACAGTAGTGTAAATATTTTAAAAAAAAACTTTTTTGATTGTGAAACATCAGTCTGCTAGTGTAATCTAATTGCCGTTGCCTGCCTGCCAGCCTGTGTGCTAGGCCCACTTGCCAACTAGTGCCACCACTCATATCTGTTGTAACAGTAGTGTAAATTTTTTAAAAAAAAACTTTTTTGACTATGAAACATCAGTCTGCTAGTGTAATCTAATTGCAGTTGCCTGCCTGCCAGCGTGTGTGCCAGCCCCACTTGCCAACTAGTGCCACCACTCATATCTGTTGTAACAGTAGTGTAAATATTTAAAAAAAAAAAATTTTTCACTGTGAATCATCAGTCTGCTTGTGTAATCTAATTGCAGTTGCCTGCTGCCAGCGTGTGTGCCAGGCCCACTTGCCAACTAGTGCCACCACTCATATCTGTTGTAACAGTAGTGTAAATTAAAAAAAAAAAAAAACTTTTTTGACTGTGAAACATCAGTCTGCTAGTGTAATCTAATTGCAGTTGCCTGCCTGCCAGCGTGTGTGCCAGGCCCACTTGCCAACTAGTGCCACCACTCATATCTGTTGTAACAGTAGTGTAAATTAAAAAAAAAAAAAAACTTTTTTGACTGTGAAACATCAGTCTGCTAGTGTAATCTAATTGCAGTTGCCTGCCTGCCAGCGTGTGTGCCAGGCCCACTTGCCAACTAGTGCCACCACTCATATCTGTTGTAACAGTAGTGTAAATTTAAAAAAAAAAACTTTTTTGACTGTGAAACATCAGTCTGCTAGTGTAATCTAATTGCAGTTGCCTGTCTGCCAGCGTGTGTGCCAGGCCCACTTGCCAACTAGTGCCACCACTCATATCTGTTGTAACAGTAGTGTAAATATTTTTAAAAAAACTTTTTTGACTGTGAAACATCAGTCTGCTAGTGTAATCTAATTGCAGTTGCCTACCTGCCAGCGTGTGTGCCAGGCCCACTTGCCAACTAGTGCCACCACTCCTATCTGTTGTAACAGTAGTGTAAATATTTTAAAAAAAACTTTTTTGATTGTGAAACATCAGTCTGCTAGTGTAATCTAATTGCAGTTGCCTGCCTGCCAGCGTGTGTGCTAGGCCCACTTGCCAACTAGTGCCACCACTCATATCTGTTGTAACAGTAGTGTAAATTTTTTTTAAAAAAACTTTTTTGACTATGAAACATCAGTCTGCTAGTGTAATCTAATTGCAGTTGCCTGCCTGCCAGCGTGTGTGCCAGGCCCACTTGCCAACTAGTGCCACCACTCATATCTGTTGTAATAGTAGTGTAAATATTTAAAAAAAAAAACTTTTTTCACTGTGAATCATCAGTCTGCTTGTGTAATCTAATTGCAGTTGCCTGCTGCCAGCGTGTGTGCCAGGCCCACTTGCCAACTAGTGCCACCACTCATATCTGTTGTAACAGTAGTGTAAATATTTTTAAAAAAAAAAAATTTTTTGACTGTGAAACATCAGTCTGCTAGTGTAATCTAATTGCAGTTGCCTGCTGCCAGCGTGTGTGCCAGGCCCACTTGCCAACTAGTGCCATCACTCATATCTGTTGTAACAGTAGTGTAAATATTTTAAAAAAAACTTTTTTGACTGTGAAACATCAGTCTGCTTGTGTAATCTAATTGCAGTTGCCTGCTTGCCAGTGTGTGTGCCAGGCTCACAGCGTATACTGTGCCCACTTGCCCAGTGCCACCACTCATATCTTGTTTAATAGTAGTGTAAGTGTACATTTAAAAAAAAAAAACTTTTTTGACTGTGAAACATCAGTCTGCTTTTTTTGTGTCAGGCTCACAGCGTATACTGTGCCCACTTGCCCAGTGCCACCACTCATATCTTGTTTAATAGTAGTGTAAGTGTACATTTAAAAAAAAAAAAAATTTGGATTGTGAAACATCAGTCTGCTTTTTTGTGTCAGGCTCACAGCGTATACTGTGCCCACTTGCCCAGTGCCACCACTCATATCTTGTTTAATAGTACTGTAAGTGTACATTTAAAAAAAATGACAGACAGAGGCAGGCCACCCTTTTTCAAAACTTTTTTGACTGTGAAACATCAGTCTGCTAGTGTAATCTAATTGCAGTTGCCTGTCTGCCAGTGTGTGTGCCAGGCCCACTTGCCAACTAGTGCCACCACTCATATCTGTTGTAACAGTAGTGTAAATATTTAAAAAAAAACTTTTTTGACTGTGAAACATCAGTCTGCTAGTGTAATCTAATTGCAGTTGCCT
Source organism: Bombina bombina (assembly GCF_027579735.1). Taxonomy (NCBI): domain Eukaryota; kingdom Metazoa; phylum Chordata; class Amphibia; order Anura; family Bombinatoridae; genus Bombina; species Bombina bombina. The sequence goes on from NC_069503.1 coordinate 702,958,449, forward strand.
GCTTGCCAGCGTGTGTGCCAGGCCCACTTGCCAACTAGTGCCACCACTCATATCTGTTGTAACAGTAGTGTAAATATTTAAAAAAACTAACTTTTTTGACTGTGAAACATCAGTCTGCTAGTGTAATCTAATTGCAGTTGCCTGCCTGCCAGCGTGTGTGCCAGGCCCACTTGCCAACTAGTGCCACCACTCATATCTGTTGTAACAGTAGTGTAAATATTTTAATAAAACTTTTTTGACTGTGAAACATCAGTCTGCTAGTGTAATCTAATTGCAGTTGCCTGCCTGCCAGCGTGTGTGCCAGGCCCACTTGCCAACTAGTGCCACCACTCATATCTGTTGTAACAGTAGTGTAAATATTTAAAAAAAAACTTTTTTCACTGTGAATCATCAGTCTGCTTGTGTAATCTAATTGCAGTTGCCTGCTGCCAGCGTGTGTGCCAGGCCCACTTGCCAACTAGTGCCACCACTCATATCTGTTGTAACAGTAGTGTAAATATTTTTTTTAAAAATGTTTTGGCTGTGAAACATCAGTCTGCTAGTGTAATCTAATTGCAGTTGCCTGCCTGCCAGCGTGTGTGGCAGGCCCACTTGCCAACTAGTGCCATCACTCATATCTGTTGTAACAGTAGTGTAAATATTTTAAAAAAAACTTTTTTGACTGTGAAACATCAGTCTGCTTGTGTAATCTAATTGCAGTTGCCTGCTTGCCAGTGTGTGTGCCAGGCTCACAGCATATACTGTGCCCACTTGCCCAGTGCCACCACTCATATCTTGTTTAATAGTAGTGTAAGTGTACATTTAAAAAAAAATAAACTTTTTTGACTGTGAAACATCAGTCTGCTTTTTTGTGTCAGGCTCACAGCGTATACTGTGCCCACTTGCCCAGTGCCACCACTCATATCTTGTTTAATAGTAGTGTAAGTGTACATTTAAAAAAAAAAACTTTTTTGACTGTGAAACATCAGTCTGCTTTTTTGTGTCAGGCTCACAGCGTATACTGTGCCCACTTGCCCAGTGCTACCACACATATCTTGTTTAATAGTAGTGTAAGTGTACATTTAAAAAATAAAAATTTGGATTGTGAAACATCAATCTGCTTTTTTGTGTCAGGCTCACAGCGTATACTGTGCCCACTTGCCCAGTGCCACCACTCATATCTTGTTTAATAGTAGTGTAAGTGTACATTTTAAAAAAATGACAGACAGAGGCAGGCCACCCTTTTTCAAAACTTTTTTGACTGTGAAACATCAGTCTGCTAGTGTAATCTAATTGCAGTTGCCTGTCTGCCAGCGTGTGTGCCAGGCCCACTTGCCAACTAGTGCCACCACTTATATCTGTTGTAACAGTAGTGTAAATATTTTTAAAAAAACTTTTTTGACTGTAAAACATCAGTCTGCTAGTGTAATCTAATTGCAGTTGCCTGCCTGCCAGCGTGTGTGCCAGGCCCACTTGCCAACTAGTGCCACCACTCATATCTGTTGTAACAGTAGTGTAAATATTTAAAAAAAAAACTTTTTTGACTGTGAAACATCAGTCTGCTAGTGTAATCTAATTGCAGTTGCCTGCCTGCCAGCGTGTGTGCCAGCCCCACTTGCCAACTAGTGCCACCACTCATATCTGTTGTAACAGTAGTGTAAATATTTTAAAAAAACTTTTTTGACTGTGAAACATCAGTCTGCTAGTGTAATCTAATTGCAGTTGCCTGCCTGCCAGCGTGTGTGCCAGGCCCACTTGCCAACTAGTGCCACCACTCATATCTGTTGTAACAGTAGTGTAAATTTTTTTTTAAAAAACTTTTTTGACTATGAAACATCAGTCTGCTAGTGTAATCTAATTGTAGTTGCCTGCTGCCAGCATGTGTGCCAAGCCCACTTGCCAACTAGTGCCACCACTCATATCTGTTGTAACAGTAGTGTAAATATTTTTTTAAAAAAATTTTTTGACTGTGAAACATCAGTCTGCTAGTGTAATCTAATTGCAGTTGCCTGCCTGCCTGCCTGCCAGCGTGTGTGGCAGGCCCACTTGCCAACTAGTGCCACCACTCATATCTGTTGTAACAGTAGTGTAAATTTTTGTAAAAAATTTTTTTTTGACTGTGAAACATCAGTCTGCTAGTGTAATCTAATTGCAGTTGCCTGCCTGCCAGCGTGTGTGCCAGGCCCACTTGCCAACTAGTGCCACCACTCATATCTGTTGTAACAGTAGTGTAAATATTTAAAAAAAAACTTTTTTTCACTGTGAAACATCAGTCTGCTTGTGTAATCTAATTGCAGTTGCCTGCTTGCCAGTGTGTGTGCCAGGCTCACAGCATATACTGTGCCCACTTGCCCAGTGCCACCACTCATATCTTGTTTAATAGTAGTGTAAGTGTACATTTTAAAAAAAAAAAAACTTTTTTGACTGTGAAACATCAGTCTGCTTTTTTGTGTCAGGCTCACAGCGTATACTGTGCCCACTTGCCCAGTGCCACCACTCATATCTTGTTTAATAGTAGTGTAAGTGTACATTTAAAAAAAAAAAAACTTTTTTGACTGTGAAACATCAGTCTGCTTTTTTGTGTCAGGCTCACAGCGTATACTGTGCCCACTTGCCCAGTGCCACCACTCATATCTTGTTTAATAGTAGTGTAAGTGTACATTTAAAAAAAATGACAGACAGAGGCAGGCCACCCCGCAGCGCAGGTGCCATCGTGGTTGTGGTGCTGTGATTCCCTTTGACCCTACAATAATGCCCAGTGTTCAGAGGCCACGTACCATGGACGCGAAAAGTTCTGAGGAGGACATAGTTGACTGGCTAACACAGGACACCCAATCTTCTACAGCTTCCGCTCGGAACCTTGACGCACCATCCACCTCCAGCTTAGCTTCGGGCACCTCTCAAGTGACCACTCGCCCACCTGCCGCCACCACCAACACTAGCACCACTTGATCTGTCAGAGGAGTTATTGACACACCAGTTTGAAGAAATGAGTTATGCGCAACCATCATTGACAGAGGATGTAGATAACAGTGATATGTCTCAGTCAGGCAGCATTACAGACATGGACGTACGGTGTGATAATGATGATGTTGTACCCGCTGCTGCTTCCTTTGTTGATTTGTCAGATACAAGTGAAGCGGTTGATGATGATGCGTCCGTGGATGTCACGTGGGTGCCCGCTAGAAGAGAAGAAGAAGAAGGGGAAAGTTCAGATGGGGAGACAGAGAGGAAGAGATGAGTTGGAAGCAGGGGGAGGTCGTCGCAAGGAGCTAGTGGCACAGTCAGACAGCATGCATCGGCACCTGGGGTCAGCCAGACAGCACGCCAATCAACGCATGCTGTTGCCACCACCAGAATGCCGTCATCGCAGAGCTCAGCAGTGTGGTCTGTGTGTGTCTGCCTCTGACAACAGCGATGCCATTTGCAACCTGTGCCAAAAGAAACTGAGTCGTGGGAAGTCCAACACCCACCTAGGTACAACTGCTTTGCGAAGGCACATGATCTCACATCACAAACGCCGATGGGATGAACACATGAGTAGAAGCAGCACACAAACTCAAAGCCGCCATCCTCCTCCTGGTCCAGCATCTTCAGCCGCGTCAACCACTGCTGTCCTCCTTGCCCCCTCTCAACAATCCGCCACACCGTCTCTCTTCCGTAGCAGTTCCTGCTCATCTGCCCACAGTCAGGTGTCTGTCAAGGACATGTTTGAGCGTAAGAAGCCAATGTCCCAAAGTCACCCCCTTGCCCGGCGTCTGACAGCTGGCTTGTCTGAACTCTTAGCCTGCCAGCTTTTACCATACAAGCTGGTGGAGTCTGAGGCGTTCAAAAAATTTGTAGCTATTGGGACACCGCAGTGGAAGTTACCCGGCCGAAATTTCTTTGCACAAAAGGCAATCCCCAACCTGTACTCGATTGTGTGAAAAGAAGTTATGGCATGTCTGGCACACAGTGTTGGGGCAAGGGTCCATCTGACCACTGATAGCTGGTCTGCAAAGCATGGTCAGGGCAGGTATATCACCTACACTGCACATTGGGTAAACCTGCTGACGGCTGCCAAGCATGGAATGCGTGGCTCTGCAGAGGAGTTGGTGACACCGCCACGACTTGCAGGCAGGCCTGCTGCCACCTCCTCTACACCTCCTACTCCATCCTCTTCCATAACCTCCTTGGCTGAGTCCTCTTCTGCTGCTGCATCTTGCTCCACATCAATGGCACTCCCCCAGCTCCCCAGGTACTATTCCACATCCCGGATACGGCAGTATCACGCCGTCTTGGGGTTGACTTGCCTGAAAGCAGAGAATCACACCGGAACAGCACTCCTGTCCACCCTGAACGCACAGGTGGATCAGTGGCTGACTCCACACCAACTGGAGATCAGCAAAGTGGTTTCTGACAACGGAAGTAATTTGTTGGCGGCATTGAAATTGGGCAAGTTGACACATGTGCCGTGCATGGCACATGTGTGTAATCTGATCGTACAATGCTTTGTGCATAAGTACCCAGGCTTACAGGATGTCCTGAAGCAGACCAGGAAGGTGTGTGGCCATTTCAGGCGTTCCTACACGGCCATGACAAATTTTGCAGATATCCAGCGGTGAAACAACATGCCAGTGAGGCGCTTGATTTGCGACAGCCCGACACGTTGGAATTCAACACTCCTAATGTTCGACCACCTGCTCTAACAAGAAAAAGCCGTTAACGAGTATTTGTATGACCGGGGTGCTAGGATAGCCTCTGCGGAGCTGGGGATTTTTTTGCCATGTTACTGGATGCTTATGGGCAATGCCTGTAGGCTCATGCATCCTTTTGAGGAGGTGAAAAACCTATTCAGTCGCACTGAAGGCACCATCAGCGACATCATACCATTTGTTTTCTTCCTGGAGCATGCCCTGCGAAGAGTGCTGGATCAGGCCGTAGATGAGCGTGAAGAGGAAGAGTTGTGGTCACCATCACCACCAGAAACAGCCTTATCAGCATCACTTGCTGGACCAGCGGCAATGCTGGAAGAGGATTGTGAGGAAGAGGAGTCAGAGGAGGAATGTGGCTTTGAGGAGGAGGAGGAGGAAGACAAACCACAACAGGCATCCCAGGGTGCTCGTTGTCACCTATCTGGTACCCGTGGTGTTGTACGTGGCTGGGGGAAAGAAGATACCTTCAGTGAGATCACTGAGGACGAGGAATGGGACATGAGTAGCTCGGCATCCAACATTGTGCAAATGGGGTCTTTCATGCTGTTGTGCCTGTTGAGTGACCCTCACATAAAAAAGGTGAAGGAGAAGGACCTGTACTGGGTATCCACGTTACTAGACCCCCGGTATAAGCATAAAGTGCCTGAAATGTTACCAAATTCCCGCAAGTCGGAAAGGATGCAGCAGTTCCAAAAAAAATTAAAAAGTATGCTTTACACAGCGTATAAGGGTGATGTCACAGCACAATGGGAATCTAACAGGGGAAGAGGTGAAAGTAATCCTCCGACTCCCACGACCACGCCGGCAAGGACAGGACGCTTTACAGACGTGTTGTTGATGGAGGACATGCAGAGCTTTTTAACTCCTATGCATCGCCACAGCCCTTCGGGGTCCACCCTCAGAGAATGACTCGACCGACAGGTAGCAGACTATCTCGCCTTAACTGCAGATCTCGACACTCTGAGGAGCGATGAACCCCTTGACTACTGGGTGTGCAGGCTTGACCTGTGGCTTGAGCTATCCCAATTTGCGATAGAACTTCTGGCCTGCCCCGCTTCAAGTGTCCTGTCAGAAAGGACCTTCAGTGCAGCAGGAGGTATTGTCACTGAGAAGAGAAGTAGCCTAGGTCAAAAAAGTCTAGATTACCTCACCTTTATTAAGATGAATGAGGGATGGATCCCAAAGGGACTGACATTGGGCGATACATTCAAGTAAAAAAGGCCTAATGAGATGATCTGCCTTGGGCCATAAATGGTCCACAAGCTGCTGTATGTTATCTTCGAATGCCAGATGACTTGCGTGACTTATCCGCCACCAACTAGGGTTCAAGCCGCAATGTTTTAGGGCACTTTCTGCCAGGGAAACAAACATCAATTTTTCTGGCCGCTGCTACAATACCTGATTTTTCAGGCATGTGTACATGCCAAATTTTTCTGGCCTCTGGTGCTGCAATGTGGCTTCAAAAAACGAAACAAAAAAAAGGCACGTAACAGGGATTAAAGCGATAGGAATAGTACTACTTAACACACAACTCCTATCTGGTGGCACATTAGATTGCACGCGCAGTGCCCCAATATTTGAAGTAGGAGGACCGACCAAGCATCTTTTTCCATCTCCCGGTTCCTAAAATCCATGCCATATACACGTCCCCTGATAGGGGACGTAACAGGGATTAAACTGATAAGAATAGTACTACTTAACACACCACTCATATCTGGTGGCACAGTAGATTGCACGTGCAGTGCCCCAAATTTGAAGTAGGAGGATCGACCAAGCATCTTTTCCATCTCCCGGTTCCTAAAATCCATGCCATATACACGTCCCCTGATAGGGGACGTAACAGGGATTAAACTGATAAGAATAGTACAACTTAACACACCACTCATATCTGGTGGCACAGTAGATTGCACGCGGTGCTCTGACAAAATGCAGAAGGACATTTGGCAGACGGACATTTGGCAGACGGACATTTGGCCGACAGGCAGAAAGCAAAAGAATGTTCCGATTTCGGCCGAGGGCAGATACGTTCCAGAGTGCTCTGTTCTAATCAGAGCCTCCGGCGCCACAACTGCCTCTGGGAACCTTACCATGGGTCCCAGACCGCACGTCTTGTAATTCTCTGTCTGGGAAATTATCTATCTACAGTGGGGCAAAAAAGTATTTAGTCAGCCACCAATTGTGCAAGTTCTCCCACTTACGAAGATGAGAGAGGCCTGTAATTTTCATCATAGGTATACCTCAACTATGAGAGACAAAATGTGGAAACAAATCCAGACAATCACATTGTCTGATTTGGAAAGAATTTATTTGCATATTATGGTGGAAAATAAGTATTTGGTCACCTACAAACAAGCAAGATTTCTGGCTCTCACAGATCTGTATCTTCTTCTTTAAGAGGCTCCTCTGTCCTCCACTCATTACCTGTATTAATGGCACCTGTTTGAACTTGTTATCAGTATAAAAGACACCTGTCCACAACCTCAAACAGTCAAACTCCAAACTCCACTATGGTGAAGACCAAAGAGCTGTCGAAGGACACCAGAAACAAAATTGTAGACCTGCACCAGGCTGGGAAGACGGAATCTGCAATAGGCAAGCAGCTTGGTGTGAAGAAATCAACTGTGGGAGCAATAATTAGAAAATGGAAGACATACAAGACCACTGATAATCTCCCTTGATCTGGGGCTCCACGCAAGATCTCACCCTGTGGGGTCAAAATTATCGCAAGAACAGTGAGCAAACATCCCAGAACCACACGGGGGGACCTAGTGAATGACCTGCAGAGAGCTGGGACCAACATAACAAAGGCTACCATCAGTAACACACTACGCCGCCTGCAGTGCCAGACGTGTCCCCCTGCTTAAGCCAGTACATGTCCGGGCCCGTCTTAAGTATGTTAGAGAGCATTTGGATGATCCAGAAGCGGATTGGGAGAATGTCATATGGTCAGATAAAACCAAAGTAGAACTGTTTGGTAGAAACACAACTCGTCGTGTTTGGAGGAGAGAGAGCACCATACCTACTGTGAAGCATGGGCAGGGCAACATCATGCTTTGGGGCTGTTTCTCTGCAAAGGGAACAGGACGACTGATCCGTGTACATAAAAGAATGAATGGGGCCATGTATCGTGAGATTTTGAATGCAAACCTCCTTCCATCAGCAAGGGCATTGAAGATGAAACGTGGCTGGGTCTTTCAGCATGACAATGATCCCAAACACACCACCCAGGCAACGAAGGAGTGGCTTCGTAAGAAGCATTTCAAGGTCCTGGAGTGGCCTAGCCAGTCTCCAGATCTCATAGTAAACCTTAGGAGGGAGTTGAAAGTCTGTGTTGCCCAGCAACAGCCCCAAAACATCACTGCTCTAGAGGAGATCTGCATGCAGGAATGGGCCAACATACCAGCAACAGTGTGTGACAACCTTGTGAAGACTTACAGAAAACGTTTGACCTCTGTCATTGCCAACAAAGGATATATAACAAAGTATTGAGAGGAACTTTTGATATTGACCAAATACTTATTTTCCCCCATAATTTGCAAATAAATTCTTTCCAAATCAGACAATGTGATTGTCTGGATTTGTTTCCACATTTTGTCTCTCATAGTTGAGGTATACCTATGATAAAAATTACTGTCCTCTCTCATCTTCTTAAGTGGGAGAACTTGTACAATTGGTGGCTGACTAAATACTTTTTTGCCCCACTGTATCAAATCTATCTATTGATCTATCAAATCTATCTATCTATCTATCGTATCTATTGCATCTATTGATCTATCTATCTAATCTATGTATCTATCTATCAAATCTATCGCGTGGCAATGGGGAGTTTGCGGTTGTGCAAATGGACTGTTTGCGGTTGTTTGCGGTGCGTTAAATGGGGAGTTTGGTCTGTCACTGTGAAGCGGGCGTAACCCTTACACTACCCGATCGATACAACATCATACCTGATGTTTTAAAGCACGTTATTCTAAACAATTTAGGAACGTTAGGTGATTTATGCCCTTTATGGATTAAAATCAGACTCTGCATCAACTATGTAATTTTCGTGGAGTTTTGCCATGGATCCCCCTCCGGCATGCCACAGTCCAGGTGTTAGTCCCCTTGAAACAACTTTTCCATCACTATTGTGGCCAGAAAGAGTCCCTGTGGGTTTTAAAATTTGCCTGCCCATTGAAGTCAATGGGGGTTCGCCCGGTTCGCGAACTTTTGCGGGAGTTCGTGTTTGCAGTTTGCAAACCCAAATTTTTAGGTTCGCGACATCACTAATTTTCTTTCATGATTCAGAGAGATCATTGAATTTTAAACCACTTTCTAATTCTATTTTATTATTAAATTTTCTTTGTTCTCTTGGTAGTTTTGTAAGAATGTTATCCATTTGCAAGAACACTAATTGGCAGTGCAATTTCCTGTTAAGACCGCTGCTTCTTAACTCGTGTTTCCGGCAAGCCTGGACGCTCGTGCTTAAACCGGGCGATTAGGCACAATATGGCCGATAATAAATCAGCCCCATATATGAGTTTGTCCTACTGTTATTAATCCTATACATCAGTGATAGACAACTTCTTAACACATGGTAAGCTTCAAGCGTTGAATATCAATGTATAGCTATCAAATATGGAAATAAAAATATATTTCCTAAAATTGTCATGTAGCGTAGGGTACCCCTAATTTGCTGTTCTCTCCTCCCGATGGCTCTTTTGAGTTGTGACCATCTTGTTGCCCACCCGCCAGACGTTTCTAAAGCACAAATTGAAGAGGATAACAGAAATGTAGTTCTATCCACTCCTGAAATTAAAAAACTAAATATGTCAAAATAGAATCATGTGAACATTTTTCACAAAAAATACCACACAGCCCCAGCCCAGGACATAGGGGTCGATTTATCAATGGTTTGTCCGACATGATCCACTCAGCAGATCATGTCCAACAGACATCGCTGAATGCCGACAGCATACGCTGTCAGCATTTAACATTGCACAAGCAGTTCTGGTGAACTGCTTGTGTAATGCCGCCCCCTGCAGATTCACATCCGCTAGAAGGGGGTGTCAATCAGCCCGATCATATGAGATCGGGCGGATTGATGTCTGCAGCCTCAGAGCAGGCGGACCAGTTAAGGAGCAGCGGTCTTAAGAAACAGGGGCATCAGGGGCCATTTGGCCCTTGATAAAGCTTCCCCCTAAAGTTAAAGGACCACTAAATGCAGTAGAATTCCATTAACAAGTACACAATAAAAATACAATGTAAAAGCACTTTCAAATAAGCAGTAGATTTTTTTTCTGTCAATTTTATTTTTTCTCTTATTTTCTGTCCCCATATATCATGTGACAGACAGCCAATCACAGACTAGTATAGGTATACCCTGTGAGCTTGTGCACATGCTCAGTATGATCTTGTTCCCCCAGTAAGTGTAAATATTTAAAGAAATGATAATGGAAGTAAATTAAAAAGTGTCTTAAAACTGCATGCTCTATCTGAATAATAAAAGTTTATTTTGGGGGGCGGGGCCGGCAGCAGCCATGAGTGCAGCGCAACTCTGGAGCTCCACTTCACTAGCCCCAAGTTCACAGTCAAATCTTTGCCATCAACCCTCATACATATGCCCAAAACCTGTAGGAAACCTGCCTAACCTCCACTGAAGCGCTTATAGCCTTCCGCGCATACACGAGGACCAAGCCACAAGGCTGCCTAACAGAGAGCCCTCAAAGCCTGCCGGAACAGGCCGCATCCATGCTATCAGGCTCCTTGAAAAACTGGAGTGATCAGTGAATCTGTTCACCTTACCACCAGCTGACACTCGGTAAGAGGCCCTGCTGAGCCATGCCTTGACTGAATCACGAAGGCAGTGACATACCTATCCTGGTAAGCATACCGAAAAAAAAAAAAACTTTATAGCCCATAAAACATAAGGATCAAAGCTAATAAAGACCCTACAGAATTTAAAACTGCAGATCTTGCTTAAAGGACCCTTCTCATAGCATTAAGCCTCACATCAGAAAGTAGGCCTAAGGCCTGATCCAAGAGACTGTTAATACCTATTGCAGCTCTATCTCCTGCAAACAACTACTGCCACACCTGAACCCTAAACACAGAGCATTATTTAAAACTTGAAGTTTGGGTCTAAGAGACACTTTTGATTTAAAGGGACAGTCTACACTTACAACAACATTTACCCATCCGTTAGATTAACCTCTGAATATCTGCTTTCATTATGTCAACCATATTCTGTCTTCTCCACATCCGGAGTTATGTTGCCTGATAACTTGTATTTTCACCGTTAGAAATGGCCGCTTCAATCCGCCCACCCAGTACGTCACTAACTGTCTTACACAAAAATGTCCAATAGAAATTTGATCACCGATCAAAGAACTGTATCGCGCAATCTTCGCTTCGCACATGCGCATCATCATCGGGAACCAAAAATCCGGAACAAAAGTTTTGTTCTCATTTTCTTACGCTTCTCATTATCGCCAGTACCTGTTAATTTGTCCAGTAAGTATTAGTGCAGTCAGCGATCGAGATTTGTTCCTTAAAAATACAGCGTTCTTTTTCCTTCCAACCTTTTTCTCCTGCTTTATAAATGAAATAGCTATCATTAGCTAATATTGATTGTATTTTAATGTTATATTTGGTATTTTTCACGGTTGAATAAATAGTCCTACTTCAACAGCGAAACATTACATGTTCTATTTTGTAACGTCGTTTTTAAAATTATATAATTCTGCTGCCTGTTTATATGATCCAAAAAAATAAAAAATGGATAATTAGAAAAAGTTCTTTTTTGAGAAGCAACCTAATAATTGGTTGCTATGTGCAACTACAATACCTGTTTGTCTCACACAAAGATAAAATGTTTTTGTTTGTTATTCAAAGTGTCTTTCGTTTTTACAATAATTAATCATAATTTGATAAGTCCGCTAGGTGCATAATGTACCTTACGGAAGCGCAAACTACAATCTCCACCTTTTGTGGGCATTCTAAACTTATGATGTATCATTGGTTGCGAGTATTAACCATGACAGACCACCTACACCAATTTGTCATTCCTTTTTTTTCCTCTAGGATCTGCTAAAGACAAAAACTGCTTTTCCTTATTTTAGATCTCTATCTTGCTCATTACATGGTTTAAATATATATATTTATATATATATTTATATATATATATATATATAAATATATTCTTTTTTTTAATTACAAAATTTTTTTTAATTTCAGATTAGGATTTGAAACTATTGAATAAGTCAGTTTATGTTTCACATTTCAAGCTTATTTCTTCCCTTTTCTGTTTATAACAGATAAATTAAATAATTCTTTATAGTCTGGCCCTCCAGAGCACAAAACAAACATGATTATTTCGTATATACAAAGCAGATAATGAGCCTTTTTATTTTTTTTATTTTTTTTCGCTTCCAATTGCGTTATCATTAATAGCTAGATATTTTCATTGCTCCTACATTATTATTACTGCAGCTGCTAAGATCACAAATGGGGCTTGTATCATGTCCGCAAGTAAACAAATGATTAAATTCCAGATGCTCCAATCACATTAGGCTCTCTGAGTAGCTGCAGTATTTAAAATGCTGTTGAAGATGCTCTTTATTTTCACATAAACAAGGAGGAGAAAATATAGTGTACTCATTTCTTTCTATATGTATATAACTATATATAAATATATATATATATATATATATATATATATATATATATATATATATATATATATATATATATATAAAAATATATATATATATATAAATAAATAATCTTAAGCTAATCAAACGGGTGGTAGATGTTTGTTTTAATAGTAGACTGTGCCTTTAAATAAATCAGACACCAATAATTTTTATCAACAAAAGACATACTTGAATGTCTTTTAAATTATTTTTTTTCTTTTTTTTAATCTACTTGTATATTTATATATGCATTAATATTTATGATATTTCATATATACATGTAATAGAAGGTACATTGATCTATTAACGTATTATCTACCATGGTATTAGTTTATGAAAAAATATATTAATGCACATATTGTATAGTCTTGTATAATGTCTAACTACTGGTTTATAAACGTAAATGTAACAGTTTACTATGGATGTAGAATATACATTATAACATTGATAGTTTATTTTCACAATATTCAATTTTCAAATATTTATAGTATATTTCCAAAAACAACACTACTTCTCTACTCTTATCTATAATCTTTCTGCAAACACATAACGTATGTGCTCAACTTTCAATACTCTTCAAAGACATCATCCTCCTCCAAATAAAACAACTCTGTCATCTCAAGACTTTGTCAACCACTTCAATAACAAAATCGACTCCATCATAAATGAATTCAGTTCTCAAAATAAATCCATTCTCAAACCCCCTCAAATGGTCTCAATCAACCACAACCCCCATATCCTTAAACTTAGCTCATTCTCCCCTGTTACTGAGGAATAAGTTTAGGCACTTAGACTGCGCTCTCACCTCACTAACTGTCCTCTTGACCCTATCCCCTCACAGCTACTGTCCTCCCTCTCTGCCACCCTTATCCCTATACTCACACACACTTTAAAAATCTCCTTCAGCCCTGTTATATTTCCGTCATCGATGAAACATGCCCTGTCACACCTATCCTAAAATAAAATTCCCTTGATCCTATCTCCCCATCCAATTCATGCCGTATTTCCATCTTCCCTCTTGCATCAAAGCTTGTTTACAAAATAGCTTATGCACGCCTATCCCATTTCATTATAATAAACTTCCTTTTTGATCCATTGCAATCTGGATTTCGCCCCATCACTCCACATAAACTGCAATATTTTACCCTCTTCTTCTACACTCTCCACCCCCAATCGCTCTTTAACTGACAACTCCATCATTAACACTACACCGCATGCCCGACGTTTCGGGGTCACATTTCACGAAGATCTTTCTTTCACTCCTCACATTCAGTCTTAGTCTAAAGCCTGCCGCTTCCCCATTAAAAACATCTCTAAAATTAGACAATTCCTTACACAAGACACAACTAATATTTAAATGCACTCTCTCATCCTCTCACGCCTCTATTACTGAAACTCTGTCCTCTCTGGTCACCCCAAATAACGCCTATCTCCTTTACAATCCTTAATGAATGTCTCTGTCAGACTCATCTTCCTCACACGTCGCTCTTCACCTTCTGCAACTCTCTTCTGACTCCTTCACTGGCTTCGTCTTTCCTCTATGATCAATCTGTAAAATCTAACCCTATCATACAAATCGCTAAACTGCACTGATCCCCCCTATATCTCAGACCTTGTCTACAGATACTCTCTCTCCCATTCCCTTTTGCTATGTTCACGACTTCCTACTCTACTCCTCTCTTGCCACCTCATCACATTCCCATTTACATGACTTCTGTAGACTGACGCACATCTTGTTGAACTCTATGGCTCGCTCCACAAGAATCTCTTCTATTTTTTAAAACCTTGAAAGTGCTCACTAAAGACTCTACTGTTCACGGTTTTATATTACCTACGCTAACCTTTCTTTATACCAGTTCCTCTCCTCCATTGCTATCCCCTGAACCACCCTAGCATGTAAGCTTAAGAGTCCATCAGTTTGTTGATCACCTTCTCAAGAACTGACTACAAAACTGCAACTCTTGGCATGGCACTCTACCCATTGGATACCTATAACTGTTTATTGTAATCCGCCTTTGTTAATAGTGCAGTGGAATTTGTTTTGTGTTCTACAAACAACAGATAATAATAATATTGATAATATAATCTAATTGTTCATTTTATTTCTGCAGATGAGATTTTCGTAGCACTGTTTAATTCTTCATATTATGCGCCATTAAAAAATATATAAATTAAGTATTGAGTTATCCAAATTCAATTAAAAGTTTCAAAAAGTCTATAACAGTTACCTCTACTACTGGTAAGTGTAATGTATTTCATACTTTATTTATTATGAATAAAATATGTAGATTGATCGATCGATAGATAGTTATATATATAGATAGATAGAGATACACTAATAACAATTTCTTATATTTAACTTTATAAAGTATTATGTCCAGTCAAGATTTAAATCAACGTCCTACGCTTTATGAGTTAGATATTCAAGAAATAGAAAGACTGGTAAGTATATAATTTCTAAATTATATCTACATTTAAAATTGTAAAGCCTATGTAAATTTAAATTTTATTGAAGTATTAATAATTTTATTTTTTGTGGTCCTAGATTATAAAAATAAAATTATTTTTCTCTTTTTTTATGTTTTAAAAAAAAAAATAAGCAAACATAATATTTAAAATATGTAAAGAAAATAATGGATAGACAAAAGAAATATTTTCTATCACTCTATTTTTTCAATAAATTAGATATAAATATTATTTTTATTGATATAATTAATTAATACTTTTAAACAATGTATCCCAAATAATTATTTATTTAAAAAGAGAGAAGAAATGAATGAAAGGAGACGTAACAGGCATGCAAGTTTGATTGGACACATGTCACATTCGTGGGATCCAAGAAGGGACAGTACACAGGATAGCAATTCAATACAAAGTGAAGGGTCAGTTTCTGAGGCTAATCAGGAAAATAAAAGAGCAGGCAACATTAGATGGTGCACTTGTGGCAATTGCAGAAGCATGCCAACTGAAGTGGAAAGTATTTGTTTCAATGAAGTTACAGAAGTTAAAGCTCAATTAGCAGATTCTTCTTTTTGCATAGCAGATGAAAACTATGTTTCAGTTGAATTAGCCGATCGAGCCCTACTTGAGGAATTCTATGCGTATGGTATACGTTTTTATTCCAATACTCGGAGCAGGCAAGGATCAATGAGAGAGAGGTATTTGTCTATATTGTTGTTAAATTTAAAACTTATCCTATATACATTTTAGATTATGAATGAATTTACTATGTCAATAAACAATAATCACTAAGAGTAAGCCTAAATTTTTTTTTTTAATATATCAAAATATGTGTTTGACAATTATTCAGTCAATTTTACAGCTTCCCATTCTTTAATACGATAAACTTCTGTATATGTTATTGTGCAAAACAATACCTTCGTTATTCTATTAGTAAGTGGATATATAAAATAATCAAATATGGTACAAATTTACTCATTAGTAAGCACATTATTACTTACACTAGTTTAACATATTAAAGCAGTAGTTGATGGTCAATCATATAATCACCAACAACAAAATCGTCTATCATAGATGTTGTTCATTGTGTGTAAAAAAAATTATCTATTGCTTATGTCCTAACTAGTATATACTGTCCTTTTATTCTATATTAAAATCAATATCTGTGTCGACATATTTAATATCTCTATGAAAATCATAAAACTTTCTAAAACTCTATCTTTATATATTATTTTAAAGTGATTACAGAAAAGTGGCTTATCGTCGTTTTGTAAACAAAATTTATGGATATCTAGGACCGAAAGTAAGAGTACCAATCCCTTCATGTGTTGTTAACAAAATTAGAGAACATTACCCATCTGCAGATAATCTTTACTGTGGTTTCCGATACGCCGATGACGACGGCCCAGCGTCAGAATTAATATGGGAATAAATGAGATAACATATATAATACTTTTATAAGTTATAATTTTATAACATTCCATTATACGTTATTCTTATGTTGTTGGTTATTCCAAAAAATATTTTCATTTATATCTTCTATTTATTTTTTTGGAAACTGTTTTCAAATGTTAGGTACAATATATAAAGATGTTATTTAAATTTTGTTTTCACATATTTAAGATAAAGTTTGACAATAGTGTAATTTAACAGTATTAAAAATTTTTTACTTAAGTTTTGTATTCACAACCCAAAAATTTGATTGTTTGATTAACAAATTAAATGCTTTAACCTTTTTTAAACACATTTTTTGAAAAAAATATCTAGAACATCTCATTCTATATTTTTTAATACTTCAAATTTAACTTGCAATAAAACTTTAAAAAATCTTTAAAAATGTTATATTTTTTTTCAACAACAAAAAAATTAGAATGTGAATAGATATGATCTTATATTAATGAAATTGATTTTATTGAACATATATATATGTGAAATGTAAAATTACTGTCTACCACTCTACAAAATCACAGAAAAATATTTAAGAAATAGGTTTTTTGCATTACATCTATTTCAACAAAAAACGAGATTTTTTGCTCTGCAAAAGTGTTTCTTTTGTAGGACGTGGAACTTTGGCTATATTATCTGGTAGCAAAACGTTCTTAGATTCCCACGAATGTTCTAAAAGTCCAGAATAAATTCGAAGTACATCGACTAACATAGGGTAAATGTGATCCATTTTCATAGATTCATATATTGGACGCAATTGCCATTCCTGTTTGCTTTTTGGATACACTGCCTTAAATTTCAGTTCTCCAAAAATTCCACTTTTTATAGTTTGTCTTCGAATAGTTTCCTGGATCCTTTCAGTGTTATTATTATGAGCTAATACAGCAAGTGTGGTCCGTGCATCCATTGCGTCCATCTGAAAATGTATGCGTTTTGGGCGGTATTTTAAGACTAGAATGTGAAAGACTTCTATTGCGCCCGTATGGCAAAAATGCGAAAGGCATTCAAAGTCTTTATCCATCCTTGAATCGCAAACGATATCATGTAATGCCAGAAAAGCGGCGCTTTTTTTATCTATCCAGGGTCTTTGACGTTCTTCTTCTTCATCGATTTCTTCATGTCCACATTCTTTAATCAATGTCCCATCTGGCCATGAATGTATGTTGCATATGTGGTACATTAAAGATTGCCAGATCTCTTTCATCAAATCAGCATTGCCATTAGACTTTAAGCTAGACGTCCACAGATGATTGATTATAGCTTGAATCCAGGGAGAGATTGTGCGACAATTTTTCTTCCGACTTGCTGAGAGCAGCTTTTTACGTAGGTTTTTACCATAGTGCCAAATGTCGAACTGATGATTAACTAAAGGATATTCCTCTCTGATTATTTTCCTTATACTAATATGACGATCAGTTGCTACTTGCAATACATAAAGTGAATCACATAATATCTTGTTCATCGCTCTCCTAAAGGCCGTAGACTCCATAGCAACAGAAGATGTAGCCTCTGTCACCTGCACAACATTAAATTCTATTATCTTTTTTGACTCATCCTCGATCATAGTGTATGTGCAATACTTAGCACTGTATCCAGGGCTATCACATTGCCCATCGCCGCACAAAGTGATAGCCCTGTCTCTCATTAAGTTTAGATTCCTCTCTCTATCTTCAATCCAGTGTCTATGTATAGTCGGGAAAAGACACTTTTTTTGGATTTTATAAAAGGTTTGTTTACATACTGTTTGTAGTCCCATAAATTGACACATTTCACTTATTTTTTCATAGTGATTACCACTGAACAGAATTGATTCACAATACATAAGATTACCAATTGGCATTTGTCCTATTGTAGGTTGACTACGCCATAGTATATCTTCGTGTCCAGACAAACATTCCCCAGATATCGCTATGATAGTTCCGAGTATTATTTTTTTTATACTTATTATTGGTGAAGTACACCCAATATAACTGCATGGCAATAGTTTCAGTAGTTGGTCTAGGCAACTTTCAAATGCAATGAATTTTTTTTCTTTAACATAATCATCAATAGAGGGATCAGGAATAATAGTGGTATCGTTCAATGTTTGCTGAGTAGTCTCAGGAGAGTAATCAGGGTCTTTTATATTAGATGGTTCAGTATCTACTATGGAACTTGAAGCTTCATTAATGGTGTCCATTTCTTCTGCTAACTCAGGCCTAGATTTGGAGTTCGGCGGTAGCCGTCAAAACCAGCGTTAGAGGCTCCTAACGCTGGTTTTGGCCGCCCGCTGGTATTTGGAGTCAGTGATTAAAGGGTCTAACGCTCACTTTTCAGCCGCGACTTTTCCATACCGCAGATCCCCCTACGCCATTTGCGTAGCCTATATTTTCAATGGGATCTTTCTAACGCTGGTATTTAGAGTCGTTTCTGAAGTGAGCGTTAGAGCTCTAACGACAAAATTCCAGCCGCCTGAAAATAGCAGGAGTTAAGAGCTTTCTGGCTAACGCCGGTTCATAAAGCTCTTAACTACTGTACCCTAAAGTACACTAACACCCATAAACTACCTATGTACCCCTAAACCGAGGTCCCCCCACACCGCCGCCACTCGATTAAAATTTTTAACCCCTAATCTGCCGACCGCCACCTACGTTATATTTATGTACCCCTAATCTGCTGCCCCTAACCCCGCCGACCCCTGTATTACATTTATTAAACCCTAACTTGCCCCCCACAACGTCGCCGCCAGCTACTTAAAATAATTAACCCCTAATCTTCCGACCGCAAATCGCCGCCACCTACGTTATCCCTATGTACCCCTAATCTGCTGCCCCTAACATCGCCGACCCCTATATTATATTTATTAACCCCTAATCTGCCCCCTCAACGTCGCCGACACCTGCCTACACTTATTAACCCCTAATCTGCCGAGCGGACCTGAGCGCTACTATAATAAATGTATTAACCCCTAATCCGCCTCACTAACCCTATCATAAATAGTATTAACCCCTAATCTGCCCTCCCTAACATCGCCAACACCTAACTTCAATTATTAACCCCTAATCTGCCGAACGGAGCTCACCACTATTCTAATAAATGGATTAACCCCTAAAGCTAAGTCTAACCCTAACACTAACACCCCCCTAAGTTAAATATAATTTTTATCTAACGAAATAAATTAACTCTTATTAAATAACTTATTCCTATTTAAAGCTAAATACTTACCTGTAAAATAAATCCTAATATAGCTACAATATAATTATATTATAGCTATTTTAGGATTAATATTTATTTTACAAGCAACTTTGTAATTATTTTAACCAGGTACAATAGCTATTAAATAGTTAAGAACTATTTAATAGTTACCTAGTTAAAATAATAACAAATTTACCTGTAAAATAAATCCTAACCTAAGTTATAATTAAACCTAACACTACCCTATCAATAAAATAATTAAATAAACTACCTACAATTACCTACAATTAACCTAACACTACACTATCAATAAATTAATTAAACACAATTCCTACAAATAAATACAATTAAATAAACTAGCTAAAGTACAAAAAATAAAAAAGAACTAAGTTACAGAAAATAAAAAAATATTTACAAACATAAGAAAAATATTACAACAATTTTAAACTAATTACACCTACTCTAAGCCCCCTAATAAAATAACAAAGCCCCCCAAAATAAAAAATTCCCTACCCTATTCTAAATTAAAAAAGTTACAAGCTCTTTTACCTTACCAGCCCTGAACAGGGCCCTTTGCGGGGCATGCCCCAAGAATTTCAGCTCTTTTGCCTGTAAAAAAAAACATACAATACCCCCCCCCCAACATTACAACCCACCACCCACATACCCCTAATCTAACCCAAACCCCCCTTAAATAAACCTAACACTAAGCCCCTGAAGATCTTCCTACCTTGTCTTCACCATCCAGGTATCACCGATCCGTCCTGGCTCCAAGATCTTCATCCAACCCAAGCGGGGGTTGGCGATCCATAATCCGGTCCAGAAGAGGCTCCAAAGTCTTCCTCCTATCCGGCAAGAAGAGGACATCCGGACCGGCAAACATCTTCTCCAAGCGGCATCTTCGATCTTCTTCCATCCGGAGCGAAGCGGCAGGATCCTGAAGACATCCAGCGCGGAACATCCATCCGGACCGACGACTGAACGACGAATGACTGTTCCTTTAAGGGACGTCATCCAAGATGGCGTCCCTCGAATTCCGATTGGCTGATAGGATTCTATCAGCCAATCGGAATTAAGGTAGGAATTTTCTGATTGGCTGATGGAATCAGCCAATCAGAATCAAGTTCAATCCGATTGGCTGATCCAATCAGCCAATCAGATTGAGCTCGCATTCTATTGGCTGTTCCGATCAGCCAATAGAATGCAAGCTCAATCTGATTGGCTGATTGGATCGGCCAATCGGATTGAACTAGATTCTGATTGGCTGATTCCATCAGCCAATCAGAAAATTCCTACCTTAATTCCGATTGGCTGATAGAATCCTATCAGCCAATCGGAATTCGAGGGACGCCATCTTGGATGACGTCCCTTAAAGGAACAGTCATTCGTCGTTCAGTCGGCGGTCCGGATGGATGTTCCGCGCTGGATGTCTTCAGGATCCTGCCGCTTCGCTCCGGATGGAAGAAGATCGAAGATGCCGCTTGGAGAAGATGTTTGCCGGTCCGGATGTCCTCTTCTTGCCGGATAGGAGGAAGACTTTGGAGCCTCTTCTGGACCGGATTATGGATCGCCAACCCCCGCTTGGGTTGGATGAAGATCTTGGAGCCAGGACGGATCGGTGATACCTGGATGGTGAAGACAAGGTAGGAAGATCTTCAGGGGCTTAGTGTTAGGTTTATTTAAGGGGGGTTTGGGTTAGATTCGGGGTATGTGGGTGGTGGGTTGTAATGTTGGGGGGGCTATTGTATGTTTTTTTTTACAGGCAAAAGAGCTGAAATCCTTGGGGCATGCCCCGCAAAGGGCCCTGTTCAGGGCTGGTAAGGTAAAAGAGCTTGTAACTTTTTTAATTTAGAATAGGGTAGGGAATTTTTTATTTTGGGGGGCTTTGTTATTTTATTAGGGGGCTTAGAGTAGGTGTAATTAGTTTAAAATTGTTGTAATATTTTTCTTATGTTTGTAAATATTTTTTTATTTTCTGTAACTTAGTTCTTTTTTATTTTTTGTACTTTAGCTAGTTTATTTAATTGTATTTATTTGTAGGAATTGTGTTTAATTAATTTATTGATAGTGTAGTGTTAGGTTAATTGTAGGTAATTGTAGGTAGTTTATTTAATTATTTTATTGATAGGGTAGTGTTAGGTTTAATTATAACTTAGGTTAGGATTTATTTTACAGGTAAATTTGTTATTATTTTAACTAGGTAACTATTAAATAGTTCTTAACTATTTAATAGCTATTGTACCTGGTTAAAATAAATACAAAGTTACCTGTAAAATAAATATTAATCCTAAAATAGCTATAATGTAATTATAATTTATATTGTAGCTATATTAGGATTTATTTTACAGGTAAGTATTTAGCTTTAAATAGAAATAAGTTATTTAATAAGAGTTAATTTATTTAGTTAGATTTAAATTATATTTAACTTAGGGGGGTGTTAGTGTTAGGGTTAGACTTAGCTTTAGGGGTTAATCCATTTATTAGAATAGCGGTGAGCTCCGATCGGAAGATTAGGGGTTAATAATTGAAGTTAGGTGTCGGCGATGTTAGGGAGGGCAGATTAGGGGTTAATACTATTTATGATAGGGTTAGTGAGGCGGATTAGGGGTTAATAACTTTATTATAGTAGCGCTCAGGTCCGCTCGGCAGATTAGGGGTTAATAAGTATAGGCAGGTGTCGGCGACGTTGTGGGGGGCAGGTTAGGGGTTAATAAATATAATATAGGGGTCGGCGGTGTTAGGGGCAGCAGATTAGGGGTACATAGGGATAACGTAGGTGGGGGCGGTTTACGGAGCGGCAGATTAGGGGTTTAAAAAAATATGCAGGGGTCAGCGATAGCGGGGGCGGCAGATTAGGGGTTAATAAGTGTAAGGCTAGGGGTGTTTAGACTCGGGGTACATGTTAGAGTGTTAGGTGCAGACGTAGGAAGTGTTTCCCCATAGGAAACAATGGGGCTGCGTTAGGAGCTGAACGCTGCTTTTTTGCAGGTGTTAGGTTTTTTTTCAGCTCAAACAGCCCCATTGTTTCCTATGGGGGAATCGTGCACGAGCACGTTTTTGAGGCCGGCCGTGTCCGTAAGCAACTCTGGTATCGAGAGTTGTATTTGCGGTAAAAATGCTCTACGCTCCTTTTTTGGAGCCTAACGCAGCATTTGTTTGAACTCTCGATACCAGAGTTAATTTTATGGTGCGGCCAGAAAAAAGCCCGCGGAGCGTTAACAGCCCTTTTACCGCCGAACTCCAAATCTAGGCCTCAGTGTCTACATGATCCGATTCATAGTTTTCAGACGCAGCATAAATTGGAGAAATATTTAACATAATTCTTTCATCATTATTCTCCAAAAAATTATAATCATTGATGCCATCATCGATTGTACTTGTTGCAACAGAATTTGTTTGGTGGTTTACTTCCACATTGCCCATGGTCCAAGTATAAGCCTCTTTCGTAGTGATTAATCCAACTGTAGATGTATAAGTATTCTTCATACCATAGGAGGCTAATGTTTGTGTACTTTTCGTAAATGTTCCATAGGAACGATCAAATTGTGTTTGTTGATCTTCCATTTTTGGCTCAGTATTAGTAGAAGCATCTAAATAGATTTTGTTAACATGATGACCACATGTTGGGCAATTAACAACATATGATACTCCCACTGAAGCAATTGCAGCAGAATGCTGAACAGGATCAATAACTGTTTCTGTTACATTACCTTCTTGTAATGATACAACAACATTCCTTGCTGCTGTGTTAGCTGTTATCGTAGAGGACACTTGTTGCAGAGCTAAAATTTTCTTTTTTTGATTTTCTCCAAAAATTGTAGGAACAGCATGTTTATAAAGATACATTTTAAGACCAATTGAATAAAAATCTCTTGGTGTGAAGTGCAATGAACACATTCTATATCGGCCATACTTATTGGTTTCTAAAACTCGCTGTACCATTGCTTCTATATCATCATCAAATTGTTTTGTTTGAATTAACCACTCCCTTACAAGTTCACCATATGGTGGAAATTTGTGAAATGAAGTAGATGTTGTTAGCTTGGTCTTCCTATTAGAGTTTGGACAACTTTTCACAATGCATACTGCCATTTTCAAATCTGAAAAATTAAGTTAAAATACATTAATTCAATTTTTAATTTTGTATCTTTGTGTTTTACAATTTGAATAAAATATTAAGATTTGCTGAAAGATTAAAGAATGTTTATTTTAAATTGTTACGACTTTAATTAATAGGCATTTATTTGTAATAATTATGTAAATTAAATGAATCATACAATAGAGAAGCACTCAACCGGAGAACAAACAATAAAAATAGCACAATATTTTGGCTTGTTGTCACCATAGATGCAGCCTATTTTTGCTCAATATGTGCCATTATCATAGAAGAAATTTTCAAATAAACCACGTTATTTATTTCGTATTCTCCATCCACCTCTCTCTCTATCTCTCTTTCTCATTTCCAACACAAACAATTAGATACATTATATATAAAGTTAGAGAGAGAAATAGAGAGATAGTGACAGAAATAGAGGTAGAGAGAGGGAGACATAGAGATAGAGTGAGAGATATAGAGAGAGAGGGAGAGAAAAAGCAAGGGATTTAGAGGTATAGAGATGGAGGGGGGTAAAGAGAGAGGGGGGAATAGAAAGAGAAGGAAGGAGAGGGTGAGATAGGGAGAGAGATAGAAGGAGAGAGAAAGGGAGAAAGAGAAGAAGATAAAGTGAGGGAGAGAGGGGTATAGAGAGACAGATAGTGAGAGAGAAAGATTTATTAAGAAAAAGAGAGGAAGAGAGAAATAGAGAGAGAGGGAGGGATAGAGGGCTTGTAGAGGGAGAGTTAGAGTGGGGATAGAGGGAGACATAGAGATGAAGTCATAGAGAGAGAGGGAGAGAAAAAACGAGGGAGGTAGAGTGAAAAAGGTGGAGAGAGAGAGAAAGAGATAGATAAATAGAGATATTCATATAGGGTGTAGAGAGAGACGGTTGGATAGAAAGAGAAGGAAGTTGAGGGTTAGATAGGGAGAGAGAGAGGGGGAGAAAGAGAAGAAGAAAAAGTGAGGGAGAGAGGGGGAGAGATATAAAGATAGTGAGAGAGAGAGAGATAGTGAGAGAAAGAGAGCGATAGAGAAATAGAGGTAGAGAGAGGGAGGGATAGAGGGGTTAGAGAGGGAGAGTGAGGGATAGAGTGGGGAGAGAGGGAGAGATAGAGTGAGAGATAGAGAGGGAGGTAGATTGATAGAGTGTGAAAGATAGAGCAAGATAAAGAGAGAGGTAAAGAGAGAGTAAAAAAGTGGGGTAGAGAGAGGGAGGGGGATAGAAAGAGAAGGAAGTAGAGGGTGAGATAGGGAGAGAGGGGGGTAAAGAGAGAAATTGAACGAGAAATAGAGGGAGAAAAAGATGGAGTATGTGAGACAGAATGAGATATAGAGAGGGAAAGATAGTTACATAGAGAGAGGGATAGGAGAGAGGGGGGGTAGACAGAGAGAAAAAGAGGGAGAGAGAAAGAAAGGGAGAAAGAGGTGGAAAGAGAGAGAGGTGTTGAGAGAGAGAGAGTAATCAAAAGAGGGGGATAGAGAGCAAGAGAAATAGAGAGAGAGACATATATCGAAATAGATAGAGAGTGAGAGAAAAAGATAGAGAGGTTGAAACAGAGGGAGATAGAGAGGGAGAGAGAGAGGGAATGATAGTGGTAGAGAGAGAGGGAGAGATACAGAGATTTGGGGGGGGGGAGAGAGAGGGGGAGAGAGAGGAAGATACAGGTGTTTATCCATGTATTTAATGGAGCTAAAAATGTGCTTGTGCACGTGAAGTTATCTGGGAGCAAGCACTGATTATATACACTAAAGGAGCACTTTTGCAGAGACTTAAATACTAGTTAATCACATATTTATGAATTTTAATTATATAACTATGCTGGTTATGCAAAATTGTGTGATGGGTAATATGGTTAATAAAGCTGTAATATATCTTCCAAAAATGTTTTTATCAAGGTGTAGACTGTTCCTTTTAAATCAGTGATTTGCAAACTTTTTAAGGCCATGGCACACTTTTTTAAATTACAAATTCCTGTGGCAGAGGGACAACCCTGCACTGTTGTCAGTCTGCCGTGGCACACCTGATTATCTCTCATGGCACACTAGTGTGCCAAGGCACACTGGTGGAAAAACACTACTTTAAATGTTGTTAGACGTAAGATCATGAGAAGCAGATAATATATATTTAAAATGATGATTGTTGTCATCATATTGATATATAGTGGTTGATGTTGTCTACAAAATTTATTCTTTTTTAAATGATTAAAACTTTCAATCGTCCTTCAACAAAGGATAATAAAAAAAATATTATATGTTAAAATTATAGATTTTTTTAAATTAGTATTATCTCTAAGATACATATAGGGAAATAATTAGTTTAATGTAATATTGAGTTAGCACAGTATATAATTAAAGTATACATACAGCAATAATAAATAAACAAAGCTAATTCAGTATCTTTATATAGATAAATCACTTATGGAAAATAGACATATACTCAATGATGTATACTGTAATATAGATTCATAAACATCAATTTAATAATTGTTCAATTGTCCGTGTAATTTTAAGAACATGAACACAAGCATAAAATCAGGAATGCAGAGGAACAGCTCCAACAAATCAGATAGTTTGATTAAAAGTACAGTAAAACAGCAATGCTCATGATATAAAATTATTTATTTGGGGTACAGATTGCCTATAAAAAAATGAAAATAATATGTTGCAAATAAATAAATTAAAAAGTAAGCACAATTTATTTGAACAGTTTACAAAAAAAAAAAGAAAAACAGAATCGTAATTATGAATTAGTATACAATGTTGAAGATCATAATGTGTTTGGAAAAAATAGAAAAGATTACATATTTAATTTAGATATTACCGATATTATATTAATCAGTGAAGCTATTACTTCCACTGACGACTAAAACACACAGGTACCAAGTTGGTTTTTGCAGAGTGTGATATCGAATACAGACTTCCGTTATAAATCTAATACTGACTTCCGGTTTTTAGGAGAATCTCAATGCGCATGCGTATTTCTGAACGATGATGTCACTGGGAGCTCCGTGCACGAGCGTAACAGTGAAGGAGAAGGTATCTATACCAAAGGAGGGGAAGATATTGGGAGGAGTTAGACGGCCATATTTACAACAGGGAACACAAACTTTGATTAATGCGATGTTGGTTATGCGACTAAAATAAAAACGGATGCAGGGTATCATTAGAATTCTAAGATTGCGATTAGTCATATGGGATAACGTTTTATTAGGTGTAGACTGTCCCTTTAACTCTCTATGGTCACTGCAAAGCAGAACATCCCTATATTACAAAACACCTCTCTGCTTTGACAACAGTGTGCACATAAAGCACTGCAAAACAACTACAAACTATCTTCTTATACACTACTCTGTTCATTGACACAGATGCAAGATGAATTCCAGAAGAACCCTGAAAAATTATAAAACCACTAAAACTACAATAGGGAAATCTCTTACAATGTCATAATTTCTTCAGAGTTCAGAATCCATGGATACCTCCCCACGCACTTCCCCTCAAAGTGCTAAATCTGCAGCTGATACACAACAAGATCCTAACTCACAAAATATCCCAAGAGAAAAAACCCAACTTTCAGCCTCTATTTTACAAAACCTTCCTTCAAAGCAAGACATAGCAGATATTGTGTGTACAAGCATCAGGGAAGAATTAGTCACTATAAAACAAGACATCCATACCCTTGGTTTGCAGGTTGAATCATTAGAAGGCAGTCAAGACATAATAAAAGAGGACATTTAACAACTAACAGACCAAGTGGTCTCACAGCAAGACGCTATAAATACACTCCAAGAGAAACTAGAGGATCTGGAAAACCGAAGCAGGCGCAAAAACATGAGAATCGGAGGTGAGTCTGAATCAGTACTAAATCAGATTTTCCAGTACACCTACAATCTCTATTTCACCACCTACAAGACACCCAACCTCTGACTGACATACCCTGGGTGAGAGCGCATAGAACCCGAAGACCTAAACCTCCTGAAACTGCTCCCCCAAATGACATTGTTATTTGTTTTAAAAATTTCCAAGAGAAGGAAATGCTCCTGGCCCAATCATGGAAAAACCAACCAGTCCAGTTCAGGGGCAATGTACTACAATTCTACCAAGACTTATCTACTAAAACATTACAGAGAAGAAAGGAACTCTCACCCTCACCACAATGCTGAGAAACAAAGAAATCCCGTATAGGTGGGGGTTCCCTACTCATCTGTGGGCCATTCAAAACAACACTCGCTACATATGTAAATCTCCTGAAGACTTTCCTTCATTCTGCACCTCCCTAGGAATAGATGTTCCCACAGAACCTGTGCCATCCACCAGACCCACCACACCAAAGAAGAAAAACCTCAGTGGAACCATTGAATCCTGGCATACAGTGAACTCTAGGAAAAACAAACCACCAGAAACATCACCCTCAAGACAAGCAACCCTTAGCCCAACCCACTCATCTTGAAAAGACTATGCTCCTCTTTTACAGCAACGGACATAAAAGTATCTCACTCATCCATCTGATGCGTAAGTATCCTCAACATGCCCCATATTCAATATTATTTAGACTTGCTACACCTTAATCTTACCCTAATCTTACCCTACCTGTAATTTCTTAATAGCGAGATATAAACTTTTTAGTCTCAACCATACCCTTCTCATAACACCCTTAGCTCCCACTCAATTGCCAAGATTTACTGTCAAATTAATATAACCTGATTTCTTTATTTCTTCCGCAACAGGGCATATAGTGAATGCCCCCCATTTTTTCTCTCATTATTCCCTATATTAGGAATAGAGACTTGTTTTCACTGTTTTTAATGTTTTCAATATTGTTATTGTTCAAGTTTATATTTTATTGTAATACATATTTTGTTCTAGGTTCATAATTGGTTAACACATACAGAGACCTCACGATGTATAAACACTCTGACACACCATCAAACAAAACATACCCATATCTCCCCTTGCCAGCTATTTTCCTCCCTACACATCATTATGACCCATACTAACATGAACAAACAATGCCCCATGACCCTCATCACCCAAAACGCAAAAGGACTGAACTCCTCTCATAAACCCTCTAAAGCCTTCCTTGATTTTTCTAAAAGACAAGCCGATATCTTTTTTATACAAGAAACCCACTTCAGACGCAATAAAGAACCAACATATTTTGGCAAAACCATCCCCACTCATTACCATAGCTCAGGAACAACCAAAAAGGGAGGAGTCAGCATACTTCTCAAATAAATAAATGCTAAGCAAACCCCCTTCTTTAAAACTATGTTCAATAAGATATTAGATATTGTGAAATGCCCTGTATTTATAGCAGGAGATTTAAATGTTCCTCTACAACCAACCAAAGATAGCTCAAAGCCCAAGATCCAGATACCAAAAAAAGTCACTAAAACTTTATGGAGAGACCTGAAAGACCTTAACTTATATGACACCTGGTGCTTCATTCACCAAGACCATACCTTTTTCTCGCACCACAAAACACATAGCAGAAATGACTACATTTTCACTAATCAACTAGGCCTATCCCTCACAAAAAAATTGATATTTCTCCCACAGCATGGTCAGACCATTCCGTGGTAATGCTCGAATTTACATGGCATAACCCCCCCCCACACCATACCTATGGAAGCATAACACCCCCCAACACACACACACACCATGCCTATGGAAACTCGATTACACCCTCTTAGATAATCCGACAACACTGACCAATATCACTAAGACTATAGAGGAATATTTCAACCTCAATTCTGGCTTAATTGAAAACAACTTCACAATATGGGAAGCACATAAAAGTGTCCTAAGAGTAGAATTCATAAAATATAAAGCGCAAAAACAAAAATCCCATTGTAATACATATAAAGAACTAACTAAAACCTTCACTCGCCTAGATTATGCTCACAAAACAACACCCACTGACCCTAAAATAACCACAGACCTACAAAAAGCCAGGGATAATTTAGATAATTTCTTACAAATTGAATATCAATCATTACGCCGTAAAACCAATAGCATGTTTAACTTTGAATCCAATAGATCAGGAAAATTGTTAGCTAGAGCACTAAAAAGAAAATGATTGAAATCATACATATACAAAATCAAACAACCACAACCACATAATGTAACTCTAAAGACCACAAAATATATTCTGCACTCTTTTCATGAATACTACACATTATTATATAATCCACAAGATGAAACCCCTGCTCCAGATCATCATTCCAACATGATATCCTATATTAATAAATGCCATTTACCCACCCTTAGCACAGAACAGCTACAATCTTTGAATAAACCAATTACAACCCAAGAAACTAAAAGTGCTATCAAAACATTAAAAACATGGAACAGCCCAGGTCCAGATGGATTCTCCACAAAATACTATCAGTTATTTTCCTCCTCCATACTATCCCCATACCTCACCACTATATTCAACGAAACTTCCACAGACAACCCTTTCCCACCATCCATGCTAGAAGTAGTAGTAATCCCCAAACCTGGCAAACCTCCCACAACACCGGCAAATTTCCATCCAATCTCCATACTGAATGTAGATATTAAAATATATGCAAAAATATTTGCAACGCCCATAAATACTGTCCTCCCAACTCTGATACAGCTCAATAAAGCAGGATTTACACCCCATAGGGAGGCCAGAGACAATACCACCAAAATTATCAATCTAATGGAATATGCCACGCACAACCAACTTCCCTCTGTGTTCATCTTGATGGACGCAGAGAAAGCCTTTGATAGGCTAGATTGGTTTTTCCTGAAAAACACTCTCCTTAAATTTGGCTTTACCCAAGATTTTGTCGGAAACATTTTCGCCTTATATAATAATCCTCAGGCATCAATTAAACTAAATGATTCAATATCTCAATCATTCACATCAAGAACGGCACAAGACAGGGCTGCCCTCTTTCCCCATTTTATTCATCCTAGCTATGGAAACCTTTGCGTCAGTCATAAGAAACTCACCCAACATAACAGGTATTAAAATAAAGGACCATAAATACAAAATCACATTCTATGCAGATGACATTTTCCTAACGCTCACTAACCCCACCACATCAATAACCCCCTAATCCGAACTTTAAACACCTATGGACCCTACTCACATTTTAAAATTAATATCCTCTAATCCGAGTTACTAAGTATTGCCCTACCTACGGACGATATACGCGAAATACGAAACCAATTTCATTTACGCACACAACCAGTTGCAATAAAATATCTAGGCATCCATATCTCTCCAAACATAACAACATTGACAGACCTAACTGGGAATACCCAATTTAATACACTATAGAATAGCCACTTTCCTAACCAGAATTGTTAATTGGTGCAAACATATAACTCACAAAGAATGGATACAACTAGAACACCAATTAACTTCTACAGACCACCTTGGTAGCAAATGCTGGCTCTCTCAAAACCAAAGACACTTACTAAAAGCCCTCCCCCTGTCGATCAAAGAAACACTCAAAGTTTGGGATATACACATAAAGAAACACTCCTATATCTCTACCATACCCTCTCCACTCACCTCATTGCTAGGAAACTCTATTCTTTCCTTGTGACCACCACATCAAAACAACCCTAAATTTACCATCCACAATTCAGTTCCCTGCTATACATTACTGATTGATGGAAAACTTAAAACTCTACCTGAACTGATAACAATACTAGGACCCGGCCTACACACTGGTACACATACTCCCAACTATCACATTTTATCTCAACTCACCCCCTCAAAACACAAATCTTGCTATCACTGACAGGATTTAAGAATCTTTACTATAACTCTACCTCGGATAAGTGACTACTATCCTTAATACATAAACAACTTTTACAAATATACACAAAATCTCAATCTTCATATATCTGCAAATGGGAGGAGGAAATCTGCTACTCCCCCCCCCCCCCCCACACACGGAGAGTGGCTAAAAATATTCTCCTCCATGAGCAAAGCCATATCATCTATACACATCCTAGAAATGAATCCTAAATTCTTATACAGGTGGTATTACACACCAGTCCGACTACACAACCTATTTGCCTCTACACCACCAAATTGCTGGAGAGGCTGCATAGAAATCTGCACACCTACACACATATGGTGGTCCTGCCCTATTGCCCAAACTTATGGAAATGGAAACAGCACTCTCCGTACCTATAACATTTGATATTTGAACATTGCTATTCAATAAATTTCCCAACATAAAATGTAAGTTACAATATACCCTGCTAACTGTAATGCCTAACTCTGCAAAAAAGCACATAGACGACTATCACTCCATATGTTTTCTCTGGGAAGAATATTTAAATGAGTAAAGTACTATACTTTTCCCTGAGACCCACTCATATAACCCCCTCATCTATATATTTAATCCAGGGTCTTTCTCTCCTCTCCCCAATTCAAACAATATACCTACCCATATTTATCATTATTCACTGCAACATTTTACTTTAAATTGTCAGAGAAACCTAATTGTTTATACTAATTAGTTAAAATTTTGAAATGTCTAGCCTTGATCTTATTCTGTACACAAATTTCTGTCATACCAGACATTTCCTTGTATACAAACAAAATTTACTGTTTTATCTTTTGATGTATGTAATTTTAAATCTTTAGGGGGAAAAAAAAAAGTTTATTTTGACTTGAGTATCCCTTTAAGAGTGCTGAGAATTTGCTTTTGAGAAATCAATACTTACCAAAGTCAGGGATTTAATCTGTTTTCCTGTTTTCTCTGGGGTTTATTTGTTTTAGAAGAAGTGATTTAGATTGGAAAAAAACTTCTATATTTAAATACAAATCACAATATATAATTAAACAAATGCTAATTTATAGTTTCTACTAATACAATTAATAAGGAGGAAAAGGGAATTCAAGCTAATTTCTTTTTTCAATTTTGTAAGATTTTGTTTTTCTTTATATAAACGTACAGAGCTGTAATTCCATCCCCCACTAGCAGGGTTTATTGTGCCTGTCAGTGGGAGATGAAGGATTCCCCCTCCCACACTACAGGCTGTGCCCATTCTAGGCTCCAGTCCTAAATCCATACCCTCAATCATCCCCGCATTATACCCCAACCAGGCTGCAATGAGAAGTGTGGGGTGACACTCTTAGGGGATCTCTCCAGCTAGGCCCTCTGTTCCTAGGTATCCAATGCATAGCAAGCTGGTCTCCTCTACTCCTATACCTCCCAAGTACAGTAAGCTGGGTGGTGTAGGAATTTACTGTTTCAACGCCTCTATGCCTTTTACTTGCCGATCTTCTGGGCAAAGCTACAACGCTCTACCATGTCTGCCTCTCTGTGCCTGCCAGCTGCAGGCAGAGGACACGAGGAAGGGGGAGAGCCGAGAACTGGCAGAGCGGTGCAGTCTACTCAAGGAGCAGTGGGAACAGTCATCTACCGTAATGATGCTAAGAGGTGTGCCTCCTCCAGGGCATTTTTACACAGCGGGAGGAGGAGAAATGCCAGAGTTAGCCAGGCATGCAGCTCACATTATCCAGTACAGGAGCGGTCTGGATTAGTGACTGTGATAGGCTCAGTTACTGAAGTACCACCCCCTGTTACGTGCCGCCTGGGTCCCATGGTTGAGTTGGCTCTGGTACCACCATTTGTGTGGCCAAAAAAATCAGTAAGGAGCAAAATTGGGCTAAAAGAGGCTGCTCCTAGGCGATAACTCACCATAGAACAAACTACTGAGCTGTAGTTTGTTCCTAGTAGAGTGCTTTTCTTTCTGTATGAACATCTATGGCACAATTCTTAGTTCTGCTTTGCTCCCAGGGGCTGCAAAAATTAGTGCAGATGGTTAAATACATAGGCTGCTAATTATCTCTGCTTTACATAATACCTCAATCCTCAACATTAAACACGCGTGTCATGAAAATATCATTATTTTTGACGTCATATGCAATGTTTTTCATGTGTCCTGTATTTCCATGTTTGCTATTTACAACTCAAACACAATTCGAGACCCTGTATAAAAAAGTCAAACTTTTGGGATGACTGATTTTTATTACTTACATCTGGATCAGTGATCTTTATGGGCCAAGCTGTCAACACACCGTGGCAGAAGATAGTGCCTTCTAGTCTTCTATCAAGACACAGCCTTGGGGTCAATTAAAGTCTTCTTCAACAAATGAAATAAACATTTTGGATTCAATGCCCCGTTAAATGAACAGTTTACTCAAAAACGTTCTCTCCTTTAATTTGTTCCCAATTAAACTATGTAAACACAGCCAGCAGAAGAAATTACATTCACAGTGGGAGATTGAAGAGATACAGCTCTAAAATGTTCATTTTCATTTGTTCTCTCTAAGTACTGTACAGCGAAAGAGATAAAAAGGGAAGCATTTGAGTGATAAGATAACGAGATTTGATCTGTTACCAAGCCAAGCCTATTTTGATGGGCTGTGGTTTCAAAGAGTAAATCCTGCTATTTATTTTGCAAAAAGAAGCATAAATGAGCAACTTCAAATACATTTTATACGCTGCAGCTGGTATAACAAGTCAAGGGGGAACACATTCAGGGAAAAACAATTTTACAGTGAACTGTCCCTTTAAAGGGACAGTTCACTTAAAAATTGTCTCCCATTTAAATTGTTTCAATGATCCATTTTACCTGCTGGAGTGTATTAAATTGTTTACAAGTAGCTCCTTTACCCCTATTTTGGCCTTTGAAATAGCTGATTTAGCTTGTGGTTTCCCAACCTATACAGAAACTTTTGATACTGGAGTCTCAGCTATTGAATAACCTAAGTAAACACAGCCAGCAGAAGAAATTAAACTCACAGTGGGGTGCAGGATAGTAAAGTAATAAAATGATAATTTTCCATTGTTCTCTCTATGTATTGAGCTTTAGTTTTCCAGACAAATATAAGATAAGGAAGCAAGTGTGTGTACACAAAGTGATAACATAATGAGATCTGATATTACCTGAAGCTCAACCCATTGTAATAGGCTGTGGTTTAAAAGCACAAAACCAGCTACTTCATATACAAAAATAAACCTGAAAATGCAATTTCTCATACATTTTATACTCTGCAGCTTGTATAACAAGTCATTGAAAATACATTAATATAAAAACAATTTTACAATGTACTGTCCCTTTAAGTCTAAGGGTAATTTAATTTGGGCTGTAATGATTTGCGCTTGAAGTTGTTTTAAGATGTGAGGCTTTTACATAGCAAATGATACTAAACAGTTGCATGTCACAGCTGACTGCCTGTATGAAGAAAGGATCGCTGAAAAATATGCCAAATAAAGAAAAAAATTGGCAGGCAAGGGACATTCACCTCTAGAGCTTTTAAGTTAGTAGTACATTCATCAAACCTATTTAATAGCGTAAAAATAATATTTATATCACAAGTACTCACATTAGTTCTCAAACATCCTTTCAGGTGTGGGAGTTACATTCAGGAAATATGCTTCAAACCATGGCACAACTTTCTTAAAAAAAACCCACAACTCTGCCTTTGTACCCAGTTTAGCAGAAAATGTTTAATGTAGCGAGGTCAAAGGGATACTTACTTTAACATTAATCACTTATTTACCACAAGAACTATACATATTAACACATGCTTATTTGATCAGTTATTTTGCACAGACAGTTTTGAATGAATTAAATCAAACTCAGCAGTACCATGTTTCACAGTAGTATTGTATTGTGAAAAAAGCTAATGTATTTCTGATCAAAATCAGTGGAAGTTGTCTATAGCATTGTTGTACCAGAGCTCTTTCAAGACCAGTATATCAGTTATTTATTCATTCTGAAAATCAGTCACTTTATTATTGTACTGTAAAAAAAAAAAAAATGTTCCCATGTGAGACGAAAAACAAGATTCGAGATCAGATGCATGATATAGTAAAGAGCATTTGCTGTTGTGGTTAAGGGATTTTGTCTGAAGAAGGCTGTCTGGTTTAAGAAGAGAAAATGAGAGTTGTAATGTACCCATAAATATAAAAGATGTTCAAACTAAAAAACTATGGCCTAGATTTGGAGTTTGGCGTTAGCCGTGAAAACCAGCGTTAGAGGCTCCTAACGCTGGTTTTAGGCTACCGCCGGTATTTGGAGTCACTCAAAATAGGGTCTAACGCTCACTTTTCAGCCGCGACTTTTCCATACCGCAGATCCCCTTACGTAAATTGCGTATCCTATCTTTTCAATGGGATCTTCCTAACTCCGGTATTTAGAGTCGTGTCTGAAGTGAGCGTTAGACATCTAACGACAAAACTCCAGCCGCAGGAAAAAAGTCAGTAGTTAAGAGCTTTCTGGGCTAACGCCGGTTTCTAAAGCTCTTAACTACTGTACTCTAAAGTACACTAACACCCATAAACTACCTATGTACCCCTAAACCGAGGTCCCCCCACATCGCCGACACTCGAATAATTTTTTTTAACCCCTAATCTGCCGACCGCCACCTACGTTATCCTAATGTACCCCTAATCTGCTCCCCCTAACACCGCCGACCCCTGTATTATATTTATTAACCCCTAATCTGCCCCCCCTCAACGTCGCCTCCATCTGCCTACACTTATTAACCCCTAATCTGCCGACCGCAAAGCGCCGCCACCTACGTTATCCTTATGTACCCCTAATCTGCTGCCCCTAACACCGCCGACCCCTATATTATATTTATTAACCCCTAATCTGCCCCCCTCAACATCGCCTCCATCTGCCTACACTTATTAACCCCTAATCTGCCGAGCGGACCGCACCGCTACTATAATAAAGTTATTAACCCCTAATCCGCCTCACTAACCCTATAATAAATAGTATTAACCCCTAATCTGCCCTCCCTAACATCGCCGACACCTAACTTCAATTATTAACCCCTAATCTGCCGACCGGAGCTCACCGCTACTCTAATAAATGTATTAACCCCTAAAGCTAAGTCTAACCCTAACACTAACATCCTCCTAAGTTAAATATAATTTTATTCTAACGAAATAAATTAACTCTTATTAAATAAATTATTCCTATTTAAAGCTAAATACTTACCTGTAAAATAAATCCTAATATAGCTACAATATAAATTATAATTATATTATAGCTATTTTAGGATTTATATTTATTTTACAGGTAACTTTGTATTTATTTTAACCAGGTACAATAGCTATTAAATAGTTAAGAACTATTTAATAGCTAAAATAATTAAAATAATTACAAAATTACCTGTAAAATCAATACTAACCTAAGTTACAATTAAACCTAACACTACACTATCAATAAATTAATTAAATAAACTACCTACAATTACCTACAATTAACCTAACACTACACTATCAATAAATTAATTAAATACAATTCCTACAAATAAATACAATTAAATAAACTAGCTAAAGTACAAAAAATAAAAAAGAACTAAGTTACAAAAAATAAAAAAATATTTACAAACATAAGAAAAATATTACAACAATTTTAAACTAATTACACCTACTCTAAGCCCCCTAATAAAACAACAAATCCCCCCAAAATAAAAAATGCTCTACCCTATTCTAAATTAATAAAGTTAAAAGCTCTTTTACCTTACCAGCCCTGAACAGGGCCCTTTGCGGGGCATGCCCCAAGAAGTTCAGCTCTTTTGCCTGTAAAAAAAAAACATACAATACCCCCCCCCCAACATTACAACCCACCACCCACATACCCCTAATCTAACCCAAACCCCCCTTAAATAAACCTAACACTAAGCCCCTGAAGATCATCCTACCTTGTCTTCACCTCACCAGGTATCACCGATCCGTCCTGGCTCCAAAATCTTCATCCAACCCAAGCGGGGGTTGGCGATCCATCATCCGGTGGCTGAAGAGGTCCAGAAGAGGCTCCAAAGTCTTTATCCTATCCGGGAAGAAGAGGCGATCTGGACCGGCAACCATCTTGATCCAAGCGGCATCTTCTATCTTCATCCGATGACGACCGGCTCCATCCTGAAGACCTCCACCGCGGACCCATCTTCTTCCGGCGACGTCCAACTGAAGAATGACGGTTCCTTTAAGGGACATCATCCAAGTTGGCGTCCCTCGAATTCCGATTGGCTGATAGGATTCTATCAGCCAATCAGAATTAAGGTAGGAATATTCTGATTGGCTGATGGAATCAGCCAATCAGAATCAAGTTCAATCCGATTGGCTAATCCAATCAGCCAATCAGATTGAGCTCGCATTCTATTGGCTGTTCCAATATAGGGGTCGGCGGTGTTAGGGGCAGCAGATTAAGGGTACATAAGGATAACGTAGATGGCGGCGCTTTGCGGTCGGCAGATTAGGGGTTAATAAGTGTAGGCAGATGGAGGCGACGTTGAGGGGGGCAGATTAGGGGTTAATAAATATAATACAGGGGTCGGCGGTGTTAGGGGCAGCAGATTAGGGGTACATAAGGATAACGTAGGTGGCGGCGCTTTGCGGTCGGCAGATTAGGGGTTAATAAGTGTAGGCAGATGGAGGTGACGTTGAGGGGGGCAGATTAGGGGTTAATAAATATAATACAGGGGTCGGTGGTGTTAGGGGCAGCAGATTAGGGGTACATAGGGATAATGTAAGTAGCGGCGGTTTATGAAGCGGCAGATTAGGGGTTAAAAATAAAATGCAGGTGTCAGCGATAGCGGGGGCGGCAGATTAGGGGTTAATAAGTGTAAGGTTAGGGGTATTTAGACTCGGGGTACATGTTAGAGTGTTAGGTGCAGACGTAGGAAGTGTTTGCCCATAGCAAACAATGGGGCTGCGTTAAGAGCTGAACGCAGCTTTTTTGCAGGTGTTAGGTTTTTTTTCAGCTCAAACAGCCCCATTGTTTCCTATGGGAGAATCGTGCACGAGCACGTTTTTGAGGCTGGCCGCTTGGGTAAGCAACTCTGGTATTGAGAGTTGAAGCTGCGTTAAAAATGCTCTACGCTCCTTTTTTGGAGCCTAACGCAGCCTTTATGTGGACTCTCAATACCAGAGTTATTTTTATGGTGCGGCCAGAAAAAAGCCGGCGTTAGTTTTTCGGGTCGTTACCGACAAAACTCCAAATCTAGCCGTATTATTGCCCCCCCCCCCCCATTTAAATGTCTTTAAAAAAACAGTGTATTGGGTGAAAATGCTACTATTTTATTTTCATTTTATTTTTTTTATAAATTTTTTATTAAACAAGTCAAGTTATACAACAAGGTATGATTGTATCGCTATATGTCCAATTTCAATACAATGTAGCTATAACATTACACCGTTTTACATTACACTGGAATAACATTGTCACTTGTCCTGTGATTGTACATATTCTTCCCATATAAATATTATGGAGTAGTAGTCCTCCATTTTATGAAGCCGATAGTAGTGGTACTTTTCCAAAGAGAGTGTTAAAGTAACATTTTCAGACCAGTGTCTTATTGAGGGGATTACCTTTTTTCCCACAGTCTAGGTATTAACTGTTTAGCACAATTTAACATAACATACAAAAGCGTGGATCTCAATTTGCAAGTCAGTTTGACAGTTTTGTGAAACAAACATTTCAGAGGGTCAAGGGGTATAGTGGTGTGTAATACCTTATTAATTCCCTTAGTATGAGTTGCCAGTATTCTACAATTTTGGGGCATTCCCACCATATGTGTATCATTGATCCCACTTGGCCGCATCCCCTCCAGCATTTATCATTTGTGATAGGGTATATCTGAGCTAGTCTTTGGGGCATGTAATACTATCTAGTGAGAAGCTTCATGTTGGATTCTCCAAATCTTACAGATGAGGCTGAGGAATTCATCCTCAAAATAATAGCAAGCCATTTTTTCTCAGTGGGTTTAGTATTTAATACTCTTTCCAATTTCTGTATATACGTGGGAAGTTTGCGAGTGTTGCTCTGCATGCATATCTTGTATGAGATAGACATATAGGCCTCTAGTTATCAAGCTCCGTATTTACCTGCATTCGCCGGCCCCAATACGCTCGCCTAAGCTCGCCTAACATCGCTTCCGCGGACCTGAATACGTTTGCCAAAGTTATCAAGAAAGCTGTCAAGAAGCCGCACACCAAGTACGGAGCGACAGTCATCGATCTCGCTGCTCATCGGCTTCTTCGCAGCTTTCTTGCTAGCCTGTCACTAAGCACCCACACTATACTATACTGTTATACCCCCTAAACCGCCGCTCCCGGAGCCCCCCGCACCTAAATAAACTTATTAACCCCTAAACCGCCACTCCCTTGAGGATGGATGTCTGGTTTTCAGAACTGTAAGTCGATCTTCAGGGGGCTAGTGTTAGGTTTTTTTAAGGGTGTATTGGGTGGGTTTTATTTTTAGGTTAGGGTTTGGGCCTGCAAAAGAGCTAACTGCCCTTCTAAGGGCAATGCCCTTTTCAGGGCAATGGGGAGTTTAGGTTGAGGGCCAAAGTCCTCAACGAAGCCGGGAGAAGTCTTCATCCAAGCCGGGTGAAGTGGTCCTCCAGACGGGTAGAAGTCTTCATCCAGACGGCATGTTCTATCTTTATGCATCCGACGCGGAGCGGGTCCATCTTCAAGACATCCAATGCCTAAAGACGAATGAAGGTACCTTTAAGTGACGTCATCCAAGATGGCGTCCCTTAGATTCCGATTGGCTGATAGAATTCTATCAGCCAATCGGAATTAAGGTAGAAAAAATCCTATTGTCTGATGCAATCAGCCAATAGGATTGAAGTTCAATCCTATTGGCTGATCCAATCAGCCAATAGGATTGAGCTCGCATTCTATTGGCTGATTGGAACAGCCAATAGAATGCGAGCTCAATCCTATTTGCTGATTGCATCAGCCAATAGGATTTTTTCTACCTTAATTCCGATTGGCTGATAGAATTCTATCAGCCAATCGGAATCTAAGGGACGCCATCTTGGATGACGTCACTTAAAGGTACCTTCATTCGTCTTTAGTCGTCGGATGAAGAGGATGCTCCGCATCGGATGTCTTGAAGATGGACCCACTCCGCGTCGGATGGATGAAGATAGAAGATGCCGTCTGGATGAAAACTTCTGCCCGTATGGAGGACCACTTTGCCCGAATTGGATGAAGACTTCTCCCGGCTTCATTGAGGACTTTGTCCCAGTTGGATGAAGACTTCTGCCGCTTCCTTGAGGATGGATGTCCGGGCTTCAGAACTGTAAGTCGATCTTCAGGGGGTTAGTGTTAGGTTTTTTTAAGGGTGTATTGGGTGGGTTTTATTTTTAGGTTAGGGTTTGGGCCTGCAAAAGAGCTAACTGCCCTTTTAAGGGCAATGCCCATCCAAATGCCCTTTTCAGGGCAATGGGGAGCTTAGTTTTTTTTAGATAGTATTTTATTTGCAGGGTTGTTTGTGTGTCGTGGTGGGTTTTACTGTTGGGGGGGTTGTTTGTATTTTTTTTACAGGTAATAGAGCTGATTACTTTGGGGCAATGCCCCGCAAAAGGCCCTTTTAAGAGCTATTGGTAGTTTAGTTTAGTTTAGGCTAGGGTTTTTTTATTTTGGGGGGGCTTTTTTTATTTTTATAGGGTTATTAGATTAGGTGTAATTAGTTTAAATAGCTGTAATTTGTTTATTATTTTCTGTAATTTAGTGTTTGTTTGTTTTTGTACTTTAGCTAAGTTATTTAATATAGGCATTTGTATTTAATTTAGTTAATGTAGTTAATTATAGTGTAGTGTTAGGTGTTATTGTAACTTAGGTTAGGTTTTATTTTACAGGTACTTTTGTATTTTTTTTAGCTAGGTAGTTATTAAATAGTTAATAACTATTTAATAACTATTGTACCTAGTTAAAATAAATACAAACTTGCCTGTAAAATAAAAATAAACCCTAAGCTAGCTACAATGTAACTATTAATTATATTGTAGCTAGCTTAGGGTTTATTTTATAGGTAAGTATTTAGTTTTAAATAACTTAGGTTTAGGGTTTAATAAATTTAGTATAGTGGCGGCGACGTTGGGGGCAGCAGATTAGTGGTTCATAAATATAATGTAGGTGGCGGCGGTGTCAAGAGCGGCAGATTAGGGGTTAAAAATGTAATTTTAGTGTTTGCAGTGCGGGAGGGCCTCGGTTTAGGGGTTAACAGGTAGTTTACAGGTGTTAGTGTTCTTTTTAGCACTTTAGTTATGAGTTTTATGTTACGGCGTTGTACAATAAAACTCTTAACTACTGACTTTTAAATGAGTTAGGACTCTTGACAGGGTAGGGTGTACCGCTCACTTTTTGGCCTCCCAGGACAGACTCGTAATACCGGTGCTATGGAAGTCCCATAGAGAAAAGACTTTACAAAGTCGTTTTGCGGTAAGGCCAAAGAAGTGCACCTATAACTGCAAGACTCGTAATAGCAGCGGGCGTAAAAAAGCAGAGTAAGGACCTCTTAACGCTGCTTTTTTACCTTAATGCACAACTCGTAATCTAGCCGTTAGTGTTTGTTTGTTTTTGTAACTTAGTGTTTTTTATTTTTTGTAACTTAGTCATTTTTAATTGTAGTTTAAATAATTTGAGTAGGGTTAGGTTTTTAAATATGTAACATAGTTAATTTAATTGGTAGTTTAATGTAATTTTAGTATAATAGTTAGGGTAGGTTAATTAATAGTTTAATATAGTTTAATATAGTTTAATGTAATTT
The DNA here is from genome assembly GCF_027579735.1 of Bombina bombina. Classification (NCBI taxonomy): domain Eukaryota; kingdom Metazoa; phylum Chordata; class Amphibia; order Anura; family Bombinatoridae; genus Bombina; species Bombina bombina. Next base: position 703,000,550 of record NC_069503.1, read on the forward strand.
TAGTATAATAGTTAGGGTAGGTTAATTAATAGTTTAATTAGTTTATTTTAATTCTAAAGGTAAGTTTACATTTATTATAAGATAGGGATGTTGTAATTTCAAGTTAGCGGGTTGTTAATAGCTTAATTTAGTTTATGGCGATGTGGGGGGCTGGCGGTTTAGGGGTCAATAGGTTTAGTAAGTGGTAGTGATGTGGGAGGCCAGGGGTTTAGGGGTTAATACATTTATTTAGTGGCGGTGGTGTCCAGGAGTGGCGGGATAGGGGTTAATACATTTATTTAGTTGCTGAGGGGTCCGGGAGTGGCGGGATAGGGATTAATAGCTTTATTAAAGTTGCAGTGGGCTCCGGGAGTGTCGGGATAGGGGTTAATACATTTATTTAGTTGCGGAGGGGTCCGGGAGCAGTGGGATAGGGGTTAATAGTAGATATGTGCAGCTTCGAAAAATTTGGTTCGGATCGATTCGAATTTCGGTTCGGATCGATTAGAATACGGAAGAAATCCAATTAATTTGTTTCGGATTCATGGGAAATTCGGTTCGATTCGGTTCGAATCGATTTGGAATTTCGGTCAGTGTTAAGTGGGATGTGCTGTGTATTACACTAGTATACTGTACAATACTAGTGTAATGCACGGCCATCTGAATCCATCCGAATCTACCAAATAAATTCGAATTGATCCGAATCTCTGAATTCGCCAAATTCGTCCGAATTTCGATTCGGACCGAATCGAATCGCACATGTCTAGTTAATAGCTTTATTAAAGTGGGCTCCGGGAGCGGCGGGATAGGGGTTAAACATTTTAGTATAGTGGCGGTGTTTAGTGACAGGATATAAATAAAGTTGGGAAAAAGCGGAATAGCAGCAAGATTGATGACTGCTAGTTAACAGTCGGCTGCTCATCGCCCCGTACTTGGTGCGTGACTTTTTGCCAGCTTTTTTTAATAAATATGGAAATTGTATTCAGGTCCGCAGCCGCGATGTTAGGCTAGCGTATTGGTCCTGTCGAATGCAGCATAGTTGACAGCTTGATAATTCAGCCTCAAAGTTTAGAATCTATAAGTTAATAGAGACATATTTTAACTTGTGCTTAGAGGGATATGCAGTAGTAGAAAACCATTTATCCAAACTGCTTGGGGCCAGAAAAGGTTCATATTTTGGAATAGTTTGGATTTTGGAATATTTGCATCTTTAAAATGGGACAGATTGGAGAGAGCAATGGAACCAAGTGTAAACAACATCTTATGTTATTTAGGCATACATGTAGCTAAAGGTAGTTTTATACAATGTTTAATACAGTGGCGTATTTAGGTTTTGTGCTGTCCTAGACACTCAAAATTCTGCTGCCCCCCCCCACCCCAAAGGTTTAAAGGGACACTCAAGTCAAAATTAAACTTCATGATTCAGATACAGCATGCAATTTTAAACAACTTTCCAATTTACTTCCATTAACAAAATGTGCACAGTCTTTTTATATTTACACTTTTTGAGTCACCAACTACTGAGCATGTGCAAGAATTCACA